>NC_135234.1:145260684-145575184 GCF_051348905.1 Ranitomeya variabilis | reverse complement strand
GGTGGAGGCCCAAGAGGAAGTGGAGGAGCCAGAAACAGTGATGGAAATGTTAAATACAGAGGTTTTTCCTGCAAGCCCAGGGGATTCAAATACTTGTGGAGTAGCCCTTTGACCACCTGCCCCCTCAGTCACCAGAATCACCAAGTGCCAGTCAGTGAGTTTTAACACCCCAGCCCATGTTTGCTCGTTCAGGTGTCAGTGGTGAAATGCACGCTGGTAGACATAGATTTATTCAGGGGATGGGTGATGTTGTCAACCACATGCTGGTGTAGCGCAGGGACAGCTTTCTTAGAGCAGTAATGGTGACTGGGCAACTGATACTGGGGGACTGCAAACCTTCTGAAACCGGCTGTATCCACCAGGCGGAAAGGCAGCATTTCTGTGGCCAACAGATTGGATATGGTGGAGTTCACGTTCTCAGCTTTGGCATGTGTAGGAGGAAACACTCTTTTTTTTAACCAATAAATTTTTATTAAGTTTTAAACTGATACAAGTCATACAGTCAGCAGAATCAGCAACAGGTACATCACATATGACTTGGTTCCTAGAAAAAAGGAAGAACCAAGGAGAATTGTAGTACAAAAGATAGGGATCATGCAACACAAAAGAAAAAGCAAAGGCCATAAACTACGGGGATCACCAGACAGCAGGATAATATGCAAAAAAGGTCACAACTTTATTAAGGTATAAGATATAACACAGATACTGAAAACATTAAAAACATTTAAAAACGGTACATGTTGCCTAAAATGAGGCACATGCCTGGAAACAAATTAGTAGGAGACAATTGGAATAATACATATATACATGCATTTGCACCTGGTCCTGAAAATCCTATATGGACAGTATATTTATCAAGATGTGAGGTATGGAAAATTCACCATAAGGCCCCATACACACAATGAGCAATACAAAAGAGACTGAAAACAGTACAATGATAAGACTTTTAGATTAACAGTCATGGATTGTATGATAACTCGATTAAGAGCACTCAGTAATATAAATATACTTATACTCAACACATGTGAGAGAGGCAGATGTAATTACCCAACATTTCCCATAGACATAAGTGTAGCATACTGGGTGAATAAATTACCCACAAATGAACTTAGGACCAGAGCCAGCACATCCAAACGTCCCCCATGAGGCAAAAAGATCTAATACCCCTCAAGTGATACCAGGCATGAAAAAAGAAACGAAAACCCGACGCGTGTCGCCACTAGAGTGGCTTCATCAGGGGTATGATTTTCGCTACCAACATCTATCTTTTTATACCTTATATAATGCCAAATAAGTGAGTACAGCCGTGGGTAATCCCACGAGGTCAGGCAGGCAGCATCTGCAGTGGTCCAATGCGCATGCTCCGGCTTCCTCCACCGGAAACCATCATTGCTACGCAACGGTAAACAAAGGGCACAGGCATATAGTGACTCATCAGTGAAAGATAATGGCCGTAAGTTATCGTCACCAAAGAAACACACAGACATCGAGGGGACCAATAATTTGGTTCAAGTACATACCAAGATCGCAATCGCAAATACCGGCACAGGATAATCAGCTGTAGGCGCCGGTCACAGATAGGAAGAAACCTACTGCGCAGGCGCCTGGCTTGATCAAAGGAGAGAGGCTTGTTCTCCTGGAAACCATGTAACCAAACGCGGCAGTCACAAGTAGGAAATCCCTACTGCGCAGGCGCCTGATTGTTTCAGAGCAAAGAGGTTTAGTCTCCTGGTAACCATATAAACAGACGTGGCGGTCACAGGTAGGACATACCTACTACGCAGGCGCCTGATGTTATTCAGAGCAAAGAGGCTTGGTCTCATAATTACAAAATGTGAATGAGCCAAGCGTACATCATACCACATTGACACATATGCACTTTGGGTGGAGTCACATAGGGTGTTTAATATCACCAAACACTGCTGGAAAGTACCTGCCGCGCAGGCACCCAATCGCCCTGCAGCCGAAAACGCAATCTGGTATGTGTGAATGTCAACCTATAAGCACCAACACAAAAAGGTTAACAAAGCCATGGTAGCGGATCAAAGTCACCCATAACACAGGCACCTGGTTTGTTTAGAGACAAGGGACTAATTTCCCAATGTCCATACCCACAGTCACACACGCAGATGAACCCTGCATACATAAAGGGTCAGGCCGCGCTAGACGCTAACCACAGATCTAATTAGGCGTACCCATACATATAGTGCAAAGTATACACAGTTACCAATTTCTGCCCAGAGATACCATCTGCGCAGATCCCCATTTTTTCAAGGCCAGAGGCACAAATGCCTGATAGCCTTGTGAACAGGCATGAGCACACTACAGCAGTAATTATGTGCCGATTCTACTATACATAAAGGAACATAATATGATAACCATCCTAGTTAGCCGCTTTGAGCCAAAGATCCTTATGCTCAGTAATCGCCTAACCTTGTAAAGATCTACTTCGCAAATGAAGGCGATGTATGATGACACCTTTCCCACTCCCACATATACAGCACAGATATAAGCATCCTCTAAAGGGTAGCCTAAGGTGAATGGATCACCCCAGACCACCGTTGACCAGTGTAGACTGCCCACCATGCAGACCAAAATCTGCAGCAGCAAATGGAGACCTCTACCCCCCACACACAAGCACCTGTCCCAGATGTCATGAAAAAGTGCCCAGGAGAGGAACGGGGGCAGGAGCCCTAATTGTAAATCAACATAGAACAGTTTGCACAATATACAATGTTTTTAATAGAATCGCAAGTATACAATGCTATACCATTATGCTTTCCCGTCTAAAAAGATATCCCGGACGCTGCTCTGTAATAACAGCCTGCATCTAATAATGCCTAAAGTAAGACAAATAATATGCCCCATCGACACTGATCATGGATAGGATACAGAACTTTATAGATCAGGAATAAGGTACCAGAGTCTATGGGGATTAACCTTTTGAATAAGAGGAAAGCTCAATGTTACCAAAAGAAGTATACTCAAAAAACAAAACAAAAAAGCACAAAGGGCATGTTGTGGCACCGGGAACCAATCAAAACTCCCCCCAGAGATAGCGAATGAATAATAATTAGAGAACCCCCAACAGAAGCCACTGTATGTGGCACCTTAGATATGTATAGCCATAAAACACACAATCCATCAAAAGTGGTACGCTCCTAAAGAGGAAGATAATATACTGTCCATATAGGTAGAAAAATCACAGACAGAAGAAAAAGATTTAAATAATTACAGATACAGTTACCCAAGGTCCAATAGCACAGTGTACTGTCCATCAGGGGAAATTGTTGAATATACAGATTAAGAACTGACACATGCCAGATGTAAAACCCTTCCCCTCACCACCTTCTTTCCTCCCCCAAAGGAAACAAGTCATATACACTTATAGAAACCGGTAAATAACAGGTCCTCATTCAGCCCATTAGGGGCCACAGAGTTCAGATCGAAAATCCACTTAGACTCCCGTCTAAGTAATTCCGACGTAATGTTGCCCCCTCTGATATTAGTGGGGACTTTATCCAAACCCAGAATTCTGGTTCCTTTCCACAGGGAATTGTGCTCCGTGAGGTAATGTGCAGCCACCGAAGTGATGGACTTTCCTTTTATCTTGTCCTTTTTTGCCATAGTGATATTTGAAAAATGTTGTTGGATTCTCTTCCTAAGTTCTTGAGTTGTTTGCCCAACATACACCTTTGAACACGGGCATACCAGAGCATAGATCAGGTTTCTAGTCCTGCAGTTGAAATATGTTCTGGGAGCAATCTGGAAAGGCAAAGATGGTAACATGACATTAGTATCTCCAGCCGTAAAAGGACAAATATTGCAATTCCCACAAGGGAAAGTACCCCGAAGTCGAAACCCACTGTTGGTGCTTATAGTGGGGCGTTGGAAGTGGCTATGGCTGAGGCAATCTTTGAGATTCCTGGCTCTTCTTGCTATAAGATTGGGCCTGGGTGAAAGATGTGGTAGTAGCTTTGACTCACCCAATAACAGACCCCAATATCTGGACAAGATGCTACGTATGTCCTGCCACTGATTGTTAAAAGAAGTAATTATCCCCAATGGTCTACCAGGGGCCTTCGCTCGAGGGTGCAATAAATTAGCCCTATCTTGACCTCTGGCCTCCACAAATGCCCGTGAAATTACCTTTGTTGGGTAGCCTCTTTCTTTAAATCTTGACGTCAACTCGCGAGAGTGCTTCAGGAAGTCATCATGGTGAGTACAGTTCCTCTTGATTCTATAGAACTGACCTTTTGGTATGCCTTCTTTAAGATGCTGTGGGTGGAAACTGTTGAAGTGTAACAGGTTATTCGTTGCGGTAGGTTTCCGATATAGGCTTGTGGTGATTTTAGAGCCCATCACCTGAAGTTTCAAATCAAGGAATTCAATCTCCGTTTGTGACCTCTGTGAAGTGAGGCGGATGTTCCACGGGTTGTCATTCAAAGTATCAATGAAAAATTGGCATTCATCCAGGGTGCCTGTCCAGAGGAATAGAATATCATCAATATAGCGTAACCATTTGACAACATGAGTGGAATATCCCTCCAGACAGTACACCCTGGTTGCCTCCCACCAACCTAAAAATAGGTTGGCGTACGATGGAGCACATCGGGCACCCATAGCCGTCCCCCTCACTTGCCTGTAATATGCACGATCAAACGTGAAATAATTTTGATCCAAGATGAACCGAAGAAGATCCAGTACAAAAGAATCATGCCTTCTATCTCCAGAAGTTTTTTGATCCAAGAAGTGGGAAACGGCTTGTAGCCCCAATTCGTGTCCTATGCAAGTGTAGAGTGATTCTACGTCAAGAGTCACTAGCCAGGTTCCAATGGGGAGTGTCAAATCTTGAACCTGCTGTATCAAAGAGGTAGAGTCTCTAACATAGGACTGGAGAGATACAACCAGAGGCTGTAAGAAAAAGTCAACATAGATACACGGTCTTTCAAGAAGCCCCCCTATCCCAGATATTATAGGTCGCCCCGGGGGAGCCACCAGGGACTTGTGTACCTTCGGGAGCATATAAAAGGTAGGAATTTTTGGATAATTATTGAACATGAAGTCCCTTTCTCGTTTGTTAATGATGTCGTTACTGAAGGCGGCCTCTAGGAGGCGAAATAATTTGGCCTGACACACATTTGAAGGGTCAGAGGGGAGGACCTGATAACATTCCTGATTTAACAATTGACGTCTAGCCTCCCTCAGATACGAATCTATAGGCCAAATGACCAGATTCCCCCCCTTATCCGCTTCCCGAATAACAAATTCACGATTGGAGCCCAATCTGGTGATGGCAGCCTGTTCCGCCTTGCTGATATTTCTACCCCTATTGGGGTCCAGTCTCAATTGCTGTATATCAAGGACCACAGCGTTAAAGAAGTTCTGTACCACTGGGAATAATGAAAAAGCAGGAGTGGCTTGTGAAAGCAACCTACCAGTAAACCTTTTTCTAGGGCAACTCTCATCTCCCTCTTCCAATAAGTCCAAGAGGTCCCTAAGGACCGCTCTATCAGCCACGGGATGTTCATCCAGGACCGAGGGTTGGTGGTAAAGCAACTTAAAGGTGAGTTGTCTGCAAAAAAGATAGACATCCTTGATTACGGTGAATTTATCAAGACTACTCGTGGGACAGAAAGATAGCCCCTTCTCCAAAACTGAAATTTCCAACTCAGACAAAGTATATTCAGACAGATTTAAAATTTGCAGCTTACCACACTCCTCCCCTGGTTTTACTGGAATATCCAAGGCTAGTATCTCTTGTTCGATCGGGTCTTTCTCCCATATCGGGGAGACCAAACCCTGTAATTTCGGGGTTGCTTTTTCCGTACCGTATCTCCTCCTACGGCCCCTCCTATTGCGCCTTCGATATCGCTCGGTTCCGAGGATAAAAAATCATCACTAGAGGGTTGTTCTTGTAATATATTGGTATTTCCCTCAGTGGGTACTTTCTCACCAATAGATCTTTTATTGCCTCTATGCACCCATTTGAAAGCTCCTTCATGTTTGAAGTCAAGCTGGTCCCTCTTGAACTTTAACTTCTTCCTGTTAATGACATCTTTCTCAAAGATGTCAATGGTAGACTTTAGTTGAACCTGAAAGGGCTCCACTACAGATCTCCTATCAAATTGATCCAATTTACCCTCACAAATCTTTATCCTATTTTTTAACGAGTCTAAAACACCTCGGTCATGTGTCAGAAGCATATCAATGATGATATTAGAACAGGCCAGCAAGCCAGTCTCCCAAGTCTTTTGAAACTCCCCATCGGCCTCCCAGGCCGGGAAAATTTGTACTCTAAGTCCCCTCGGGACAATCCCAGCCTTCTTATATTCTTCTAGTGTTTTTACATTCCACCATGATTTAGTCAGGGATTTATGCAAATTAGTCAACTCTCTGGCCACATGTTGAAAATCACCCTCATTACCACTATTACTCGTCTCCTCCAAACCACCGGAGAAAATACCACTAGCCTGACTGCTCCATGCAGCCTCCCTTGCTGCCAAATCCATGCTGTGAAACTACAAAACAATATCAAAATAAATATACTTTAAAGAAAAACCATGTAAAGTATACATCCATGTGCCAACACCCCGAAGATGTAGTAGAGAAGAACTACCACATATACCACAAGCACTATAAATAGGAATTATGGGGGCACCATGGACAGTTTACTACTGGGATCCAACCTTGACCAATGAAAATAGAATTATGCAACACAAAAGAAAAAGCAAAGGCCATAAACTACGGGGATCACCAGACAGCAGGATAATATGCAAAAAAGGTCACAACTTTATTAAGGTATAAGATATAACACAGATACTGAAAACATTAAAAACATTTAAAAACGGTACATGTTGCCTAAAATGAGGCACATGCCTGGAAACAAATTAGTAGGAGACAATTGGAATAATACATATATACATGCATTTGCACCTGGTCCTGAAAATCCTATATGGACAGTATATTTATCAAGATGTGAGGTATGGAAAATTCACCATAAGGCCCCATACACACAATGAGCAATACAAAAGAGACTGAAAACAGTACAATGATAAGACTTTTAGATTAACAGTCATGGATTGTATGATAACTCGATTAAGAGCACTCAGTAATATAAATATACTTATACTCAACACATGTGAGAGAGGCAGATGTAATTACCCAACATTTCCCATAGACATAAGTGTAGCATACTGGGTGAATAAATTACCCACAAATGAACTTAGGACCAGAGCCAGCACATCCAAACGTCCCCCATGAGGCAAAAAGATCTAATACCCCTCAAGTGATACCAGGCATGAAAAAAGAAACGAAAACCCGACGCGTGTTGCCACTAGAGTGGCTTCATCAGGGGTATGATTTTCGCTACCAACATCTATCTTTTTATACCTTATATAATGCCAAATAAGTGAGTACAGCCGTGGGTAATCCCACGAGGTCAGGCAGGCAGCATCTGCAGTGGTCCAATGCGCATGCTCCGGCTTCCTCCACCGGAAACCATCATTGCTACGCAACGGTAAACAAAGGGCACAGGCATATAGTGACTCATCAGTGAAAGATAATGGCCGTAAGTTATCGTCACCAAAGAAACACACAGACATCGAGGGGACCAATAATTTGGTTCAAGTACATACCAAGATCGCAATCGCAAATACCGGCACAGGATAATCAGCTGTAGGCGCCGGTCACAGATAGGAAGAAACCTACTGCGCAGGCGCCTGGCTTGATCAAAGGAGAGAGGCTTGTTCTCCTGGAAACCATGTAACCAAACGCGGCAGTCACAAGTAGGAAATCCCTACTGCGCAGGCGCCTGATTGTTTCAGAGCAAAGAGGTTTAGTCTCCTGGTAACCATATAAACAGACGCGGCGGTCACAGGTAGGACATACCTACTACGCAGGCGCCTGATATTATTCAGAGCAAAGAGGCTTGGTCTCATAATTACAAAATGTGAATGAGCCAAGCGTACATCATACCACATTGACACATATGCACTTTGGGTGGAGTCACATAGGGTGTTTAATATCACCAAACACTGCTGGAAAGTACCTGCCGCGCAGGCACCCAATCGCCCTGCAGCCGAAAACGCAATCTGGTATGTGTGAATGTCAACCTATAAGCACCAACACAGAAAGGTTAACAAAGCCATGGTAGCGGATCAAAGTCACCCATAACACAGGCACCTGGTTTGTTTAGAGACAAGGGACTAATTTCCCAATGTCCATACCCACAGTCACACACGCAGATGAACCCTGCATACATAAAGGGTCAGGCCGCGCTAGACGCTAACCACAGATCTAATTAGGCGTACCCATACATATAGTGCAAAGTATACACAGTTTTTAAATGTTTTTAATGTTTTCAGTATCTGTGTTATATCTTATACCTTAATAAAGTTGTGACCTTTTTTGCATATTATCCTGCTGTCTGGTGATCCCCGTAGTTTATGGCCTTTGCTTTTTCTTTTGTGTTGCATAATTCTATTTTCATTGGTCAAGGTTGGATCCCAGTAGTAAACTGTCCATGGTGCCCCCATAATTCCTATTTATAGTGCTTGTGGTATATGTGGTAGTTCTTCTCTACTACATCTTCGGGGTGTTGGCACATGGATGTATACTTTACATGGTTTTTCTTTAAAGTATATTTATTTTGATATTGTTTTGTAGTTTCACAGCATGGATTTGGCAGCAAGGGAGGCTGCATGGAGCAGTCAGGCTAGTGGTATTTTCTCCGGTGGTTTGGAGGAGACGAGAAATAGTGGTAATGAGGGTGATTTTCAACATGTGGCCAGAGAGTTGACTAATTTGCATAAATCCCTGACTAAATCATGGTGGAATGTAAAAACACTAGAAGAATATAAGAAGGCTGGGATTGTCCCGAGGGGACTTAGAGTACAAATTTTCCCGGCCTGGGAGGCCGATGGGGAGTTTCAAAAGACTTGGGAGACTGGCTTGCTGGCCTGTTCTAATATCATCATTGATATGCTTCTGACACATGACCGAGGTGTTTTAGACTCGTTAAAAAATAGGATAAAGATTTGTGAGGGTAAATTGGATCAATTTGATAGGAGATCTGTAGTGGAGCCCTTTCAGGTTCAACTAAAGTCTACCATTGACATCTTTGAGAAAGATGTCATTAACAGGAAGAAGTTAAAGTTCAAGAGGGACCAGCTTGACTTCAAACATGAACGAGCTTTCAAATGGGTGCATAGAGGCAATAAAAGATCTATTGGTGAGAAAGTACCCACTGAGGGAAATACCAATATATTACAAGAACAACCCTCTAGTGATGATTTTTTATCCTCGGAACCGAGCGATATCGAAGGCGCAATAGGAGGGGCCGTAGGAGGAGATACGGTACGGAAAAAGCAACCCCGAAATTACAGGGTTTGGTCTCCCCGATATGGGAGAAAGACCCGATCGAACAAGAGATACTAGCCTTGGATATTCCAGTAAAACCAGGGGAGGAGTGTGGTAAGCTGCAAATTTTAAATCTGTCTGAATATACTTTGTCTGAGTTGGAAATTTCAGTTTTGGAGAAGGGGCTATCTTTCTGTCCCACGAGTAGTCTTGATAAATTCACCGTAATCAAGGATGTCTATCTTTTTTGCAGACAACTCACCTTTAAGTTGCTTTACCACCAACCCTCGGTCCTGGATGAACATCCCGTGGCTGATAGAGCGGTCCTTAGGGACCTCTTGGACTTATTGGAAGAGGGAGATGAGAGTTGCCCTAGAAAAAGGTTTACTGGTAGGTTGCTTTCACAAGCCACTCCTGCTTTTTCATTATTCCCAGTGGTACAGAACTTCTTTAACGCTGTGGTCCTTGATATACAGCAATTGAGACTGGACCCCAATAGGGGTAGAAATATCAGCAAGGCGGAACAGGCTGCCATCACCAGATTGGGCTCCAATCGTGAATTTGTTATTCGGGAAGCGGATAAGGGGGGGAATCTGGTCATTTGGCCTATAGATTCGTATCTGAGGGAGGCTAGACGTCAATTGTTAAATCAGGAATGTTATCAGGTCCTCCCCTCTGACCCTTCAAATGTGTTTCAGGCCAAATTATTTCGCCTCCTAGAGGCCGCCTTCAGTAACGACATCATTAACAAACGAGAAAGGGACTTCATGTTCAATAATTATCCAAAAATTCCTACCTTTTATATGCTCCCGAAGGTACACAAGTCCCTGGTGGCTCCCCGGGGGCGACCTATAATATCTGGGATAGGGGGGCTTCTTGAAAGACCGTGTATCTATGTTGACTTTTTCTTACAGCCTCTGGTTGTATCTCTCCAGTCCTATGTTAGAGACTCTACCTCTTTGATACAGCAGGTTCAAGATTTGACACTCCCCATTGGAACCTGGCTAGTGACTCTTGACGTAGAATCACTCTACACTTGCATAGGACACAAATTGGGGCTACAAGCCGTTTCCCACTTCTTGGATCAAAAAACTTCTGGAGATAGAAGGCATGATTCTTTTGTACTGGATCTTCTTCGGTTCATCTTGGATCAAAATTATTTCACGTTTGATCGTGCATATTACAGGCAAGTGAGGGGGACGGCTATGGGTGCCCGATGTGCTCCATCGTACGCCAACCTATTTTTAGGTTGGTGGGAGGCAACCAGGGTGTACTGTCTGGAGGGATATTCCACTCATGTTGTCAAATGGTTACGCTATATTGATGATATTCTATTCCTCTGGACAGGCACCCTGGATGAATGCCAATTTTTCATTGATACTTTGAATGACAACCCGTGGAACATCCGCCTCACTTCACAGAGGTCACAAACGGAGATTGAATTCCTTGATTTGAAACTTCAGGTGATGGGCTCTAAAATCACCACAAGCCTATATCGGAAACCTACCGCAACGAATAACCTGTTACACTTCAACAGTTTCCACCCACAGCATCTTAAAGAAGGCATACCAAAAGGTCAGTTCTATAGAATCAAGAGGAACTGTACTCACCATGATGACTTCCTGAAGCACTCTCGCGAGTTGACGTCAAGATTTAAAGAAAGAGGCTACCCAACAAAGGTAATTTCACGGGCATTTGTGGAGGCCAGAGGTCAAGATAGGGCTAATTTATTGCACCCTCGAGCGAAGGCCCCTGGTAGACCATTGGGGATAATTACTTCTTTTAACAATCAGTGGCAGGACATACGTAGCATCTTGTCCAGATATTGGGGTCTGTTATTGGGTGAGTCAAAGCTACTACCACATCTTTCACCCAGGCCCAATCTTATAGCAAGAAGAGCCAGGAATCTCAAAGATTGCCTCAGCCATAGCCACTTCCAACGCCCCACTATAAGCACCAACAGTGGGTTTCGACTTCGGGGTACTTTCCCTTGTGGGAATTGCAATATTTGTCCTTTTACGGCTGGAGATACTAATGTCATGTTACCATCTTTGCCTTTCCAGATTGCTCCCAGAACATATTTCAACTGCAGGACTAGAAACCTGATCTATGCTCTGGTATGCCCGTGTTCAAAGGTGTATGTTGGGCAAACAACTCAAGAACTTAGGAAGAGAATCCAACAACATTTTTCAAATATCACTATGGCAAAAAAGGACAAGATAAAAGGAAAGTCCATCACTTCGGTGGCTGCACATTACCTCACGGAGCACAATTCCCTGTGGAAAGGAACCAGAATTCTGGGTTTGGATAAAGTCCCCACTAATATCAGAGGGGGCAACATTACGTCGGAATTACTTAGACGGGAGTCTAAGTGGATTTTCGATCTGAACTCTGTGGCCCCTAATGGGCTGAATGAGGACCTGTTATTTACCGGTTTCTATAAGTGTATATGACTTGTTTCCTTTGGGGGAGGAAAGAAGGTGGTGAGGGGAAGGGTTTTACATCTGGCATGTGTCAGTTCTTAATCTGTATATTCAACAATTTCCCCTGATGGACAGTACACTGTGCTATTGGACCTTGGGTAACTGTATCTGTAATTATTTAAATCTTTTTCTTCTGTCTGTGATTTTTCTACCTATATGGACAGTATATTATCTTCCTCTTTAGGAGCGTACCACTTTTGATGGATTGTGTGTTTTATGGCTATACATATCTAAGGTGCCACATACAGTGGCTTCTGTTGGGGGTTCTCTAATTATTATTCATTCGTTATCTCTGGGGGGAGTTTTGATTGGTTCCCGGTGCCACAACATGCCCTTTGTGCTTTTTTGTTTTGTTTTTTGAGTATACTTCTTTTGGTAACATTGAGCTTTCCTCTTATTCAAAAGGTTAATCCCCATAGACTCTGGTACCTTATTCCTGATCTATAAAGTTCTGTATCCTATCCATGATCAGTGTCGATGGGGCATATTATTTGTCTTACTTTAGGCATTATTAGATGCAGGCTGTTATTACAGAGCAGCGTCCGGGATATCTTTTTAGACGGGAAAGCATAATGGTATAGCATTGTATACTTGCGATTCTATTAAAAACATCGTATATTGTGCAAACTGTTCTATGTTGATTTACAATTAGGGCTCCTGCCCCCGTTCCTCTCCTGGGCACTTTTTCATGACATCTGGGACAGGTGCTTGTGTGTGGGGGGTAGAGGTCTCCATTTGCTGCTGCAGATTTTGGTCTGCATGGTGGGCAGTCTACACTGGTCAACGGTGGTCTGGGGTGATCCATTCACCTTAGGCTACCCTTTAGAGGATGCTTATATCTGTGCTGTATATGTGGGAGTGGGAAAGGTGTCATCATACATCGCCTTCATTTGCGAAGTAGATCTTTACAAGGTTAGGCGATTACTGAGCATAAGGATCTTTGGCTCAAAGCGGCTAACTAGGATGGTTATCATATTATGTTCCTTTATGTATAGTAGAATCGGCACATAATTACTGCTGTAGTGTGCTCATGCCTGTTCACAAGGCTATCAGGCATTTGTGCCTCTGGCCTTGAAAAAATGGGGATCTGCGCAGATGGTATCTCTGGGCAGAAATTGGTAACTGTGTATACTTTGCACTATATGTATGGGTACGCCTAATTAGATCTGTGGTTAGCGTCTAGCGCGGCCTGACCCTTTATGTATGCAGGGTTCATCTGCGTGTGTGACTGTGGGTATGGACATTGGGAAATTAGTCCCTTGTCTCTAAACAAACCAGGTGCCTGTGTTATGGGTGACTTTGATCCGCTACCATGGCTTTGTTAACCTTTCTGTGTTGGTGCTTATAGGTTGACATTCACACATACCAGATTGCGTTTTCGGCTGCAGGGCGATTGGGTGCCTGCGCGGCAGGTACTTTCCAGCAGTGTTTGGTGATATTAAACACCCTATGTGACTCCACCCAAAGTGCATATGTGTCAATGTGGTATGATGTACGCTTGGCTCATTCACATTTTGTAATTATGAGACCAAGCCTCTTTGCTCTGAATAATATCAGGCGCCTGCGTAGTAGGTATGTCCTACCTGTGACCGCCGCGTCTGTTTATATGGTTACCAGGAGACTAAACCTCTTTGCTCTGAAACAATCAGGCGCCTGCGCAGTAGGGATTTCCTACTTGTGACTGCCGCGTTTGGTTACATGGTTTCCAGGAGAACAAGCCTCTCTCCTTTGATCAAGCCAGGCGCCTGCGCAGTAGGTTTCTTCCTATCTGTGACCGGCGCCTACAGCTGATTATCCTGTGCCGGTATTTGCGATTGCGATCTTGGTATGTACTTGAACCAAATTATTGGTCCCCTCGATGTCTGTGTGTTTCTTTGGTGACGATAACTTACGGCCATTATCTTTCACTGATGAGTCACTATATGCCTGTGCCCTTTGTTTACCGTTGCGTAGCAATGATGGTTTCCGGTGGAGGAAGCCGGAGCATGCGCATTGGACCACTGCAGATGCTGCCTGCCTGACCTCGTGGGATTACCCACGGCTGTACTCACTTATTTGGCATTATATAAGGTATAAAAAGATAGATGTTGGTAGCGAAAATCATACCCCTGATGAAGCCACTCTAGTGGCGACACGCGTCGGGTTTTCGTTTCTTTTTTCATGCCTGGTATCACTTGAGGGGTATTAGATCTTTTTGCCTCATGGGGGACGTTTGGATGTGCTGGCTCTGGTCCTAAGTTCATTTGTGGGTAATTTATTCACCCAGTATGCTACACTTATGTCTATGGGAAATGTTGGGTAATTACATCTGCCTCTCTCACATGTGTTGAGTATAAGTATATTTATATTACTGAGTGCTCTTAATCGAGTTATCATACAATCCATGACTGTTAATCTAAAAGTCTTATCATTGTTCTGTTTTCAGTCTCTTTTGTATTGCTCATTGTGTGTATGGGGCCTTATGGTGAATTTTCCATACCTCACATCTTGATAAATATACTGTCCATATAGGATTTTCAGGACCAGGTGCAAATGCATGTATATATGTATTATTCCAATTGTCTCCTACTAATTTGTTTCCAGGCATGTGCCTCATTTTAGGCAACATGTACCGTTTTTAAATGTTTTTAATGTTTTCAGTATCTGTGTTATATCTTATACCTTAATAAAGTTGTGACCTTTTTTGCATATTATCCTGCTGTCTGGTGATCCCCGTAGTTTATGGCCTTTGCTTTTTCTTTTGTGTTGCATAATTCTATTTTCATTGGTCAAGGTTGGATCCCAGTAGTAAACTGTCCATGGTGCCCCCATAATTCCTATTTAAAGATAGGGATCATATTCATATGAACAAAGGAGGGAGGAGGAGGGGGGTGGGTTGAGAGGGAAAGGTATACATTGAAACATTGTATACATGAAACATTAACTGACTTTGATCATGCAGTAATTATTCAGTTTCAAATGCCTTGTAATACCATAAGTAGGAGGGGTATTGTGTTTAAGGTTGCGTGTGTAACTGTCATGATCTCTAAACATTAGCTTAAGGTTAGATGTGGTTTAAGTTATAATGTCTGTCTGATAGCTTGCCAAGGACCCAACCTTTGTCAGGTTTTATCGGCATGTTGGAAGTCTGGAGCTAGCAAACTTTCATATGAAATATATGAGTCTACCTTTGCCCATATCTCCTCCATTGATGGCAGTTATGTGGATTTCCATTTTGAGGCTAAACCCTGTCTGGCTGCCATCAGTATTAGTTAGCAAACCCATCTTGTGCTGTAGGGGAGGTCTGTGACTCCGATGTATAACATAGGTAGGGCCGGGTTGGGGGGAGTATGAGTTTCAGTGCAGCATGAAATTGCATCAGAGATTTTTTTCCCAATATTGCAGTGCTAATGGACAGGACCACCATACGTATAAGATCCCACCTCACCGCAGCCACTCCAGCAAAGTTGATAAAATGTGGGGAACATGTGAGCAATGCGTTTGGGAGCCAAGTACCATCTGAGATGGATTTTTTTTATAATTTCTAAATGGTTTATGCAGGCTGAGGATTTAGTAGACCATGTTATTGCTAATTGCCATTGTTCATGTGAGAATGACAAACCCAAGTCTTTCTCCCATCTAGACATGTATTGAAATTTGGTCTGGTCCGGCAGGGAGCATAATGTGTTATAGGCGATTGTGATACCTTCTGGCATTCTTTTTTCTTCAAAATGAAGGATAGGATATCAGAAGGTGGACTTTGCATCAAGTTCTTGAGGCAGGAGGCTAGAAGACTTTGTAATTGTATATACTGGCAATAGAAATGTTGAAGAAGATTAAATGATTCTGATAGGTCCTCAAAAGTTCTGAGTTCTCTTCCCATAGTAACTGATTGCAAGTTGGGAATGCCATAATCATTCCAACGTGAGAAGTAAGAGTATGTATAATCAAGTCAATGCATTTAAAAGATAATCTGGATAAGGGTATATGCACTACTTTTTGGGATACCAGATCCTTCCAGACCTTCAATGTGTTGTTTTGCTTGGTAGGATATATGTGCGAGAGCTCCTACGTATATATTCTGCCTCCAGTAGCAACCTAGTTGGCGGCTCCTTAACTAGTGACTTTTCCATATGGACCCACCGGAGGGTAGAGTTAGGATCCCACCACTTTCTCAAAGAATCAACTATGCATGCTTTGTAGTAAAAATGCACATTCGGAAATCCCAGGCTCCCCTCCCTCATTTTATAATATAACAGAACTATGTACTCGGGCCTTCTTAACTGCCCAATTAAAGCTTAACAACAGCGACTGAATTTCATCAAGGAGTTTCCTTGGTATGGACAGTGGTATGCAGCGTAGGACATATAGAATTTTGGGTAGGAAAGACATTTTAATAGTTTGCAGGCGTGCCATCAAAGAGATGTCCAGCTTACCTACTCTACTTAGTTCTGGTCTAAGGGTGTTTAATAGGGAAGTTATAATTCTAGAGGCTAAGTTTTGGGACGGGGATGTAAGCTCTATGCCCAAATATGGAATGCTACCTTTAACCAACGTAAATGAGAATAACTTTTTGAGTCTATCGATTAAAGTTGGGGGACAAGAGATTGGGAGTATCATTAACTTTGTCATGTTCAATTTATATAGTGAGATCTTAGAAAAGTTGAATAGGATGTTCATCAGGGCTTGGAGGGAGTTAACAGGATCTGAGCATGAGATTATGACATTGTCAGCATATAGCACTACGGTATGTTCTGATCCTCCTATTTATTCCTTTTATTGCCGTGGATGTACAAATTTTCTCTGCCAGTGGCTCCATAATCAAGGCAAATATTGCAGGTGATGGTGGGCATAATTGACGGGTCCCGTTTGAGATGGAGAAATTGTCAGAAATGAACCCAGTTGCAGAGACTCTTGCTTTGGGAAAGGTATACAGAGCCATAATGGCACTATTGATATAGCTTGAGAGACCAAATTTGGCAAGGACTGTCTCCAGGTATCCCAATGTACCAGATCAAACTCTTTTTCTGCATCTAGTGAAAGAAGCACACTGGGGACCCTGGAAATCTCTGTTATATGCATTACATTTAGAATGTGCCGGGTCGCATCCCTAGCTTCTACCTGGAACAAAGCCCATTTGATCCGGTGCCACTAGCTAAGGGAGAACTGTATTAATTCTCTGGGTAAGGAGTTTCGAATAAATTTTAATGTCACAATGAAGAAGCGAGATTGGTATAAAGTTTTCTAGTTTATTGGGAGGTTTACCTGGCTTGGGTAGAGTTATTATGGTTGTACTGAGGGTCAATTTTTTCAGATTCCATCCAACTCAGGAAACGTCTCCTCAAATTTGGAGCAAGAGTATCAGCAAGGAAATTGTAGTAAACATTAGGGATACCATCTGGGCAGATTGCAATTTAGAAGCTTTAATTACGTGACACTTTCACTAAGCTGGAAATGAGCATTAAGTGATTCTAATTGGGAGTCAGTAACCATAGGAAGGTGAACTGAATTTAAGAAATCACTAATTTGTTGGGAGGATGGGCGATTGAGATTAGGGTCTAGAATAGATGTAAATTATATAGGTGAGAGTAGTATTCTGCAAAGCAGTTGGCAATCTTATTGGGGTCACAAATCTTTGTGCCTCTTGAATCGATTAAGTATTCTATCCCACTTTTAGCTGTTATTTTTTTGATTCTGCATGCTAGTAAAGAACCTGCTCGGTCGCCTAGCGCATATAAATTAGCCTTAATTCTCTTTAGATTTTTTTTTATATTTAAACAATAATAGTTTCCTAAGCTCGTTCCTGGCCTCCAAAAGATTATTTCCTATTATGGGATGCCTATTCTCTTTTTGTTAGAAAAAACACCGTGTGCACAGCTGTACTGTGGTGCATAGACTAGGTTCCCAAACCGTCAGTATACATAAAAAGAAGTCTAGCACTCAACTTCAGTAAACGTGAACAACGTTTTATTTGTAGCACTTGAAACGTTTCAGTCCTGTCTGGACTTTCATCAGTCAATCAAGGAGGAACTCAATATGGCACCGATGAGGTAGAAGCTTAGGTGAGGTATGCTTGTGGTGGATACTAATCCGCCAGGTAGGACGTAGCACCTGAGAGCCGTATAGTGCCGGTGAGGGAGAGAAGGAACTCAATATGGAACTTAATATGGCACCGATGGGGTAGAAACTTAGGTGAGGTATGCTCGTGGTGGATACTAGTCCGCCAGGTGGAATGTAGCACCTGAGAACCGTATGGTGCCGGTGAGGGAGAGAAGGGTATTACCTCCAGACACGGTATCCACCGCTTGTCTGTCCACCGGCACTATACGGCTCTCAGGTGCTACGTCCTACCTGGCGGATTAGTATCCACCACGAGCATACCTCACCTAAGCATCTACCTCATCGGTGCCATATTGAGTTCCTCCTTGATTGACTGATGAAAGTCCAGACAGGACTGAAACGTTTCGAGTGCTACAAATAAAATGTTGTTCACGTTTACTGAAGTTGAGTGCTAGACTTCTTTTTATGTATTCTCTTTTTGTTGACTTTCCAAGTTAGCTATTTGCACCAGAAGGGTTTTTACATTTTCTTCTCTGATCCTTTTCTCCCCAGATGATAATTTTATGCAAATCCCCCTCATATATGCTTTGTGGTCAGACAAAAGAGTTTCATCCGCAACTGCTCTATTATCGTTGAATCACATATTGTATCACATGTTGTAATGGAGATCAACGGGACAATGATAAATTAGCAAGTATAAATATTTATTGGAAAAAGATAAACAAGCATCGACATTAAAAACAATTAAAAGGCAAAAGAATACCCACAGTGACAGAAAAGAATAACATATCCCACAGACTGAGATGTACTTTGGCACCTGAGAAGGCTAGGCAGGGGGTTAGAAAGAAACCCCTCCAAAAACAGTTGATCAAATAATGATTGCTGAACAGTTATTCAAAGTAATCCTTAATATTTATAATAAAGGAGGGTCCCCACCATAATGAATACCTTCAGGACATAGTAAAAGGATTACCAACATGCGAACAAAAGAATAACCCACCTACAATGCATATGGAGTCTTATACCCCCTGAATTGCCTTATTCCCAAAAGGCTATAATAAGCTACATAAAGGAACAAAGTCAAGCACCCATACTGATCAAACCAATCACAGCCAGGCATTCATGTCACAAGGAGCTCCATACTCATGTGTATCAATCAAATGTGCGGTTCCCCAGATCTATTAGAGGCGTCACAAGTAAAGAAAGGGGTCCAGTCCGTCCTGTCAGTCAGAGTGCCAAGAAGACCGTGGGGCTATGTTTATCATTGTCCCATTGATCTCCATTACAACATGTCTTTTAATATGTGATTCAGTTTGTGTTTTTTTCATGTTGAGGTAGATTCGGGACATAATTTGATTTGATATATTAGTGGTGGTGCCCTCCATCCTTCATAATGCTCTATTATCGTTGATGTAAAAAAATGTGTAGCTTCCCTAGTTAGATGTTCTCTATTTTTTTAGATTTTAATAGGAATGTATTTAGCCTCCAAGACAAAGTTGCAGTTTGATTCCCTTTTTCCTGAATTCCCTGTTCTATTGGGGCGTGGACTGACCACGTAATGAAACTGATTTTAGAATTTTTACAGATAGCTAGAGCTCTTTTGTCTACTAAAATGTAGTCAATTCTCGAAAGGGATGAGTGTCTAGGAGAGAAATAGGAGTAGTTTGGAGGAAACATTCTTTTACATGACCACAGCTGCGGAACCAAGAGCTGGCTGCTGTGCTGTGAGAGGATGGAGTACTGAGAACAGGGTAAACTGCCAGACTGTGAGTGAGATGAATTGGTTGAGAACTAGTGATAAGCGAGTGTACTCGTTATTCGAGTTATCCAAGCATGCTCGGGTGTTCTCAGAGTATTTTGAGTGTTCTCGTAGATTATGTTTGAGTCCCTACAGCTGCATGATTTGCAGCTGTTTGACAACCTGAGCGCATGAAGAGATTGTCTGTTTGTTAGGGAATACCCACATGTACAGTACAGACCAAAAGTTTGGACACAACTTCTCATTTAAATATTTTTCTGTATTTTTATGACTATGAAAATTGTAAATTCACACTGAAGGCATTAAACTATGAATTAACACATGTGGAATTATATATTTAACAAAAAAGTGTGAAACAACTGAACATATGTCTTATATTCTAGGTTCTTCAAAGTAGCCACCTTTTGCTTTGATGGCTGCTTTGCACTCTTGGCATTCTCTTGATAATCTTCAAGAGGTAGTCACCACAAATGTCTTCCAACAATCTTGAAGTAGTTCCCAGAGATGCTTAGCACTTGTTGGCCCTTTTGCCTTCATCCTGCGGTCCAGCTCACCCCAAACCATCTCGATTGGGATCAGGTCTGGTGACTGTGGAGGCCAGGTCATCTGGCGTAGCACCCCATCACTCTCCTTCTTGGTCAAATAGCCCTTACAGAGCCTGGAGGTGTATTTGGGGTCATTGTCCTGTTGAAAAATGAATGATGGTCCAACTAAACAAAGACAGGATGGAATAGCATGCCACTGCAATATGCTGTGGTAGCCATGCTGGTTCAGTATGCCTTCAATTTTGAATAAATCCCCAACAGTGTCACCAGCAAAGCACCCCAACACATCACACCTCCTCCTCCATGCTTCACAGTGGGAACCAGGCATGTAGAGTCCATCCGTTCACCTTTTCTGCGTTTCACAAAGACACGGTGGTTGGAACCAAAGATCTCAAATTTGGACTCATCAGACCAAAGCACAGATTTCCACTGGTCTAATGTAAATTCCCTGTGTTTTTTAGCCCAAACAAATCTCTTCTGCTTGTTTCCTGTCCTTAGCAGTGGTTTCCTAGCAGCTATTTTACCATGAAGGCCTGCTGCACAAAGTCTCCTCTTGACAGTTGTTGTAGAGATGTGTCTGCTGCTAGAACTCTGTGTGGCATTTACCTGGTCTCTAATCTGAGCTGCTGTTAACCTGCGATTTCTGAGGCTGGTGACTCGGATAAACTTATCCTCAGAAGCAGAGGTGACTCTTGGTCTTCCTTTCCTGGGGTGGTCTTTATGTGAGCCAGTTTCTTTGTAGCGCTTGATGGTTTTTGCAACTGCACTTGGGGACACTTTCAAAGTTTTCCCAATTTTTCAGACTGACTGACCTTAATTTCTTAAAGTAATCATGGCCACTCGGTTTTGTTTACTTAGCTGCTTTTTTCTTGCCATAATACAAATTCCAACAGTATACTCAGTAGGACTATCAGCTGTGTATCCACCAGACTTCTGCTCAACACAACTGATGGTCCCAACCCCATTTATATGGCAAGAAATCCCACTTATTAAAACTGACAGGGCAAACCTGTGAAGTGAAAACCATTTCCGGTGACTACCTCTTGAAGCTCATCAAGAGAATGCCAAGAGTGTGCAAAGCAGTCATCAATGCAAAAGGTGGCTGCTTTGAAGAACCTAGAATATAAGACATATTTTCAGTTTTTTCATACTTTTTTGTTAAGCATATAATTCCACATGTGCTAATACATAGTTTTGAAGCCTTCAGTGTGAATTTACAATTCTCATAGTCATGAAAATACAGAAAAATCTTTAAATGAGGTGTGTCCAAACTTTTGGTCTGTACTGTATATATATATATATATATATATATATATATATATATATATATATATATATATACACTAGTGGCTAAAATTGTTGATATACCTCCATTTTTTGCCATTTTTTAAAACTTTTTAGCATGTAATCATGCAAAGTAATTATAGCTATAATGCCACAAGTAGTCTAAGGTAATTAGAACACCTAAACATAGAAAAAAAGGTTACCATAACACAAAATATCTAATTTCTTCTATAAGAAAAGCGGAATGGCCGAATCAACATATAAATAAAATAAATTCTATAATTATTTTTTTTATATAACACTAACATAATCCACAGTGCTTTACAGTTTGCACACAATATCATCGCTGTCCCCGATGGGGCTCACAATGTAAATTCCCTATCAGTATGTCTTTGGAATGTGGGAGGAAACAAGAGTACCTGGAAGAAACCCACACAAACACGAGGAGAACATACAAACTCCTTGCAGATGTCCTTGGTGGGATTTGAACCCAGGACTACAGCGCTGCAAGGCTGCAGTGCTAACCATTGAGCCGCCGTGCTGCCATATCACGTCCTCATATGTTAATTTCATGCTATCTCTATGTGCTCTTTCTTTAGTAGCATGTAGGGTATTAATTGATTCAACAAGACTTGTCAGGTTCTCTGTGGTTATAACATGGTACCAGGAACTGATAACAGCTGCAATCAATGCCTGCTTGTTGCTCGTTCTCTTACTAGAAACCAATTGCTTTAATCTTGACCACAGGTTTTCGATAGGGTTCAGATCAGAACTGTTTCCTGACTATGAAAGCACAGAAATGTGTTTGCCTTCAAACCATTTTAGACATTGCCTTGCAGTGTGACATGGTGCTCCATCCTGTTGAAAAATAATTTCAGTCTGTTCCTAGCCAAGGTCACGAAATGATGGGATGAGCTTTGGTTCAAGGACATCAAGAATATATTTTGAAGCATTTACAGTTTTCTCAACCACCTATATTCTCTCAATTCCATGTCAGGACACATAGCCCCATATCGTAACACTCTCAGGATGTTTCATTGTACATGTCATACACTCTGGAAGACAGTCTTCCTTTGGCCTTCTAAAAAAAATAACGCTCTCTGTCACTACCAAAAATTGATATTTTTGACTTTCTTCCAATCTTCAGTTGTCCAGCTTGTTCTTTGGCAAAGCAAATTCACTTACTTCTCTGTTTTAGCTTTAGGAATGGCTTTTTTCTTGGTGTTTTTGCTTTCAGACCGGCATCAAGTAATCGGCGACTTACTATTCTATTTGACACCGAAACTCCTTCATCTTGCAAGAACTGGTTGAGTTCCTTGGCTGATGCTCTTCTGTTTTGCAAGGCTAACCTAACAATTCTTCTGCCTGTTTTTGGAGTTGTTGCCTTTTTCCTTCCTCTTCCACTCTTAGTTTTGATGCTGCAACTATCAGCAAAACGTGAACACAGCTTTTGCACTCCAGAAGCAGTGACGACACCACTCATCTTCCTAGAAATTTCTCTTAAACTGTATCCCTCCTTCCTCAAAACAATGTTGTAGTTCTCTTTTTTGGAGACCAATTATTATTATTTATTATTATATCGCCATTTATTCCATGGCACTTTACATGTGAGGAGTGGTATACATAATAAAAACAAGTACAATACTCTTGAACAATACAAGTCACAACTGGGTACAGGAGGAGAGAGGACCCTGCCCACAAGGGCTCACAATCTACAAGGGATGGGTGAGGAGACAATAGGTGAGGATAGAACTGGTCGTGCAGTGGTTTGGTCGATCAGTGGTTACTGCAGGTTGTAAGCTTGTTGGAAGAGGTGGGTCTTCAGGTTCTTTTTGAATGTTTCGATGGTAGGTGAGAGTCTGATATGTTGTGGTAGAGAGATCCAGAGTAGGGGTGATGTGCGAGAGAAATCTTGTATGCGATTGTGGGAAGAGGAGATAAGAGGGGAGTAGAGAAGGAGATCTTGTGAGGATCGAAGGATGAGTGCAGGAAAGTACCGGGAGACGAAGTCACAGATGAATGGAGGAGACAGGTTGTGGATGGATTTTTATGTCATGGTTAGGCTTTTGTACTGGACTGGGGAGAGTGGGCAGCCATTTACTGTAATGGATAGGTTCGTTGGGGGTGTCGCGTGAGATGGGGGAAAGACGATGAATTCTGTTTTGTCCATGTTAAGTTTTAGAAATCTAGTGGAGAAGAAAGATTAAATAGCAGATAGACATTGAGGGATTCTGGTTAGTAGGGCGGTGATATCTGGTCCAGAGATGTAGATCTGTGTATCATCAGCATAGAGATGATACTGAAAACCGTGAGATTCTATGAGCTGTCCCAGGCCAAAAGAGTAAATGGAGAAGAGGAGGGGCCCTAGAACTGAGCCTTGTGGGACTCCAACAGATAGGTGGCGAGGTGAGGAGGTGTTGTGTGAGTGGGAGACGCTGAATGTCCAGTCAGTTAGGTATGACGAGATCCAGGATAGGGCCAAGTCTGTGATGCCAAGGGATGAGAGGGTCCGCAACAACAGGGAATGGTCCACTGTGTCAAAGGCAGAGGACAGGTCCAAGAGGAGGAGGATAGATTAGTGTTGCTTGCTCTTGGCAGTTAATAGGTCATTGGTGACCTTAGTTAGGGCAGTTTCAGTGGAGTGGTGTGACTGGAAGCCTGATTGTAAGTGGTCAAAGAGGGAGCAGGAAGATAGATGGGAGGACAGTTGAAGATGGACGTGTTGTTCCAGTAAATTTGAGGCATAGGGGAGAAGTGATATAGGGTGATAGCTAGATACAGAGGATGGGTCAAGAGAGGGCTTCTTGAGGATAGGTGTGATGGAGGCATGTTTAAAGCTTGAGGGGAAAACACCAGTTGTTAGTGATAGGTTGAAGAGATGGGTTAGGGTTGGGATGAAGACTATGGCAAGGTTTGGGATGAAGTGGGATGGGATTGGGTCAAGTGCACAGGTGGTGAGATGCTATCTCGAGAGTAGAGTGGATAGTCGATCTTCTGTAATGGTGGAGAAGTTGGTTTTGGAGGTGGAGGGCTGGGGAGTTGGGAGGAAGGGCTCTGGGGTTGTCAACTAAAACTGTCTCTGATGTTCTCAATCTTCTGCTTGAAAAATTAGGCAAAGTCTTCAGCTGAGATGAGTGGGGAGGGAGGAGGTGCAGGGGGACGGAGGAGAGAGTTGAAGGTGTTGAATAACTGTTCACGATTGTGAGACAGGGAGGATATGAGAGATGAGAGGTAAGTTTGTTTTGCTGTGGCGAGTGTGGTCTTGAAAGTAGTGAGGGACTGTTTGAATGCGATTAAGTGCTCGTTGGAGTGGGATTTTTTCCATCTCCGCTCAGCAGCCCTGGAAACTCGCCTCAGTTTTTTGGTCAGGCTGGTGTGCCAGGGCTGTCTGTTGATTTTGCGAGCTTTGGTATGTGTGAGAGGGGCAAGAGATTCCAAAGCTACAGCTATTGTGGTGTTATATAGAGCAGCAGCGTCATCCGCATTGTGTAGGGAACGTATGTCTGTGAGAGGGAGGAGGGATTCAGAGAGTGAGTGTAGATCAAGGTGTTTAAGATTTCTGCTAGGGTATGCAAGTTTGTGGGGTGGGGATTGTAGACAAGGAGTGGAGAGGGAAGAGAATGTGAGTAGATCGTGGTCAGAAAGAGGAAGAGGTGAGTTAGAGAGGTTGGATAGGGAGCAGAGGCGGGTGAAGATGAGGTCCAGTGTGTGACCATCTTTGTGAGTGGCTGCAGAAGAGTAAGGCCGAAGGAGGAAGTGAGAGATAGAAGTTTAGTGGCAGCTGAGAGGGTAGTGTCAATGGGGATGTTTAAGTCACCCATGATGATAGTGGGGATGTCCGTAGAAAGAAAATGAAGTAGCCAGGTGGTGAAATGGTCAAAGAAGGTGGTGGCTGGCCCTGGGGGGTGGTAAATGACAGCCATTTGGAGGTTGGAGGGGGAGTAGATGCACACAGAGTGCACCTCAAAGGAAGGGAGAGTAGCAGAGGGTGGAAGTGGGATTGGGGTGAAGGAGCAGTTATCTGACAGGAGAAAATCAACTCTACAGCCATGCTTGCTGCTGGGGCGGGGTGTGTGGGAGAGGTGGAAGCCATCATACGAAAGTGCAGCAGGAGATGCTGTGTCAGAAGGGGTGAGCCAGCTTTCGGTGATGGTGAGGAAGGAAAGTTTGTTAGTAATAAAAAGATTACGGATGTAGGAAAGTTTGATGCAGACAGAACGAGCGTTCCATAGAGCTCCTGTTAGTGGGACTGGGGAAGTGGGGGCCGGGCAATTGGGTATAAGGTTAAAGGGGTTACAGAAATTTGTGATAGAGCGTGGTTTGGAGGAAGAACTGACTGTGGGGATGTGGTGAGGAGGACCAGGATTTGGAGTGATATCACCAGCAGTGAGAAAGAGCAGAGACAGTGTTAGCAGGTGGAAGCAGGAGAGGGCGTGAGGTGGCTGTCTGTGTTTGGAGACAGAGGATTGTATGTTGAAGAACAGTTCTGAGGAGGAGGTGAGATGGATGGGGAGGATTGAGGAAAAGATGAACATTTCCTTACTACGTGTAGGGATTAGGGGAATTAGCAGAAAGTGAAGGATTATAGGGGTGAAAGTGAAAACAAACAGACCTTTTTGTGGCTGGCATGATTAGAATTAAAAAAAATATATCATTCAGGAGTTTGTGAGCTCAAAATCGACATTTATAATTATTCAGTTAATACATTAAATTTAAATACTAATAAGATACTACAAATAAAAATTATCAATAGTTTGTAAAGAAATTGAAGCCTTTAGGACCTATACTGAAAGGATCAAGTGATGACTGTAGCTTTAAAACACTATTTTTAATATAATGCGGACGTAAAGAAAGGTTAACATATAACTAAAAATGGATGAATTTTACTCACAGAGAACAAAGTCCAGTATTTCTTGTCAAAATTATAAAAACTACCTACAGAATATAAAAAACAAGTATCCCGATATCTGTAGTAACAAATTGCGTGCCTGGGCTATAAATATAACTACGTAATCAAGCAAGTAAGAAAGCCAAAAGTTCCAGAAGCCTTGAAAATTATTTAAAACTTCAAGTGTATCCACAGTTTTTTCATATATGTATGAGTATATATATATATATATATATATATATATATATATATATATATATATATATAATGTGAGATAGCACTACCTGAGTGTGTTGAGAGACACTCACTTAACACGGGATTAAAGCACACAGGAGCGGTTTTCTCACATAAATCAGTCTATTTGGTTTATTAACTCTGCATAAACCACATAACATAATGTTCATATTATTACATCCATGAACATATCATGACCACTGGTCTGTCCATGTAGCAGATAAACCTCTCTACCATATATTACATCCCACTTGTCTGAGGTTACCTTCCAGGTGCTCCGCTCCTCACGCTGACTCTTTGTCAGTCCTGGCTTCGCCAACACAGAAGCCATCCCAGGCTCTGTAGCTACATGGTCTCACCTAGTGCTTCCAGGAAGTCTCCACTCACAGGCGCTTCCAACACAGACCTGACCTCTTTCAGGACTTACAACACAGACCATTCAGGTCTAAACACTCTGAACCATGTGACCCACACCCTGGTCACATTACATAGTTGTAACCACTCCCATGGGTGAGAGGTGTGTGTGGCTAGATAATTGGAAATTATCAAGAGACACTCAATAAAGTAGTGGTTCTGAAGGTGGGGACCACAGACCACATCTCAGTACCAATGCTTTCTGGCTGAAGTTTTGGTCACTTTTGAATGTTGGTTGTGCTTTCACACTTGTGGTAGCATGAGACGGACTCTACAACCCACACAAGTGGCTCAGCTAGTGCAGCTCATCCAGGATGGCACATCAATGCGAGCTGTGGCAAGGTTTGCTGTGTCTGTCAGCGTAGTGCCCAGAGGCTGGAGGCACTACCAGGAGACAGGCCAGTACACCAGGAGATGTGGAGGGGGCCTTAGGAGGGCAACAAACCAGCAGCAGGACCGCTACCTCAGCCTTTGTGCAAGGATGAACAGGAGGAGCACTGCCAGAGCCTTGCAAAATGACCTCCAGCAGGCCACAAACGTGCATGTGTCTGCAAAAATGGTTAGAAATTGACTCCAAGAGGATGGTCTGAGTGCCCGACGTCCACATATGGGGGTTGTGCTCACAGCCCAACACCATGCAGGACACTTGTCATTTGCCACAGAACACCAGGATTGGCAAATTTGCCGCTGGCACCCTGTGCTCTTCAAAGATTAAAGCAGGTACACACTGAGCACATGTGACAGACGTGACAGAGTCTAGAGATGACATGGAGAGCAATCTGCTGCCTGCAACATCATTCAGCATGACCGATTTGGCAGTGGGTCAGTAATTGTGTGGGGTGGCATTTCTTTTGATGGCTGCACAGCCCTCCATGTGCTTGCCAGAGGTAGCCTGACTGCCATTAGGTACCGAGATGAGATCCTCAAACCCCTTGTGAGACCATATTCTAGTGTGGTTGGCCCTGGATTCCTCCTAGTGCAGGACAATGCCAGACCTCATGTGGCTGGAGTGTGACAGCAGTTCCTGCAAGATGAAGGCATTGAAGCTATGGACTGGTCTGCCCGTTCTCCAGACCTGAATCTTATTGAACACATCTGGGACATCATGTCTCACACATCCACCAACGTCACGTTGCTCCACAGACTGTCCAGGAGTTGGTGGATTCTTTAGTCCAGGTCTGGGAGGAGATCCCTCAGGAGACCATCTGCTGCCTCATCAGGAGCATGCCCAGGCGTTGTAGGGAGGTCATACAGGCACATGGAGGCAACACGCACACAGCCTTTCTATTGAGAGAAACCAAACCTTTCTAGTGAACACATGCACATAGCAAATATGGGGTCCATGACTGCCTGATAACACCAGTGATATTAGGGGCTCATTCAGCAGATGCTCCTTGCCATGATTTGGCAGTCTGCCGTCACATAATGTGACTGCAGCCATTTATTCCAAGCTTTTGTTAACTTTATAATAATACAATTCTTATTATTAATGTACCACTCCAGTAGGGTTTTTTTCTCACAGCTGGAGTGATGCTTTAAACGCAAGTCCCCTGCCCCCGGTCATATACTCATCCTCCAGCATTTTCACAATTTTTTGGCACCACTCCAGTCCCGCAGCTTAACTTTGTGAGTGCAGCTTCTGATTGGCCAGAAGTTGGAAGCTACATCACAAGTGCTCAATGACTTATAGACTTATATGAGGGCCAGAACGAGGTGAGAACGAGGCCAGAAAGGGGCTCTCATAGGCTTTTATTAATTAGAAACCTCTGCGCCACTCCATGAAACAATGGGGAAGCAGACAAGTCACAAACTGCAGGAGATGGAGCCGAGCAGAGGCAAAAACAGATGAAAACGCCGGAAGGCGAGTATCATACAGTCGGTAGAGGTCTTGGATTTTAAGGTGCCACTCCAGCAGTGAAATAGAAGAAATGCTGGAGTGGTGCTTTAAAGTGAATCTGTCATCCCCCCTGAGATGTATGTAACCTATTAATATGGGCATATATGTTATAGAAATGTCACACTAGTCCTTCCTGTCTGCCTCATATTAATGGACTTGTTGCTGAGAAATGTTATATTCTTTCCTTATGCTAATGATTTTGCTCCAGGCTCCGGGGTGTGCGGTGCTTGTAAGAAATCCCTGGCTCCTGTCTTCATTGTAATACTGCTCCTCTCCCATGTATGTCAGTTATGGCACTGGAATCCAGCCCCTGCGCCCTGTGAGTCACAACAATCTGTACCTCTTCCTTCCTTCTATGGACTTCATTTAGGGATCAAAGCATTGGCGAGTCACTGTGACCTCTGGCGTGCGTGCCGATAATATGGTCTCCCCACTTCCTCCCTGCAACAGTCATCGCTAGGAACCATGTGTACATGGTGTTGACTGTGCAGGGAGGAATTTGGGAGAGCACCTCAATGGCGTGTACACCAGAGGTCACTGGGTCGGAAGTCACGGTGCATGCGCAGAAGATCCCCCTGAGTGCAATGCCCACAGAAGGGAGGATGAGGGATGCATTTCTGAGGGAGTGCAAGACTCCGGCACCATAAATGAGATACCTGGGAGGGGGATACTAATGAAGGTAGGGATTTCATATAGCATGACATTCTCCGGAGCCTGGAAGAAATCATTAGCAAAAGACAGAATATAACATTTTTCAGCTACAAGACCATTAATATGAGGCAGACAGGTAGAACTAGTGTATTATTTCTATTACCTGTATGCCCATATAAATAGGTCATATACATCCGGGGGTGGGAGGAGCAGAATCCCTTTAAATGTGATGCAGCTCATGGTAACTATATTGGGCTTGTTATACTAATACTCGTAAAAGACCCAGCTGATAAGTGTCAAAAGCCTCCAACCTCCCCATCTCCAGCCTCCCAGACAGCAACTATTACACGTAATAGATTGCATATAATCTCTTAACAAAACAGTATAATAATCAGTGCCATGTTGACCCTCACCCACCTCATCTTTCACAATATCCCATCCTCTCACATTCACCCCAGTGCTCTGTTGCCTTTCCCCCACTTCAGCCCTCACAATACCCCCATCCTCTTTAATTTACCCTCAGTGCCCTGTCCCCTTTCCCTCACTTTAGAGCTCACAAAACCCCATCCTCTCACATTCACCACTAATGCCCTGTCCCCCTCCCCCACAATACACCCATCCTCTCACATTCAGCCCCCAGTGTCCTGTCCCCCTCCCTCACAATACCCCCAACCTCTGAAATTCACCCCCAGTGACCACAACATGCCTCTTACCAAGTCTGAAGTCAGTGAGGCAGGACCAGGAAGTATCTGAGAGAAATGCACGGTGGGCACTAGGCACTAGGACCCCACATGCCTGAGCCAATCCCAGTATACACCAAACTGCAACCCAGAAGAAGCTCCTCAGGTCAGTAAAGCCTGCACTGTACACTGCAGGGGAGACTGTGCTAGCAGCCTGAAGAATGTCCATCAGGCAGGAGAGACGGCATTTCCCTGCTCTCCTCCTGTGCAGTGTTCTGCCTCATCAAAAAGCAGCAGTGTCTCTCAGTGGGCCCTTTCATGTGACAGGGCCTAGGGCAATGGCCCCCTCTGCCCCCTTGGCAGCTCCCTTTACAATTGTTGATGACAAATGGCATCCCAGATGTGCTCGGTGGTACACAAGAGCCTGCAGGACATGGTAGCACATTTCAGCCATGATCAATCAACTGTGGATAGCCAGTGTTAAGTCCTTTAGATTTATATTGTATCTAGTAACAACTGAATTTACCAAGGGCTGTCATTAAGCAAAAAATTGGTTCCAACGTTGTGGATTTTTCCTATTCAATTTTTACCCATGAATATTAGTAGCACCAGAATAAGCAGCCGGTGCCCTAAGTAAACGTGATTTTGTTACATAATTTTCAATTCCATCATGAATAATCATTTGTAATCAGTTTTTATCATTGATTGATAAATAGTGTTGAGCATTCCGATACTGCAAGTATCGGGTATCGGACGATATTTGCTGTATCGGAATTCCGATACCGAGTTACGATATTTTTGCGATATCGGAAATCGGAATCGGAAGTGTGCGGTGCGTATGGTTCCCAGGGTCTGGAGAAGAGGAGACTCTCCTTCAGGCCCTGGGATCCATATTCATGTAAAAAATAAATAATAAAAATAAAAAATATTGATATACTCACCTCTCCGGCGGACCCTGGACCTTAGCGATGTAACCGGCAGCCTCCGTTCCTAAGAATGAGTGAGTGTAGGGCCTGCGATGACGTCGCGGCTTGTGATTGGTCGCGTGAGCGGTCACATGAGCGGTCACGCGACCAATCACAAGCCGCGACATCATCGAAGGTCCTTCACTCTGCATTCTTAGGGAACGGAGGCAGACGCTTGGACCGGTGAGAGCCGGGGCCGTCAGAGGGGTGAGTATATCAATATTTTTTATTTTTATTCTTTATTTTATACATGAATATGGATCCCAGGGCCTGAAGGAGAGTTTCCTCTCCTTCAGACCCTGGGAACCATTCCGATATTTTGTGTCCCATTGATATGCATTGGTATCGGGTATCGGTATCAGCGATATCCGATACTTTTTGACTATCGGCCGATCCAATCCGATACCGATACCTTTGCATATCGGAAGGTATCGCTCAGCACTATTGATAAAACAACTTTCTTATGTCTGTACAGGAAATTGGTAGCTTATAAAGAGGTGTTAGTTATGCCTTAGCAAGCCATAAAAGAAAGCTTTGCCTATAGAAATGTATTAAATGGCTATTCAAAGAGAGACTGTAATAGTATTGCTGTTCTACTATATCTACAGTATATTGCGCTATATGTGATATCACTTTCATGTTAGTAAATTGATAGAATAGGTCATTTGCAAAAATAGCTAATTTTTGAAGGGAAAGGATACAGTATTGTTAAAGAGTGTTATGTTAATTTATTTTTCATAAATCAATAGTTTACATGAAATAAGCAACTTTGTAAAATATCTTATCATAGATGTATGATTCTTTCTCCTGTTGGACTGATCTTAATAGGCAGGAAAAATCTGTACTTGGTGAAGAAAGACTTTAAAAGTACTGAGATTGGAGGAGACAGTTGGGGCTCACAGGATTTTATAGAGAGGATGTGGGGGAGCTAGAGGCATACACAGACAATCTGCTGCAAGTTCTCCTAAAACAACAGTTACAGTTCTCCATAGAAATTTGGCCTCCAAGTGTCATCTCCTTCACTAATGGGGAAATCTTTCTTCACTGAATACAGATTTTACTTCTAAATTGAGAATTTTGAGAATGACTGATCAAAGAAGGAGAACAAATCAGATTTTTTCTAATATGATATATCACAAAGTTTCTTATATTCATGTGTACTATTGATTTATTAAATAAAAAATAAAATGATGTTCCATCTTTAAGTTTTTGCTCCTATTTGTTATAACAATTTTAAAATTTCAATATCAACTGCTGTTAATATATTTAAAAATAAAATTGTCAGCAGTAATGCATATATTTTTCTATTAAATTGTTATAATAATGCTTAACTAGAACATTCAAGTGTGCGTTATGTTTATGTTTAGAAAAAAAGTTTTGCCAGTGGATAGTTAATGAATATAATTTATGTTACCATAACAAGAGATACAATTTACATTGTTGAATGGCGACTCCTGTAAACATTCAAAAAGAAACTGATTACTTAAACTGAATACACTTCATTTACAAAATCATACGCCATTGTCCTGAGTGTTATTTATTTTTTAATGGCAGCAATTTATAAAAGTAGATAGCATTAGCTGCTTGCCATTTTAGAAAAAAATAATGTTAGCTTGAATACAAAATTGTTTTCCTTCACATGAACTAAAGTAATTTACTGTTAGAACTGCTTGTGCTGCAAGTATTGATTAGTGACAGTTAGCGGCGTTTCTCACAATCACTCCCCCTGTGAGGCCTAATTAACACGGGCGCGCTTGTTGAAATAGATAAAACTCAGTGTCCAGTGAAATTAATGTAGTGCAATGTGAACATCCTTCACCTAATAGCCAAGGAATCAACTTTAAGTGGAGGAAAAGAGAACCGTACTGTTTCAAGTGAAAATAATTTCTACTATGTAATAAATGGATTAATTCAAGGATTTTTCAAGGACGCAATAAAAACCAGAAAATGTTTTGTTTTATGAATGATACAGAGATGTTTTCAGAGTTTGGTTTGTTTCATAAAATACTATTGGATTTGTAAAAAATTCTCAGTAATTCAACTTTTTTATTTCTAATTTAAAATTTGAGTTTGACTATTGATGCATTTTTTTCCTAGGAAATTTGATTAGAAAACAAGTTATTCTCTGCAAATGTAAAGTTCCTTATTATGCACTGGAGCCTTTACACACCCCAGAGCATAATAACCATAATATGTATAAAATAATATCACAATTTATATTCATCTCACCACTCACCTCTCCAGCCCCTCTGCTCCTGACTGTAGCCCATCTTGTCCTCCTCACATCTTCAGAACAGCAGTAAAATTTCCCGAGACCCAGTCACTAGGCCAAGGCTTCTGGGTTTGCTGGGGCCAGGAGGGTTCTGTGCATGCACCCACAAAGACTGTGGCACACACTTTGCTGTGGAGCATTTGAAGGCACATGCACAGAATCCTCCCAGGCCTAACAAACCCAGAAGGCTAGGGGGATTTCAGTGCCACTGCCGCCAATCGGCAGATACAATGAGGACTGGACTGGTGAGTATCAGAGGGACTGCAGAGATGAGTATAAGGTTTATTTTCTAACAATTGTTGGCCTTTTATGGTTCAAAAAATGGAGGCCAGAGGCTGCCATTTTGCTGAACCTGCCTAGAAGAAAATTACAAAAAAGTCCACACTTTGGTGAATGCGGATATTTGTGTTTAGTAAAATTCTATTCCACTTGAATTTATTTGCTCACCTCTAGTGTATACTATGTCCCAGGCTGCTTTTATGAGTTTAATAGCACTGTAGTATAAGAGCATAAAGTGTTTTAACCCTTAAACGACCAGATGTATATTTGATTTTGTATTTTCATTTTTTGCTCCCCTTCTTCCCAGAGCCATAACGTTTTTATTTTTTTGTCAAATGGCCATATGAGGGCTTTTTTTGTGTGAGACAAGTTGTACTTTTGAAGAATACCATTTGTTTTACCATGTGGTATATTAGAAAGCGAGAAACAAATTCCAAGTGCTGTGAAAATGCAAAAAAGTGCAATCTCACAGTTGTTGTTTTTTTACTATGTTCACTAAATGCTAAAACTGACTTGCCAATATGATTCTTCAAGTCATTACAAATTCATAGATACCAAATATGTCTAGGTTCTTTTTTATTTAAGTGGTGAAAAAAAATTCCAAAGTTTGTTAAACAAAGGTGCCATTTTCCGATACCTGTAGCGTCTCCATTTTTTTTGTTCTCAGGTTGGGTGAGGGCTTATGTTTTGCGTGCCGAGTTGTCATTTTTAATTACATCATTTTGGTGCAGATCTATTTTTTTGATCGCCCGTTATTGCATTTTAAAAATGTAATTCTGGCATTTTGACTTTTTTTCTCATTGCACCATTTAACGATCAGGTTAATTCTTTTTTAAATTGATAGATTGGGTGATTCTGAATGTGATGATACCAAATATGTGTATGTTTGTTTTTTTATTGTTTTATTTTGAATAAGGCAAAAGGGGGGTGATTTGAACATTTATATTTTCTTTATTTTTTAAATATTTTTAAAAACTTTTTTTTTCTTTTGGCATTCTTCAATAATCTCCATGGGAAACTAGAAACTGTTATGATCAGATTGGATCTGCTACATACAGGCGATGATCAGATCTCCTGTATGTTGCAGAAATGCTCACTTGCTGTGAGCGCTGACCACTGGGCGGCACTCAAAACAATATGGCAATGACAACTATAGAGGTCTGCTGGAGATCTCTGGTTGTCATGCCAAACCATCGGTGACCCACGATCACATGATGGGGTCACTGGTGGGCAGGATTTTCGGCGTGCTTGCCAGAAGCGCGAGTTAAATACAGCTTTCAGAGATTGACAGCGGCATTTAACTAGTTAACAGCCCCATGTGTGGCGTGATTCCATGCCTTGCTGTTAGAGGCACATGTCAGCTGTTCAAAAAGGTTAAAAAAACAATAAAAAAGTATTATCACCCAATCAGTACCTCATTAGTTTGGTAAATTATATTGTTTCTGCAGTGATGGCAGCAATGAGGTGCTAAACATCATTCATGTGACCACTGCATCCAATCACTGACCTCAACAGTGAATGTCTGCATAACTGAAGACATCAGTGATAGGGTTCAGTAAATGCAAAAAATGTACTGTATGTCAACAGTAAAGTGCTTGGACTGGCAGATAGCTAACAAGTGAGTAAAGCCTCAAAGCGTTTGATACCGTGACACACAAGAGGTTGGTACACAAAATGAAAATGCTTGGTCTGGGGGAAAATGTGTGTAAATGGGTTAGTAACTGGCTTAGTGATAGAAAGCAGAGGTTGGTTATAAATGGTATAGTCTCTAACTGGGTCGCTGTGACCAGTGGGGTACCACAGGGGTCGGTATTGGGGCCTGTTCTCTTCAACATATTCATTAATGATCTGGTAGAAGGTTTACACAGTAAAATATTGATATTTGCAGATGATACAAAACTATGTAAAGCAGTTAATACAAGAGAAGATACTATTCTGCTACAGATGGATCTGGATAAGTTGGAAACTTGGGCTGAAAGGTGGCAGATGAGGTTTAACAATGATAAATGTAAGGTTATACACATGGGAAGAAGGAATCAATATCACCATTACACACTGAATGGGAAACCACTGGGTAAATCTGACAGGGAGAAGGACTTGGGGATCCTAGTTAATGATAAACTTACCTGGAGCAGCCAGTGCCAGGCAGCAGCTGCCAAGGCAAACAGGATCATGTGGTGCATTAAAAGAGGTCTGGATACACATGATGAGAGCATTATACTGCCTCTGTACAAATCCCTAGTTAGACCGCACATGGAGTACTGTGTCCAGTTTTGGGCACCGGTGCTCAGGAAGGATATAATGGAACTAGAGAGAGTACAAAGGAGGGCAACAAAATTAATAAAGGGGATGGGAGAACTACAATACCCAGATAGATTAGCGAAATTAGGATTATTTAGTCTAGAAAAAAGATGACTGAGGGGCGATCTAATAACCATGTATAAGTATTTAAGGGGACAATACAAATATCTCGCTGAGGATCTGTTTATACCAAGGAAGGTGATGGGCACAAGGGGGCATTCTTTGCGTCTGGAGGAGAGAAGGTTTTTCCACCAACATAGAAGAGGATTCTTTACTGTTAGGGCAGTGAGAATCTGGAATTGCTTGCCTGAAGAGGTGGTGATGGCGAACTCAGTCGAGGGGTTCAAGAGAGGCCTGGATGTCTTCCTGGAGCAGAACAATATTGTATCATACAATTATTAGGTTCTGTAGAAGGACGTAGATCTGGGGATTTATTATGATGGAATATAGGCTGAACTGGATGGACAAATGTCTTTTTTCGGCCTTACTAACTATGTTACTATGTATTTAGATATATATTTTCTAAACATCTATGTCACTTGTGTTTTTGATGAAAACAACATGTAGCCATTAAAATAATCATGGTGCTGACCATCAATTCAATGTCTTGAGTCTAGAAACAATTCATACAATTAGTATGTCATCTGACTGATGTCTGATTTTTAAGGTTAAAGGCTGGTTACAGATGAGTGTATGATAAATTGTCTGTCATAATAAAAAATTATGAATTTTTATTCATATTGTCATTGGAATGCTATCAGTATGTTATCCATATGTCATTTATTTTACTTCTGTATGATATTAACATGGCATCTTTTTTATCCATGAACAATTTAAAAAACAATAGAAGGTCAAACAGTTTTATGTTTATAATGTTAATGGATCCAAAACAACCAAGTGCCACATTGACAGTATTCATATGTTGTATAATTTTAAGCAAACTTATCTTGCTGATTTCCCTACTTAGGCCAGGGTCACACTTGCGAGTGCAATGCGAGAAACTCATGCAAGTCTCTCTCATCAATACCCGGCACTGCCGCCGGCAATCGGGACCGGAGCTTTCAGCTGCATAGAAATACATGCAGCCACACACACCGGTCCCAAGTGTCAGCGGCAGTGCCGGGTATTGATGCAAGAGACTCACAGAATCACTCACAGAAATTTTCAGAGCAAATTCTGTTATTGTATGGAAATATCACTATATTAACTGTTCTACAAACATGCTAAAAAATCCCTCTACGTAGGCATGAAATAACTCTCATTACCCCCAAACTGTTGTCCACAGGTGTTCTATTTTCACCCTTCCCATCTCAAATAATTCATTTGGTGTTCAACATCTGGAATGTAGAAAACTCTTTCTGCAGATGTATAGTTCAATGTCACAGTCAGTGCCCAGAGATATCTCTGCCTGTATCTGATAAAAAATGTCCTAATTCATATGAATATCTACAAAATGTCCAAATGAATAATGGTACTTCAAAATGACATACAGTATAACCAAATACGGACTTTTGTTATCAACAGCCAAAGAAGAGAACCATATAACAATTAAAATAAATTCTTCAAAATTGTTAATGGATCCATTCCATAAATAAACCTATTTAGTATGTCAGTAAAAGTCTATCAAAATAATAAATTAATTTATCCAATTGGAGAAATGGAGTAATGAGAAAAAACATCATTTAGACAGAGCCATGTTACCATTACATATGACCATGTGATATTTCAGTATTTCTTTTTTAATAAATCTGCAAAAATTTCTAAATTTCTGTTTTTTTTAGTCAAGCTAGGGTGCAGAGTGTACATTAATGAGAAAAAATGAACTTTTTTGAATTTACCAAATGGCTGCAATGAAACAAACAGTGAAAGATTTAAGGGGGTCTGAACACTTTCCGTACCCACTGTATGTTATGTATTACCTTCATCATACTTAGCTAGGTGATCATTTTGCCAGGTATTTTTTAATGCACAGTAAATACAATTAACACAAACCCCCTGTAGATTGAATAATAAAATGAATAGTGTAAAAAAACTGGATCTCGTTCCACTAAAAACAAGTCGTCATATGGCAATGTAGAAGAAAATGTAAAAAAAAGTAATGGATCTTGGATGAAGGGTACGAAAAAAACATAAATGCAAAAATGGTAAATTGCCTGTTCATGATTAAACAAATATCAAAGATATATCAATTTGTTGATATCATTGCAATACAAACAACATTTTTATAGAAATGACACTATAATTCCTCAAGTCTCACTCTTGTCTCTGCACATTAAAAAAGAAAAATGTGACATTTTATGAACACAACAAATAATGTAAATGTTTAAATGTAAGATTTCAAAGCTTTTTATAACAAGATCTTATTCCGGTTTTTTAAATAAGAAATAATTTATTCCTTTGTTACTGTTTGAGATAAGATCTAATCTCTAAATTGGACCTCCAGTTTTCTACTTAAGAATTAAACATACTTTCTTTACTAAATGTGGAAGGCTTTATCTCTTTTGCTGGTATTACAAAGACACAGACATTGATCCAGATAGTGAATATGTGCAGGTAATTACACTTTCTACAGAAATATGTGCTATCTTTAATAGAAATTATTTATTGTGTTATTTCATTTAAGATTATTTATACTGTGCTCTATAATTTTCTACAAAATCAGCTGCAAGTTTAGCTTTCTTTTATTTTTATACCAATGAATATATCACTGTAGGATTTATTGTTCTTAGTAAAAGGTGTTGTTCTTGCGGAAAGTGTTCTGTGCTGAAATATTATTATATTAATAAAACAAAAGGCCTAGCTTCTACATCTGATTTAATGAGAAACCAGTTTGTATTCATTTTTAAAAAAAAACTTTAAGATTTTATGTGAGCAAAAAAAAGTTTCACTTATATTTCCAAAAGTCTTATTCCTCTCTTCATGTATGTGGAGGACATACTATAAGTATGCCATAGCTGGGAGGTGCACCTCTGGGTCTTTTCAATATCTGGAGAATAATTCTGTGGCAGCAACTAATAAGCATAGTTCTCTCAAAGTCTAAAACCCAACACATGTTTGTGAAACATGGTCTGAGTATGGACCCTGATGTTCAGACTGGCCCTGGGTCTCCTGATATATGCCTAGGAAGCTGTAGAATTTAGGTCAGGACTCAGGAGAGCTTGTTCAGGAACCATAGTATAAACTAGGACAGTGTTCCATAGATGTCTCAATCTGGCCTAAGGGTGTATACACTTGGGATCAATGTAGGGCAAATCATTTGGCCAACAGTTACCTCTTTTATCTCTTCCATACACATGAACACTTGGCCAAGATTTCATATGTTGTCAATTGGAATACTGGAGTATTAGGCCATGTTCACACGCTGCGGTTTTTACCGCGGAACCGCCGCGATTTTGCCGCTGCGGGTCCGCTGCAGTTTCCATTGCGTTTACATTTATATGTAAACCTATGGAAACCGCAAACCGCTGTGCACATGCTGCGGGAAAAACCGCGCAGAAACGCAGCGGTTTACAACCCGCAGCATGTCACTTCTTTGTGCAGAACTGCAGCGGTTCTGCACCCATAGAACTCCATTGTGAGTGTCAAACCCGCAGTAAAACCCGCAGAAGAAAAAATATCTGCGGGTTTTCTGCGGTTTGGGGTGTAGAAACCGCTGCAGCAGGAAGTGCGGGGAAGCGGGCGGAAGTGCGTGGGCGGAAGTGCGTGGGCGGAGTGTGGCTGTCATCATGGAGGCATATCGTCGCATGGGGATCGATGTCGGCCGTTTGATAGATCTGGTATGTATGTGTGTGTGTGTGTGTGTGTGTGTGTGTGTGTATATGTGTGTGTGTGTGTGTGTGTGCGTGTCCCCATGCGACGATAGTGCCACCATTGTGCTAAGTCGCCGTATGGGACTACTACTCCCATCCGATATTAGGATGGGAGAGTTGTCCCTGTGTTTCCGGCGACTTAGCACAATTGTAAGTAACACAAACACACACAATACACACACAATAAACGTAGCATACATGACAGACATTACATACAACATATAACATAGAGTATATACTCACCATACAGCACACTGGTACGCGAAGCCCTCGCCCTAGGGAAAAAGTCCAAAAAAATAAACAAAATCCATACTCCCTGTCCGCAGAATCCAATACAGAGTGTCCCACGCCGATCCCCTGCTCTCCGGCGATACACTGCCGGGAGCGAAGCTCCCAGCAGTGTATCGTGCACTGTTCCGGAGTTCAATGGCGCCGGCGTCTCTATTTACGGCACTACAGGTGCGGGTGAACTTTCCCACGCTGTAGTGCCGTAAAGCGAGAGTGCCGGGGTCAATGACCGCCGGTAAACTCTTGCGCATGCACAGTAACACACCGACAGGTGCCAAAGCACCTGTCAGTGTGTTGCTGCAGCCGTGGAGAGCAGACACATCTCCGGATGTGTCTGTTCTCCATGGCAGATCGACGTGGGACCCTCGTTGGATTTCTGCGGACAGGGCCAGGGAGTATGAATTTGGTTTGTTTTTTTATTTCTGTACAGGTCGAGGGTCTTCAGGTGGATTACCCGTGTAATAAAGGGTTTGTCAAAAAGTGTGTGTCACTATTTCATTAAAATATTTTTTTCAAGTGTTTGTGTTTTTTTTATTTTTATTGTATTTTAGTGCCACGTATTTAAGTGCCACGTATTTAAGTGCCACGTGTCACGTATTTAAGTGCCACATGTCACTTATTTCAGTGCCACGTATTTCAGTGCCACGTATTTAAGTGCCACGTATTTAAGTGCCACATGTCACTTATTTCAGTGCCACATGTCACGTATTTAAGTACGTGGCACTGAAATACGTGGCACTGAAATACGTGGCACTGAAATATGTGGCACTTAAATACGTGACATGTGGCACTTCAATACGTGGCACTTAAATACGTGGCACGTGGCACTTAAATACGTGGCACTTCAATACGTGGCACTTAAATACGTGGCACGTGGCACTTCAATACGTGGCACTTAAATACGTGGCACGTGGCACTTAAATACATGGCACTTCAATACGTGGCACTTAAATACGTGGCACGTGGCACTTCAATACGTGGCACGTGGCACTTCAATACGTGGCACGTGGCACTTCAATACGTGGCACGTGGCACTTAAATACGTGGCACGTGGCACTTAAATACGTGGCACTTCAATACGTGGCACTTAAATACGTGGCACGTGGCACTTCAATACGTGGCACGTGGCACTTCAATACGTGGCACGTGGCACTTAAATACGTGGCACTTCAATACGTGGCACTTAAATACGTGGCACATGGCACTTCAATACGTGGCACTTAAATACGTGGCACGTGGCACTTCAATACGTGGCACGTGGCACGTAAATACGTGGCACGTGGCACTTCAATACGTGGCACGTGGCACTTAAATACGTAGCACTTCAATACGTGGCACTTAAATACGTGGCACGTGGCACTTCAATACGTGGCACGTGGCACTTCCAATACGTGGCACGTGGCACTTCAATACGTGGCACGTGGCACTTCAATACGTGGCACGTGGCACTTAAATACGTGGCACTTAAATACGTGGCACTTAAATACGTGGCACGTGGCACTTCAATACGTGGCACTTAAATACGTGGCACGTGGCACTTCAATACGTGGCACGTGGCACTTAAATACGTGGCACGTGGCACTTCAATATGTGGCACTTAAATACGTGGCACGTGGCACTTCAATACGTGGCACGTGGCACTTCAATACGTGGCACTTATCAATTCATGTGACCGGAGTGGATCCTCCCCCAGCCGCACTAGCTTTCCATTTTATGACGAGCTGCAGTTTCTGCTCACAAGCCGGACTTTGCGGAGGTAGGTTATATACCATTATAGTGTAGTACAGTTGGCTGTGTATTGAACGCTGTGTCCTGCCGCAGCGTTCAATACACAGCATCCAGATGTTATACCATAGTGAAGAGAGGATTTTCAGAAATCTTGTTTGCACTATGATTCCAAAGATTGAGTTGTGAGAGCTATGGCACCACACCGTGTCTATTTTTCTTGTGTTGGCACTTTGACTGCGCAAGATAACTAGCACATTGTTTGGATAGAATGTGGTGATAACGCATGTGTTAAATGAAAACGTGCATTATCAGCAGACACGCAAAAAAGTGAACAGCATTTTAAACAAAGCAGCCTTTATGCTGTTCCAAAAATGTTGCTCCTCCGCAGCGGTCATAATTAATTATTTTTTTCCTTTTCTCACACAGGACTGAGGGAAACATTTCAAGCCCGCCTCTTGTTGATGACAACTCTGAAGATGGAGCAGGCACTGATGGAGCAGGCACTTCCTCGGGAGCGACAATTTCTCCATCTGTTACCACAGCTTCTGCTGGTGCCGCATGTCCAGCAGCTGCTGCAGGCACATCAACTGCAGCAGCTGTTGGATCATCTGTTACGGCAGAAGCTGTGGTAACGCAGAAGAGAGCTGCCTATCCGTTGGCAGGAGAGTCCAGAAAAAAACAAAAAAAAAAAAAAATGAGGATAACACTGAAAAGATCGCAAGTGACACACTCAATTTACTCAAACAATCCTCAACTGAGGACCAATGTGACTTTTTTGCCTTGACCATTGCCCGAAAGGCACGCTCCCTGCCACCGGATAGGCAGTCTCTCTTTATGGCTCTGTGCCAAACGTCCCTCACCGCTCTGGAGGACCCTGCTCCAATTCAGTCATATCAGGATGTATTGACGGGGGTTTTTGGACTCTTTCGCCCGCGACCAAAACCCAGAGAACCTCAATCTACAGCGTCTTCCTACACCCAACCGGCACTACATTTTTCGGGTGGAGGAAATACAAGCCTGGGACCATCTGCTAGTCAAAATTTTATCACAGACCCAACTAGCTCTTATGGGTATTCACAGGAATACACCTACTTGCCTTAATCTGCAATTGTATCTTCAAAAAAAAAATAGTTTCACTGGGCAAGTTGCCGCAAAATTAAGTTTTTCATATTGAAAAAATCTTGACAACTGTTTGTCAAAATTTAGTTGCTTGTTAAATAAATTAATGTTGATCAAATGTCATGTCTGATTTTTATATACTTTACGTTCTTAGTGGGCAAGGCCTCTATGTTGTACGGTGTCATGGCTATATGGGCGCTGGACTATGGGATGGACATAGTCTGATGGGTGTATGGGCAGTGAACAAAGGGATGGAGGAGAATCAATCATTAAAAATTTTCTACAAACAATCCTTATTAGATTGAAAAATAACCACTTGAAAGTTAAAAAAAAATTTATTAACGAGAAAAATAAAATAATAATTTTTGGGTTCACCAATAAAAAAGGTACAATAAACAACATTGAATATCGATCTTGAATTTGATTAACAGGGATCTTGACTTCTTCTAGCTTTTGGTATAGATCGTGGCATCTTTTATTGGTCGGTCAATGTTCTTCCATCCTTCTCTGCTGGTCAGGCTGCCCAACACCAGCACAGGAGTATTGCCAGTGCACGGCACCTTCAGGACTCATGAAGTAGTCAGTGAAGGATTCTCTCACACGCACACCCGAGTTGGATGGCCTGCCCAGACCCACGTTGACCACTGGATTAAATACTGGCTGCTGGTACTCCACATCTACGTCAGTGTTGTACTCACGAGCATAGTTGTGGAGTACACAGCAAGCCTTAATCACAGTGTCAACGGTGTCAGCATCCAGCTGGATGGGTGTGTGAAAGATCCTCCACTGACTAGTCATGATCCCAAAGGTGCATTCCACATATCTGCGTGCACGACTTAGCCGATAATTAAAAATCCTTCGCCGGGCATTCAGTCCCCTTCGTGGGTATGGGCGCAGCAGGGTTGTCGTTAAGGGAAACGCCTCATCCGATACCATCACAAAGGGCACTGGATGTGTGGAACCCGGCAAAGGTCTTGGGGCTGGGAGCGTTCCGCCATCTTGAAGAATTTGCATCCCAATCTGTGACGTTCGCAACACCCGAGAATCCCCAGTACTACCATAGGCACCAACGTCAATGGCAACAAATTTGTAATGGGCATCAGCCACCGCCATCAGGACCACAGAAAAATACTTCTTATAATTAAAGAAGCGTGATCCTGATCGTGGTGGCTTCAGCACTCTCACATGTTTACCATCGACTGCACCTATGCAGTTTGGGAAATTGGCCACAGACTGAAAGCCTGCTGCGACCTGCAGCCAAGTCTCCTCGGTTGGGGAAGGCATCACCATGGGCTGCAACTTCTGCCAGATGACGGTACATGTGCACCTCACAATTTTAGAGATGGTGGATTTACCAACTCTAAATTGGAGGTGCAGGGATGTATAGCTCTCTCCTGTGGCCAAAAATCTGCAAAGAAACAAAAATGAATATTAGAAATGTCACACAAAAATATAATGAAACATGTCAGCTGTTATGGACGCTATAATATGCGTCCAGCACCTTTCATGTTTTATCTAAAGCATTCTATAATGCTGGCCTTAACACCCGGCACAACACAAAGGGTATCAATAAATAAACGGCCAGTCACATCAGATGGGACTAGCAGGTCCATGTCCAGGCACTCCAATGTTTAGCTAACGACGACAGCCTCCTGCTTGCTTCAAACGCACTAATTCGGCCTGTTGAGGGCAGAAGTAAGTCTTGCAGTGAGCGAAGACAAGGAAAGGTGAGAGGCCCAGTGCATGCTCATCTGCGCACTTAGCTCTATCCTCATCAGGACAATAAAGTACGTCTGCGCAGGAAGGGAGGCGCATGACCTGGACACAGCAAGATGGGATAACATTACACGATAGCACCCCACACACGGGTATGATCTATCGCCACTGACCCATTGCCTTATTTATAGAATGCTGTAGATAATGCTTAAAATACAGTGGGTACATGTGCTAGCAAGCAAAAATGCTTTTACAGTTTGCAGGTGTGTTTTACATATAATATATCCGGTACCGTAAAGCACAGTACCAGAGATATCCATGTCCATGTGTGTGTGCAGCCCATGTGCTGAATCCTTCCCACACGGATGGCTAGCAGGGATCAAAACAATACAGTAAGCACAGTTAACGGCGGCAGGTGATGAAGACAAATCCCATTCTTCCCTGATGGCGCTGAAATCATGCAGAGCAGGGAAGAATGATGACAACATCTTCATAACCTGCCGCCAGGGAACAGCGCTTCCTGTAGCACTTCTTCACCAGTGCAATGTGTGTCACACAGAGGACATCAATGTGTGTTCTCCATGTGCACATGTGCGGGACACTTTGTTGAACATGCAAATAGTCTCAAAATGACATGTCAGCGGGTTTTGCCTGCAGACATACGGCCGCCGACAACGCGCTGACATGTCCATAGATGACTGTGTGTAAGTTTGTCAGTGTCTCCGGGACATGTGAAAACTTTAATCACACATACCGGACGCACTGACATGTGAAAGAGCCCTAATGACATTCCAACCCAAAATTTAGTTACTTACCGCAAGGTGATGAGCAGCCTTTCCTCAGCAGAGATGGCTTTCCTCATAAAAGTGTCGTGCATCGTGAGATGGGGCGAAACTATTGCCAGAAGTCGGTCAAACGCCGGGATGGGTAGACGGCAGAATGAAATGAACTTTTCCGGGTACCTGAAAATGTAAAAAGAAAACAAATGGTTACATAACATATAACATTTGTAGAAAAACATTATTTGTCTTTTCATGTATTTCAACTTACTTCCTCAAATCATTATAAAGAACATAAAAGTGGCCTTTTTGTGGACGTTCGGCGACAAGCGGGTGCACCCAGAGTCTTTTCTGTTGACGTCTTCTCTCCTGCTGCTGCCTCTAAAATAAAAACAAATATATATATTTCTTAGAACAGAACAGTGTCAAAAAAAAAAATAACAGAAAGAAGTGGGTAAAGCGCTGCAGATTATGTGTAGCGCTACAAAAAAAAAAAAAAATTAATAGCTTACCTGCTGTCTATGATTATTCAATATTTGCAGCAGCAACCCCAGCATAAGTATACGGTGCGGCCTGCGGAGCTGTATCTGCGGCATGCTGTGGTTGCTTCCACTCATTTTGATGTTTTCACAACATGGAGGATGAAAGAAGAAGGGGTTGGACAAGGAAGTGACATCATTTTTTTTTTTTTTTGTTTCTGAATTTTTTCAAGTTTGTGAACCTTTATTTATGTAAAAAACGCAGACAATCTGCAGAAAAAAACGCAATGAAAAACGCACTGAAAAACGCACCAAAAACGCACCAAAAACGCACCAAAAACGCACCAGCGTTTTCTGCCAATAACTGCAGATTTTAGTGCAGAAAAATCCGCAGGAAAATCTGCAAAGTGTGCACATACCCTTAAGCAGCTGCTAGACACCTCTTATGCAGCTTATCTTAGGAGAACAAAAGGATCATTTCAATTTTAAAATGCCTGATTCATCTTTCCTTCAGTGTGATCTGTTGGTGGAGGGTCAAGTGATCCCCATACATACAGAAATGTGCAAAACTTTTGGCAGGTGTGGAAAAAATGCTGCAATAATAATTGAGTAGACTACATTGAACATGCCCTGCTCTAATTAGCACTACAGACATAATATAAATAGTTGTCAGGAAAGTAACCTTGTGACCTTACGTTGTGAAACTAAATAAGCAAAATGAGCATCAGGGCAGCGTGGTGGGCTCATCTATCCTCACTCATCATAGGTAAGCAAGATACTTTACATACTTTAAACAGCATGTGTCACTTTAGGTTATGGTCATTTTGATGTTATAATGGAATGATTCTCTACATGGACTGGTCATTTGGTGGATGCTGGTTGTTGCATACATATTTTGGATATCGATGTTCTCTCAACCATTTTCTCCTTTCTAGACCTGTATGTATATAATGATAATACTTTCTCATACTTCTTAATAAGCTACCTTTTTCAAATCTTAATTGGTGGTTAGTGGCTACTCCATTAGTTGGTTCTTTTCGGGTTTAGCTTTTCAGAATAAGTTGTTTTGTGTGTGCATAGGGAGGTAAATGCCTACTCTTCATTCACTTTTTAACTCACAGAGACATGCTGCAACAACGTAGAGGGCATTATACAGTAGAGCTGGGCTGTCTTAATGTGAATAAAGCACTGTTGTGGGGTAAAATCTATTTCCTAGAGCTTTGCATAATGTTTTTCTATGTCTGTTTCTTTCTCTGACCCTACTCCACTTCTCAACTTTCCTCACCATAAAAGATAACGGGCTGTGTCACATGAAGTGATTGAAGTGATTTTTCACAGAGGACAATAAATTCAGGAGGCAGGTAGGCGAGGAAGAAGTGGCTGATCAGATGGAGAGGAAGCTGATTTCTCTGATACGATAACATTAAAAAGTTTCTTATAATTGTTGGTACTATTTATGCAAAGTTTGTTGAAAGTATAGTTACATTGTACCTATTTTATTAGTATAAGGTTAACAAGCCAGGTACTGTATGGTTACAGTATAGTATTACAAAATGAGAAGTTTGGGCCTCCTATGGTTTTCAGGTGTACAGATAGGGTCTCACCACTTTAATTAAATTCACCAAGGAATCCGGCACGCAAAGTGAAAATTATGCAATTTATGTAATCATTGAACTGTGAACAGATAAGTTGTGATGTTTTGGTTTCATCAACCTACATCAGATATACCCAGTAAACAAATCTCTCTCCAGGTGACAAGAGTTACATATACTCCACAGATGTATTACCTTATGCTGTACTGGATCAGGTCCTTTAGATCTGATGAAGGTCACAATGTCCCTTATCAAGACCTCTTTGTGTCTTTGGATCGTGTGGGTTGTGGTGGCATTTCCCAAGGTTTCTTGGTATGCTAGGCCTGGAAGGTTTCTTGGCATGCTCCTGCAAAAGGTTATGGATCATGACTAGGGTTGAGCGAAACGGATCGTTCATTTTCATAAGTCGCCGACTTTTGGCAAAGTCGGCGTCTCATGAAACCCAACCCGATCCCTGTGTGGGGTCGGCCATGCGGTATGCGACTTTCGCCCCAAAGTCGCGTTTCAATGACGCTAAAAGCGCCATTTCTCAGCCAATGATGGTGGACGCAGAGTGTGGGCAGTGTGATGACATAGATCTCAGTCCCCACCATCTTAGAGAAGGGCATTGCAGTGATTGGCTTGCTTTCTGCGGAGTCACAGGGGCTATAAAGGGGAGTTCCTGCTGACCGCCATCTTACTGCTGCTGATCTGAGCGTAGGGAGAGGTGCCGCTTGGTCATAAGCAGGGATAATGTTTTGCAGGGTACATTCACCCCCAAACCGCTTGTGCTGTAGCGATTTCCACTGTCCAACACCACCTTTTGTTTGCAGGGACAGTGGAAGCTACATTTTTTTTCCTCAGCGCTGTAGCTCATTGGGCTGCCCTAGAAGGCTCCCTGATAGCTGCGTTGCTGTGTGTGTACGCCGCTGTGCAAACCAACTGCTTTTTTCAAAGCACAAATCCTGTTGTTCCTTCCTTTCTACACAGCTATCTTGTTTGTTTGTCCACACTTTTGTGTGCAGCAGTCCTTTTTATAGCTGCCTGCCATACTTTTCTGAGATTACTGCAGGGAGATAAAGATTGGCAAGTCTGCCTCTGTGCCAGTGCTGTGTGTGGCATCTGTCTCTCATTGTGTGCCACAGAAAACCTAGTGTGTAATACTGGCAAAAGAAGAAAAGATTAGTTCCAGCTCCAAATTGTAAAATTCCGATTCTTTATTGATCCATATTAAAAACATGGGCTGAATAACTCTCCATGGCACGGTAGGACATGAGCTCATGTCCTACCGTGCCATGGAGAGTTATTCAGCCCATGTTTTTAATATGGATCAATAAAGAATCGGAATTTTACAATTTGGAGCTGGAACGAATCTTTTCTTCTTTTGTCTGTTCAACACCACGCACATCAACGTGGAAGTTCCGTGCACCTGCTGGGGCTGCCTGGTGAGCTGGCTTTTTGTTTCTTAATTTGTGTAATACTGGGCCTTTTTTTTTTTTTTAATTCTCCCTGAAAAAAAATAAAAATAAATAGATTGAGATAAAGATTGGCAAGTCTGCCTCTGTGCCAGTGCTGTGTGTGGCATCTGTCTCTCATTGTGTGCCACCGAAAACCAGTGTGTAATACTGGGCCATTTGTTTTTCCAAATTCTCCCTGTAAAAAAATAAATAAATAGTGGGAGATAAAGATTGGCAAGTCTGCCTCTGTGCCATTGCTGTGTGTGGCATCTGTCTCTCATTGTGTGCAACCAAAAACCAGTGTGTAATATTGGGCCTTTTTTTTTTTTTTGTAAATTCTCCCTGTAAAAAAATAAATAAATAGTGGGAGATAAAGACTGGCAAGTCTGCCTCTGTGCCAGTGCTGTGTGTGGCATCTGTCTCTCATTGTGTGCCACAGAAAACCTAGAGTGTAATACTGAGCCTTTTTTTTTTTTTTAATTCTCCCTGAAAAAATAAATAAATAAATAGTGGGAGATAAAGATTGGCAAGTCTGCCTCTGTGCCATTGCTGTGTGTGGCATCTGTCTCTCATTGTGTGCCACCGAAAACCAGTGTGTAATACTGGGCCTTTTTTTTTTTAATTCTCCCTGTAAAAAAATAAATAAATAGTGGGAGATAAAGATTGGCAAGTCTGCCTCTGTGCCATTGCTGTGTGTGGCATCTGTCTCTCATTGTGTGCCACTGAAAACCAGTGTGTAATACTGGGCCTTTTTTTTTTTTGTAAATACTCCCTGTAAAAAATAAATAAATAGTGGGAGATAAAGATTGGCAAGTCTGCCTCTGTGCCAGTGCTGTGTGTGGCATCTGTCTCTCATTGTGTGCCACCGAAAACCAGTGTGTAATACTGGGCCTTTTTTTTTTTTTTGTAAATTCTCCCTGTAAAAAAATAAATAAATAGTGGGAGATAAAGATTGGCAAGTCTGCCTCTGTGCCATTGCTGTGTGTGGCATCTGTCTCTCATTGTGTGCCACCGAAAACCAGTGTGTAATACTGGGCCATTTTTTTTTTGTAAATTCTCCCTGTAAAAAAATAAATAAATAGTGGGACATAAAGATTGGCAAGTCTGCCTCTGTGCCAGTGCTGTGTGTGGCATCTGTCTCTCATTGTGTGCCACGGAAAACCAGTGTGTAATACTGGGCCTTTTTTTTTTTTGTAAATTCTCCCTGTAAAAAAAAAAATAAATAGTGGGAGCTAAAGATTGGCAAGTCTGCCTCTGTGCCAGTGCTGTGTGTGGCATCTGTCTCTCATTGTGTGCCACCGAAAACCAGTGTGTAATACTGGGCCGATTTTTTTTTTTTTGGAAATTCTCCCTGTAAAAATAAAAAAAATAGTGGGAGATAAAGATTGGCAAGTCTGCCTCTGTGCCAGTGCTGTGTGTGGCATCTGTCTCTCATTGTGTGCCACCGAAAACCAGTGTGTAATACTGGGCCTTTTTTTTTGTGTAAATTCTCCATGTAAAAAAAAAAAATAAATAGTGGGAGCTAAAGATTGGCAAGTCTGCCTCTGTGCCAGTGCTGTGTGTGACATCTGTCTCTCATTGTGTGCCACCGAAAACCAGTGTGTAATACTGGGCCGATTTTTTTTTTTTTTGGAAATTCTCCCTGTAAAAATAAAAAAATAGTGGGAGATAAAGATTGGCAAGTCTGCCTCTGTGCCAGTGCTGTGTGTGGCATCTGTCTCTCATTGTGTGCCACCGAAAACCAGTGTGTAATACTGGGCCATTTTTTTTTTTTGTAAATTCTCCCTGTAAAAAAATAAATAAATAGTGGGACATAAAGATTGGCAAGTCTCCCTCTGTGCCAGTGCTGTGTGTGGCATCTGTCTCTCATTGTGTGCCACCGAAAACCAGTGTGTAATACTGGGCCATTTTTTTTTTTTTTGTAAATTCTCCCTGTAAAAAAATAAATAAATAGTGGGACATAAAGATTGGCAAGTCTGCCTCTGTGCCAGTGCTGTGTGTGGCATCTGTCTCTCATTGTGTGCCACCGAAAACCAGTGTGTAATACTGGTCCATTTTTTTTTGTAAATACTCCCTGTAAAAAAAAAGAATAAATAGTGGGAGATAAAGATTGGCAAGTCTGCCTCTGTGCCAGTGCTGTGTGTGGCATCTGTCTCCCATTGTGTGCCACAGAAAACCAGTGTGTAATACTGGGCCGATTTTTTTTTTGTAAATTCTCCCTGTAAAAAAAAATAAATAGTGGGAGCTAAAGATTGGCAAGTCTGCCTCTGTGCCAGTGCTGTGTGTGGCATCTGTCTCTCATTGTGTGCCACCGAAAACCAGTGTGTAATACTGGGCCGATTTTTTTTTTTTTGGAAATTCTCCCTGTAAAAATAAAAAAATAGTGGGAGATAAAGATTGGCAAGTCTGCCTCTGTGCCAGTGCTGTGTGTGGCATCTGTCTCTCATTGTGTGCCACCGAAAACCAGTGTGTAATACTGGGCCTTTTTTTTTTTTTTGTAAATTCTCCCTGTAAAAAAATAAATAAATAGTGGGAGCTAAAGATTGGCAAGTCTGCCTCTGTGCCAGTGCTGTGTGTGGCATCTGTCTCTCATTGTGTGCCACCGAAAACCAGTGTGTAATACTGGGCCGATTTTTTTTTTTTTGGAAATTCTCCCTGTAAAAATAAAAAAATAGTGGGAGATAAAGATTGGCAAGTCTGCCTCTGTGCCAGTGCTGTGTGTGGCATCTGTCTCTCATTGTGTGCCACCGAAAACCAGTGTGTAATACTGGGCCATTTTTTTTTTTTGTAAATTCTCCCTGTAAAAAAATAAATAAATAGTGGGACATAAAGATTGGCAAGTCTCCCTCTGTGCCAGTGCTGTGTGTGGCATCTGTCTCTCATTGTGTGCCACCGAAAACCAGTGTGTAATACTGGGCCATTTTTTTTTTTTGTAAATTCTCCCTGTAAAAAAATAAATAAATAGTGGGACATAAAGATTGGCAAGTCTGCCTCTGTGCCAGTGCTGTGTGTGGCATCTGTCTCTCATTGTGTGCCACCGAAAACCAGTGTGTAATACTGGTCCATTTTTTTTTGTAAATACTCCCTGTAAAAAAAAAGAATAAATAGTGGGAGATAAAGATTGGCAAGTCTGCCTCTGTGCCAGTGCTGTGTGTGGCATCTGTCTCCCATTGTGTGCCACAGAAAACCAGTGTGTAATACTGGGCCATTTTTTTGGGGGGGGTAAATTCTCCCTGAAAAAAAAAATAGTGGAAGATTAAGATTGGCATTTCTGCTTGAGTGCCGGTCGTGTTTGTGCCATCTGTCTCAAATTATAGGGGCACAGAAAACCTAGTGTGTAACATTGGGCCTGGTTTTCCTTTCAGTGTCAGCCACCTATAAAGGTGTATATAAATCCTACAGAAGATAGAGTTCACCTTATAAGTTGTTTTACAGTAACAAATACCGTTACTTTGGTTACGTTTTGCAAACAATGAGGAAGTCTGGTGGAAGAGGTCGTGGCCGTGGGCGGTCAATGTCAGCTGGTAATGATGGTAGTGGTGGTGGAGCATCAGGTGGTGGTGGTAAAAGCAGTACAGCACCTAAGTCTCGAGTTGTTGAGCCAGGTTCGTCATCTGGCTACACAAGGCCTCGAACGCTCCCTTTTCTGGGAGTAGGAAAACCGCTTTTAAAGCCGGAGCAGCAAGAACAATTTTTGGCTTTCCTTGCTGACTCAGCCTCTAGCTCTTTTGCCTCCTCTTCTGAAAGTGCAAAATGTAAAAGCAGCGCGTCGCTAGTGGATGTTGACGGTCAGGGACAAGTCGCTTCCTTGTCTTCTTCACCCAGAACAAGAGAGAAGGATGCGTCAGGAGACACAACGGGTTACTCCATGGAGCTCTTTACACATACCGTTCCTGGGTTAGACAGTGAAACAGTTAACAGGCCATGCCCATTAGAAGTTGAATCGGACATGGAGTGCACTGATGCACAGCCACAGCCAGATTACTATGCTGTTCCTTTGACTCAGACCAGAACATTGCCCTCGCAGTGTACTGAGCCAGAATCAAACCCAGCTGAGACTATGGTGCCCCGTCACGAACGCTCTACCACCGGCTTACACGGTGACACAGACGAAGTTGCACACGAGATAGAAGAGGAGGTCATAGATGACCCAGTTGTTGACCCCGATTGGAAGCCATTGGGGGAACAGGGTGCAGGCGGCAGTAGTTCTGAAGTGGAGGAGGAGGAGGAGCCGCAGCAGGCATCAACATCGCAACAGGTTCCATCTGCCGGGCCCGTATCTGGCCAAAAACGCGTGGCAAAACCAAAACCAGTTGGAGGACAGCGTGGCCATCTGGTTAAAGAAGCTCAGTCTGCAATGCCTGAAAAGGTATCCGATAGTAGAAAGAGTGCAGTCTGGCATTTTTTTAAACAACATCCAAATGATCAGCGCAAAGTCATCTGTCAAAAATGTTCAACTACCTTAAGCAGAGGTCAGAATCTTAAAAGTCTAAATACTAGTGTTGAGCATTCCGATACCACAAGTATCGGGTATCGGCCGATATTTGCTGTATCGGAATTCCGATACCGAGATCCGATACTTTTGTGGTATCGGGTATCGGTATCGAAACAACATAAACAACATTAATGTGTAAAATACAACATTATTGTGTAAAATAAAGAATTAAAATAAAAAATATTGCTATACTCACCTCTCCGACGCAGCCTGGACCTCACCGAGGGAACCGGCAGCGTTCTTTGCTTAAAATGCGCGCTTTTCCTTCCTTCTGTGACGTCACGGCTTCTGATTGGTCGCGTGCCACCCATGTGGCCGCGACGTGACAAATCACAGCAAGCCGTGACGTAATTTTCAGGTCCTTCTAGGCATTCAGTATTTTAAAATTACGTTCCGGCTTTGTGATTGGTCGCGTCGCGGTCACATGGGTGACGCGACCAATCACAAGCCATGACGTCACGGGAGGCAGGAAACGCGCGCCTTTTTAAAATTACGTCGCGGCTTGTGATTGGTTGCGTGCCGCCCATGTGACCGCGACGCGACCAATCACAGCAAGCCGTGACGTAATTTCAGGTCCTGAATGCAGAAATAGGCATCAGGACCTGAAATTACGTCACGGCTTGCTGTGATTGGTCGCGTCGCGGTCACATGGGCGGCACGCAACCAATCACAAGCCGTGACGTAATTTTAAAAATGCACGCGTCTCCTGCCTCCCGTGACGTCACGGCTTGTGATTGGTCGCGTCGCCCATGTGACCGCGACGCGACCAATCACAAAGCCGGAACGTAATTTTAAAATACTGAATGCCTAGAAGGACCTGAAAATTACGTCACGGCTTGCTGTGATTGGTCGCGTCGCGGCCACATGGGCGGCACACGACCAATCAGAAGCCGTGACGTCACGGAAGGAAGGAAAAGCGCACATTTTAAGCAAAGAACGCTGCCGGTTCCCACGGTGAGGTCCAGGCTGCGTCGGAGAGGTGAGTATAGCAATATTTTTTATTTTAATTCTTTATTTTACACATTAATATGGTTCCCAGGGCCTGAAGGAGAGTTTCCTCTCCTTCAGACCCTGGGAACCATCAGGAATACCATCCGATACATGAGTCCCATTGACTTGCATTGGTATCGGGTATCGGTATCGGATTAGATCCGATACTTTGCCGGTATCGGCCGATACTTTCCGATACCGATACTTTCAAGTATCGGACGGTATCGCTCAAAACTACTAAATACAAGTTGCATGCATAGACATTTATCCACCATGCATTTGCAAGCCTGGACTAACTACCAAACGTGCATAAAGGTTGCAGCACCCTCGGCCAATGAAGCCAGTCAGCAACGCTACATCCCTTCCCTCACTGTAAGCCCACCATTTACCGCAACACCTGCAGTATCTGTGCAGCTTTTGTCTCCAGGCCAAAGCAGTCAGGGAATCACCAGGTTCGTAGTAGGAAACACTGCATGTAGGGCACCGGCAAGAATACCATCTCCAACCCTCTCTCAGTCTGCCATGTCCAGCGGCACCATGGGGTTCGCGGACACAGCACGCCATTAGGCTGAGCACGCTCAATAGGAGTCTCTAGCAGGTAATATGTGTGGGGACGGGGCGCACTGCTTATAATGTCATAGCATGTGGTATGGATGGAAAACATGCAGAGTGCGGTGGTGATTGTAGCCTAACCTTCATTAGCCCTGGTAATAGTATGTCATGATTACTTACAAGTCAGAAAGCCTCACAATAGTGCAATTCAATTGAAAATGTATACAATATTATATTATACAGTGGCAGCATTCAGGACATCGTATGTATGACTTGATATTTATGGAATCTGCCATACTCTCCTTGTGCTTTTCCTTGCTGGATCTAAAATAGTGTCCTGCTCTAGCTGACCGCAATAGGTTGTTTTATGAGGCACCTTCGTGTTTGTATATGTATGTTTGTATTTTAAACTATGTATAAATAAAAAACAATTCTTTTAATTTAGCTTTGAGGCACTTCTTGGACCACAGTGGCATTTATCTGTGTTCCTGTTGTGATTTAATGATTATATGAAGTGTTCCCCACTCCCCTTTTGGGGTTATGGGTTTGGGCGTTGTGCTTACATACCTTAAGCAGAGGTCAGAATCTTAAAAGTCTAAATACAAGTTACATGCATAGACATTTATCCACCATGCATTTGCAAGCCTGGACTAACTACCAAACATGCCTAAAGGTTGCAGCACCCTCGGCCAATGAAGCTAGTCAGCAACGCTACATCCCTTCCCTCACTGTAAGCCCACCATTTACCGCAACACCTGCAGTATCTGTGCAGCTTTTGTCTCCAGGCCAAAGCAGTCAGGGAATCATCAGGTTCATAGTAGGAAACACTGCATGTAGGGCACCGGCAAGAATACCATCTCCAACCCTCTCTCAGTCTGCCATGTCCACCGGCACCACCGCTAGTTCCACGATCTCCAGCTCTCCAGTCCAGCTCACCCTACATGAGACTCTTGTTAGGAAAAGGAAGTACTCATCCTCGCATCCGCGTACACAGGGTTTGAACGCCCACATTGCTAGACTAATCACATTAGAGATGATGCCCTACCGGTTAGTTGAAAGTGAAGCTTTCAAAGCGCTGATGGACTACGCTGTACCACGCTACGAGCTACCCAGTCAACACTTCTTTTCTAGAAAAGCCATCCCAGCCCTCCAACAGCATGTTAAAGACCGCATCGTCCATGCACTCAGGCAGTCTGTGACTACAAAGGTGCACCTGACAACAGATGCATGGACCAGTAGGCACGGCCAGGGACGTTACGTGTCCATCATGGCACACTGGGTGAATGTGGTGGATGCAGGGTCCACAGGGGCCAGCAATATTGGGACAGTTCTGCCTAGCCCACGGTCAAGGAAAGAGTTGGCTGTAGGCGTTCGCCCCCTCTCCTCCTCTTCCTCGTCCTCCTGCAGAAGCGAGAGCTCGTCCACAGACCGCAGTCGCACATCCACTCCATCCGCAGCTGCCACTGTTGCACACCAGGTGTGCCATTATGGGACAGCTAGTGGCAAGCGTCAGCAGGCTGTATTGGCAATGAAGTGTTTGGGCGACAACAGACACACCGCGGAAGTTCTGTCCGAGTTCTTGCAGAAAGAAACTCAGTCACGGCTGGGCACTGTACATCTTGAGGCAGGCAAGGTAGTGAGTGATAATGGAAGGAATTTCATGGCTGCCATAGCCCTTTCCCAACTGAAACACATTCCTTGCCTGGCTCACACCTTAAACCTGGTGGTGCAGTGCTTCCTGAAAAGTTATCCGGGGTTACCCGACCTGCTCCTCAAAGTGCGCAGACTTTGCTCGCATATCCGCCGTTCGCCCGTACACTCCAGCCGTATGCAGAACTATCAGCGGTCTTTGAACCTTCCCCAGCATCGCCTAATCATCGACGTTGCAACAAGGTGGAACTCCACACTGCACATGCTTCAAAGACTGTGCGAACAGAGGTGTGCTGTTATGTATTTGTGGGAGGATACACGGGCAGGCAGTTGGATGGCAGACATGGAGTTGTCAGGTGTGCAGTGGCCGAAGCTACAAGACCTGTGTCAAGTCCTTCAGTGTTTTGAGGAATGCACACGGCTGGTTAGTGCAGACAACACCATAATAAGCATGAGCATCCCCGTAATGCGTCTGCTGATGCAAAGTTTGACGCACATAAAGGAGCAGGCGTCTGCAGCCGAGGAAGAGGCAAGCCTTGATGACAGTCAGCCATTGTCTGGTCAGGGCCGTGTAGAGAACGCGGTAGCGGGCGAAGAGGAGGAGGAGGACGAGGAGGATGATGGGGATGAGTACTTTTTTAATGAGGAAGCTTCTCCTGGGCCAACAGAAATTAGTGGCGTTGCAAGGCCGGGTTCTGTTTTTTTAAGGGAGACAAGTGACGTAGATTTGCCTGTAAGTGCCCCTCAAACCAGCACAACCACAGATTTGACAACTGGAACTTTGGCCCACATGTCGGATTATGCCTTACGTATCCTCAAAAGGGACCCACGCATTATTAAAATGATGAGCGATGACGATTACTGGTTGGCCTGCATCCTTGACCCTCGCTATAAAGGCAAATTGCAAAATATTATGCCACATGAGAACCTCGAACAAATATTAGCAATCAAACAAGCTACTCTTGTAGACCGTTTGATTCAGGCATTCCCAGCACACAGCGCCGGTGATGGTTCTCACACGAGCTGCAGGGGGCTACAGGGCAGAGGTGTTAGAGGTGCACAAATCAGAAGTGGCGTTGGACAGAGGGGTTTTCTGACCAGGTTGTGGAGTGATTTCGCAATGACCGCAGACAGGACAGGTACTGCAGCATCTATTCAAAGTGACAGGAGACAACATTTGTCCAGCATGGTTACTAACTATTTTTCATCCCTTATCGATGTTCTCCCTCAACCGTCATTCCCATTTGATTACTGGGCATCCAAATTAGACACCTGGCCTGAATTGGCAGAATATGCATTGCAGGAGCTTGCTTGCCCAGCAGCTAGTGTGCTATCAGAAAGAGTATTCAGTGCTGCTGGTTCAATATTAACAGAAAAAAGGACTCGTCTGGCTACCCAAAATGTGGATGATCTAACCTTCATTAAAATGAACCACTCCTGGATTTCAAATTATTCTGCCCCACCTTTCCCGGCTGACACCTAGCTTTCATATAAAAAGGTCTTGCTTGTGGACTGGTCTTACTGAGTGTTACAATCTCTTAATTTGCAGCAGCTGTTTGTCCAGCATACGACATGTTTACACCTCCCTAAATGGGAAAACTCCCCCCACGGGGCCGTGGTCTCGCCACTTGGCGCAAGCACCCGTTAGAGTGCCGTTTGTCTGAAGAGGTGGGTGTGCCCGCTTTTGGTCGACGGCACTGCCACTGGGTCCCTCATAGTACAATAAAGTGTCTCTGGCGGTGGTGGCGTGCACCCAACGTCAGACACACCGTTATAACATGAGGGGCCCTGGGATGGTACCGCCGGCCACAAGAGAGTTCACCCCCCCCAGCTCAAACTGTGCTCTACCACGTGCAAAATTATCTCTCACAGCTCCACCAATGTTTAGTCTATGCGCTGACATCATTCAATGCCTGGCACTGACAATAACAATTTGTTGACATCTATGATGCTAGTTAAAGTAGTCTGGGTCAGTGTCCTATATTGGCACCAGTAAATACTTACTGCCAAATTACTATGTCAGAAACTCAGCAGATGAGCCCACCCCTGTACCTAAGTATGCCAATTTTTTTGTTTTTGTTTTGTTTTGCGAGACATTAACATCTATTTATTTTTTGTGAGTACTAATTGTGTCAGGCAATCGTCCTCCGCTGACCACACCAATGCTGCCTGTGTACCCCTGCGAGATAACTCTAAGTGCCTTGAGCCTATTTTTAGTTATTTTAGGCCTAGTAAGCCTGTCTGCGGTCCCTCCTTGCAATCCTCCTCCACTGACCACAATGCTGCCTGTGTATCCATGTAACCTATTTAAAACTGCATTGAGCCTATTTTTAGTTATTTTAGGCCTAGTAAGCCTGTCTGCGGTCCCTCCTTGCAATCCTCCTCCACTGACCACAATGCTGCCTGTGTATCCATGTAACCTATTTAAAACTGCATTGAGCCTATTTTTAGTTATTTTAGGCCTAGTAAGCCTGTCTGCGGTCCCTCCTTGCAATCCTCCTCCACTGACCACAATGCTGCCTGTGTATCCATGTAACCTATTTAAAACTGCCTTGAGCCTATTTTTAGTTATTTTAGGCCTAGTAAGCCTGTCTGCGGTCCCTCCTTGCAATCCTCCTCCACTGACCACAATGCTGCCTGTGTATCCATGTAACCTATTTAAAACTGCATTGAGCCTATTTTTAGTTATTTTAGGCCTAGTAAGCCTGTCTGCGGTCCCTCCTTGCAATCGTCCTCCACTGACCACAACAATGCTGCCTGTGTACCCCTGTGAGATAACTCTAAGTGCCTTGAGCCTATTTTTAGTTATTTTAGGCCTAGTAAGCCTGTCTGCGGTCCCTCCTTGCAATCCTCCTCCACTGACCACAATGCTGCCTGTGTATCCATGTAACCTATTTAAAACTGCATAGAGCCTATTTTTATTTATTTTAGGCCTAGTAAGCCTGTCTGCGGTCCCTCCTTGCAATCCTACTCCACTGACCACAATGCTGCCTGTGTATCCATGTAACCTATTTAAAACTGCATTGAGCCTATTTTTATTTATTTTAGGCCTAGTAAGCCTGTCTGCGGTCCCTCCTTGCAATCCTCCTCCACTGACCACAATGCTGCCTGTGTATCCATGTAACCTATTTAAAACTGCATTGAGCCTATTTTTATTTATTTTAGGCCTAGTAAGCCTGTCTGCGGTCCCTCCTTGCAATCCTCCTCCGCTGACCACACCAATGCTGCCCGTGTACCCCTGGAACCTATTTAAAAGTTCATAGAGCCTATTTATATATTTTATTTAATATTAATAAAGCCATGATAGACTACGCTGTACCACGCTACAAGCTAACCAGTCGACACTTCTTTTGCGAGAAAAGCCATCCCAACCCTCCACCAGCATGTAAAAGACCGCATTGTCCATGCACTCTGGCAATCTGTGAGTACAAAGGTGCACCTGACAACAGACGCATGGACCTGTAGGCATGGCCACGGAAGGTTACGTGTCCATTACGGTGCAATGCGTTAATGTGGTGGATGCATGGTCCACAGGGGACAGCCTACTAATTCTGTCTGCAGTCCCTAATTCAAATTGTCCTCCACTGTATAAATCTGAGCTTCAACCTTCTGGCTCTCATTAAGTGCTTTGGTGGTTGGGGCCTACTAACGGTGTCTGCCGCTCCTGGGTGTTGTCCTCCTCCTGAGTGTTCTCCTCCTCCTTCATGTTCTCCTCCAGGTTGCCTTGTCTGAGCTTCAACCTTCTGGCTCTCATTAAGTGCTTTTTTAACAAAAAATTGGTGGTTACGGCCTACTAACGGTGTCTGCCGTTCCCTGGTGTTGTCCTCCACTGTAGAAATGTGGGCTTCAACCTTCTGGCTCTCATTAAGTGCTTTCTTTAAATAAATTGGTGGTTAGGGCCTACTAACGGTGTCTGCCGCTCCTGGGTGTTGTCCTCCTCCTGAGTGTTCTCCTCCTCCTTCATGTTCTCCTCCAGGTTGCCTTGTCTGAGCTTCAACCTTCTGGCTCTCATTAAGTGCTTTTTTAACAAAAAATTGGTGGTTACGGCCTACTAACGGTGTCTGCCGCTCCCTGGTGTTGTCCTCCACTGTCTAAATCTGAGCTTCAAGCTTCTGGCTCTCATTAAGTGCTTTCTTTAAATAAATTGGTGGTTAGGGCCTACTAATGGTGTCTGCCGCTCCCTGGTGTTGTCCTCCACTGTCTAAATCTGAGCTTCAACCTTCTGGCTCTCATTAAGTGCTTTCTTTAAATAAATTGGTGGTTAGGGCCTACTAACGGTGTCTGCCACTCCCTGGTGTTGTCCTCCACTGTCTAAATCTGAGCTTCAATCTTCTGGCTCTCATTAAGTGCTGTTTTTTAAAAACTTGGTGGTTATGGCCTACTAACGGTGTCTGCCGCTCCCTGGTGTTGTCGTCCACTGTCTAAATCTGAGCTTCAACCTTCTGGCTCTCATTAAGTGCTTTCTTTAAATAAATTGGTGGTTAGGGCCTACTAACGGTGTCTGCCACTCCCTGGTGTTGTCCTCCACTGTCTAAATCTGAGCTTCAACCTTCTGGCTCTCATTAAGTGCTTTCTTTAAATAAATTGGTGGTTAGGGCCTACTAACGGTGTCTGCCGCTCCCTGGTGTTGTCGTCCACTGTCTAAATCTGAGTTTCAACCTTCTGGCTCTCATTAAGTGCTGTTTTTTAAAAACTTGGTGGTTAGGGCCTACTAACGGTGTCTGCCACTCCCTGGTGTTGTCCTCCACTGTCTAAATCTGAGTTTCAACCTTCTGGCTCTCATTAAGTGCTGTTTTTTAAAAACTTGGTGGTTATGGCCTACTAACGGTGTCTGCCGCTCCCTGGTGTTGTCGTCCACTGTCTAAATCTGAGCTTCAACCTACTGGCTCTCATTAAGTGCTTTCTTTAAATAAATTGGTGGTTAGGGCCTACTAACGGTGTCTGCCGCTCCCTGGTGTTGTCCTCCACTGTATAAATCTGAGCTTCAACCTTCTGGCTCTCATTAAGTGCTTTCTTTAAATAAATTGGTGGTTAGGGCCTACTAACGGTGTGTGCCGCTCCTGGGTGTTGTCCTCCTCCTGAGTGTTCTCCTCCTCCTTGGTGTTCTCCTCCAGGTTGCCTTGTCTGAGCTTCAACCTTCTGGCTCTCATTAAGTGCTTTTTTAACAAAAAATTGGTGGTTAGGGCCTACTAATGGTGTCTTCCGCTCCCTGGTGTTGTCCTCCACTGTATAAAGCTGAGCTTCAGTCTTTAGGCTTTCGGCCTATAGTATCAGATATTAAACTGCATTTGGCCTTCAACTTTGGTTGGGGCCTACTAACGGTGTGTGCCGCTCCCTGGTGTTGTCCTCCACTGTATAAAGCTGAGCTTCAGTCTTTAGGCTTTCGGCCTATAGTATCAGATATTAAACTGCATTTGGCCTACTAGTGTGGTTGGGCCCTTAAAACAGTGTCTGCTGCTCCTGGGTTTGCTACTCCACTGAACAAAACAATGCCGCCTATTTAGTCCTGTTACCAATTTTGAACTGCATTTAGCCTACTTTATTCTTTGGCCCTATATCTGTGTTTCCTCCTCATCCTGCCCATTGCCCAGCCACTGCTAAATGAGTCTGCTGGTACATTGACCTAGACCACTACATTCCCCTTGCACTCTACACAGCCAGAATCTGACCCTGCTGAAAGTAAGGTTCCCCTTCCCGCATGTTATACCACCTTACACAGGGACAAAGAGGAAGGTGCAGATGAAAGTGCAGGTTCCTTCATCAGGTGAGGGGGCATACTCGTTGGCGACGTCACTGGCACAGGGCCCCTCAGAGTACACAAAAGTGTCGCTGCTGGTGGGAGGCGCCCCCGCCGTGCAAACACACCGCTGTACTTTGAGGGGCCCTGTGCCAGTGCCAATGCCAACGAGTGGGCCCCCCTGCTTGCTTAGGATCACAGCACTTGCAAACTTGACATACTTACCTCTCACTGCTCCACCGCCGTGACGTAGTCCACGTTTCCTGGGCCCACTAAAACCTTGAACCAGCCCTACCCCCCACAACTTTTGCCAAATGACCCCCAATTTCCAATGCCCAACTAATATTATAAAGGTCATTTAGATTGACAAGCTTCAGAAACAAGAATGGATGTTTTTGGCATTAAAATGGGCACTGTAGGTGTTTTCCTGGCCTCCACTCACTGCCGACTATGCTTCCCCATTGACTTGCATTGGGTTTCGTGTTTCGGTCGATCCCCAACTTTTCGCGATAATCGGCCGACTGCACTCGACTCGACTTTGGACAAAGTCGGGTTTCGCAAAACCCGACTCGATCTTAAAAAAATGAAAGTCGCTCAACCATAATCATGACATCAACCTTTGGAGGCACATGCACAAAACCCTTTCGGGTCTATGCCGAGGCATATGACTTCACCGTATGCACAGTGATATTGGAGAGCACATGAGCAGACCTCTTTCCAACCTATGAAATCTGAAAGCCTTTCCAAAAAAGCAGCTGGACGGGTGGGGTTAAGGAGTGGAGGGGCCAAAGAAGAGAGCAGTGAGGTGAGTGTAAAGATTTTTATTTTTTTATGTTCTGTGGTCTGAAGACACTCCAGAGCATAATAAGAGACATTAAATTTGTTGAGACTAATGTGTCTGCTAATCGAATTTCTTAGGATAAACCGTGCTAACAGGCAAATTTTGCTAATTCGCTATAAATTATGTGAAGATGAACATCATTTATTTTGCAAATACAGTGTTGCATAGGTAAATATTAAAGAATATGATAAAAAAAGGGGAAGCTATCTGCGCTGGATTCGATAGCTGGGATTTGGTCCCATACGCTCTCCTTAGCCTGTCACGTGAGCAATCACGTGACCGTGACGTCACGTAAGGTCCTGCAATAGCAGAGTACCTAGCGGCTTAGCCTAGCAGCACTGACCCATTCTACAGAATACGCGAGCGCAGGATCTTCTTTCCACCGGCCGGGGCAGTGCCTGCAGCCCGCTATCTTGAAGGCAATACACGGCATTCACTTGATCTTATCCTCCTCTGGTAACGCAAGTGGATGAAGTCATGGAAAATCGCATGTCACTACGGCAGCCTTACCTGATACTGCTTAAGGCAACATACGGCACTCATTTAATTTCATCCTTTCTGGGCAACGCAAGTGAACTGAACCACGGAAGACTGTACTTCACAGTGAGAGCCTCACCAGGTATATATTTTATCTACTAACGCCCTTTTTACGATACATTTTTAAATATCTCCTACAGTGGTTGTATAAACATTCGAATCTATTTATTCACTCCTTTTACATTGTTATTTTTAGTAGTTATTAACTTGGGTCCTCATAAGGGATACAAACCTCGAATCCCAGCGCAGATAGCTTCCCCTTTTTTATCATATTTATTGATTTAGTTACAGACGGGTGGTACCGTAACACCATCTGCTGCAGATTTCAGAGAGGTGCAAGCGCTACTGGCTTCTTTATATTGAATTTTAATATTAAGGAATATTGAAGATTATATTGTGCATACCTTGGTAAGTTTATGTGCCATTTCTGGGCTGTTTATAATCTTGGTTCCTTCTCTACTAATATCGTTCAAAGACTACAATTCCCATAACAGTACAGTTCCAACATATTGAACATGTTCCCATCACGCACACTGCGCACAAAGTGAGAAATCCCAAGTCTGTAGACTCCTGGACTAAGGCCAAACAACCCCCTTAAACGCTTTACCTCCCAAGCCTGATTTCACCTTCATGACCATGCAATATTTTACAATTCCGTCTCGTGTCAATTTATGTGGTAATAACTCTGGAATGCTTCAATGGATCCCAGTGTTTCTGAGATTATTTTCTTGCGATATATTGTACTTTGTGATAGTGGTGACATTTGTTCGGTATGACTTACATTTATTTGTGAACATGTGGCAAAGATGTTGAAAATTTTGCAATTTTCAAAATTGAATCCTTAACCCTTTAAACCAGAAAGTTATGTCACACAAAATAGTTAATAAATAACATTTCCCACATGTCTACTATACATTTTGTTTACATGCATCATTTTGTAAATAAATAAATATATATATATATATATATATATATATATATATTGTTAGGAAGTTTGAAGGGTTAAAAGTTGATCAGAAATGTCTTATTTTTTCCAACAATTTTTACAAAATCATTTTTTTGGGGGAATGGATCACATTTAAAATGACGTTATGGAGGCTATATGAAAGAAAAATCCCAAAAGTTGCTAATATCTAAAAACTGCATCCCTCAATGTCAGAATAAGCAATGTAATTACCCAGAAGATCTACTCTGAATGTCTCTGACTAAATATCAAACAATTAACAGCAAAGTCAGCCCTTTAAATCCTAGTAAAACTTAGCATTTATTAATACACCTAAAAATAAAAACATATCTCAAAATTGTATACATAAAGTGCTCATGATTAACAGTGCACTAGATAAAAAAATGGCACAATCTCACCCAAATTGTTAGCTGGCCCTCAGATACTGCTCCATATACCAAGAGACCAGATGATGGGGAGAAAGGACATCAAGACCAAATAAACGACATAGGGGGGGAGTGGGGAAAACGGGGGCCTCTTTTACCCTGTCGTGCCCTCTGCAATCAGCTCCCGCCCTTACAAGGGCAGTACCCAAGTGTGAGCCTATTTTTCAGTGCCCCTGGTCAGATATAGCCTCCCTGAACAAAAGTGTGTATCTTCCCTACGCGTTTCCCCACCCGTTTGGGGGGTTCATCAGGGGAAGTTTAACCGGGCTAAAGAAAACCGAACGAAGTCACCTGCAGTGGCAGGGTATGACCTCTCTGTATGCCAAGATACTGTGTATAAGAAAAAATGGTCTCCCACCTGTTCACTATTCACTGCCATTATATAGAGAGGGGAGATGGGTTGGAGGGTGGTGCTAATTTTTAGCGTCTGACATCACTTCCTCCTCCTATTCCAAGAGAAAAAAAAAAATAATAATAATTATTTCTTTTCTTTATATTTAGTCTTATGTTTTCCATATATTTATTTGATACCCCTTATTCTCTCGTTCTCTTTATAATCCGTTTCTACACATTTTCATTTTCTACAGCTTGTGTAGATACCATAGCAACCGTACCATGTGACCTAAGGTCCTGGTCAGCGCTAGCTTTCATTCTCTACAGCTTGTGTAGGTACCATAGCAACCGTACCATGTGACCTAAGGTCCTGGTCAGCCCTAGTTTTCATTTTCTACAGCTTATGTAGGTACCATAGCAACCGTACCATGTGACCTAAGGTCCTGGTCAGCGTTAGTTTACTATTACCCATGCGTTCTCAATAAGAGAATAGGAACCCGTCAGCTCATCTCGATTACCGAGCGTTATACATTCCCGACGGTTTCCTACATTATTTGCTAGGGTTTGCACTAGCGCTGCGACGTCCATACAGACCATGTGACTTCAGGTCCTGGTCGGTGCTATTTCGCTTATGCGCGTGCGTACTAGAGACAATATCAGACTATCCGGTCAGCTGATCACATATACTGACCGTGGTACGTTAGTTATTTGCTGCAAATTGTGCAGGCGCAATGACGACCTATATACCATTTGACCTCAGGTCCTAGTAGGTACTCGTTTACCTGTATATTCTCAGATCATACCGAACATCCGGTCAGCTGATCACAGGTACTGACCCTGGTGTGTTGCTGACGGGTGTACTCAGTGGATAATTACGGCGCTCCTGGTCACATGACCCTCAGATCTCAATGTACCACCCATAGATTATTACGCTTACAATGTCTCTGGATGTAATTTAGCATGTTTCTGTACATCTCTATTGAACTAGGAGTATCAAACTAAATAAATCTATTTACTCTCAGAAACCAATTATTCCATTTCATAATTACCCTTCATCCCCTTTACTATTAGGTATACTTTGTACAGTACTCCACTGTTAACGAAAAGCTACAATTTAACATATATATCCAAATGTGTAGCGTCATGATACAGAAGACAACAGTGAAAGTATCCACACCTATGTATGCTGCTTGATGCAGCCAAGGCTTATTATTTAAGATCATAAATAGATCTGTATAAAAGTTGCTTCTCTTGGCCCTGTTTAGCTACCATCATAGTACGAACACCGCATCGCCAAATGTGGGGACACTCTCATTAATGATTAGTCAGAGGGGGAGACTTGCTTATAAAAAGCAGCTGTAGTTAAGTTGTTCATTTAGTCCTTGGGGCCACTGGGTGTCCAGCCGATAGATCCAGCGGCACTCCCTCTGTAAAATCAGTCTGTCATAGTTCCCCCCTCTCTTGGGCATTCTCACTTGGTCAATACCCATAAACTTAATAACTCCACAATCTCCGCCGTGGCAATTTGGCAATTGTTCACATGTTTTGCCAATGGCGTGTCTCTCTCATTACGTATGTCCCCTAGATGTTCTCCCACTCTGCGTCTGAATTCCCTGATTGTTTTTCCCACATATGCTTTTCCACAGATACATGAGGCCTTATAAATTATTCCTGTTGTTTTACAGTTGATGAACTGTCTAATTGTGAAACTCTCCTGAGTGATATTGTTCACAAAACATTTTCCAGTTTGTATGGAATCGCATGCCACACATTGCCCACACCTAAAGCACCCAGTGGGTTTTGCCGGGAGCCATGTTCCTCTAGTCTCAGGTCTCTGTAGGTGACTGTGTAACAGTCTATCCTTAAGGGATCTTCCCCTTTTGTATGTAATTTGGGGAGTCGCTCCGATTACTTTCGCCAGGTCCTGATCCATTTGGAGAATATTCCAATGTTTCCTCAGGACATCACGTACTGCCGATGTCCCATTGTCCAATGTAGTAATTAAATGAATAGGCCCCACATTCTCCTCATTTCTCATTTTAGGTTTCAACAAAGCTTCTCTTGATTGAGTTTGTGCAAATTGGAATGATTGCAATGTCCTCAAAACCAAATTCAAGAAGTTTTTTAACTGTTCAGGTGCTTCACAGGAATTAATGCAATGTGGAAAGAAAAATGAGCATTTTATTTTTTTGTAATAAAAATTTAACTATAGGCCCAAATTTTGCATTTTTGATAAGAGTAACGAGAGAAAATGCAATGTACAATTTGTTGTGCAATTTCTCCTTAGCTTGACAATACCCCATATGTGAAGGAAAACTACTGTTGGGCACACAGCAAGGCTCAGAAGGAAAGGAGCACCATTTGACTTTTGGATCTCAAAATTGGCTGGAATCAATAGCAGATGCCATGTCGTGTTTGGAGATCCCTTAATGTGCCTAAGCAGTGTTAACCCCCCCAAGTGACCCTATTTTGGAAACTACACCCCTTAAGTAACTAATCTAGATCTGTGGTTAACACTTTAATCTCTTAGGTATTTACAGAAGTTTATAACATAGAGCCGTGAAAAAATAAAAAAATACATTTTACAGCAAAAATTTAATTTTAGGTCCACATTTTTTATTTTCACCAAAGTAACAGGAGAAAATGGAACCCAAAATTTGTTGTTCAATTTCTACTGAGCTTGCAAATACCACAAATGTGGGGAAAAACTACTGTTTGGGAGCATGGCAGGGCCAAAAAAGGATGAAGTGATGTTTTGGACTTTGGTGGAATGGTCTGTGGATGCCCCTAATGTGAAGACTGTACTGTTGTGTCAGGGCAAGATGAGCAGGAGGGTGCTTCTCAGAGCGAGAAGTTGGAGAACAGAGAGGATGATGATGAAGTTGTAGATCCCACTTGATTTGAACCTAGAGGCATGCATTTGAGTAGCTCAGCAGAGAGGGCAGAGGAGCATGAAGACGAGGAAGTTACATTGCAACTTCCTGCACCATGACAAGCACTGCATACTCAGCCACAACTGTGGCTTGGCCAGCACCGGTTTTGAGTCTGCAGTTTGCTGGAGCTGCAAGGGTTGCCTAGTCTGGGACTATTTTGAGACCGTAAAGGATTACTTAACTTATGGTATCTGCCAAATTTGCAAAAATAGACTCAGTAGAGGCAAAAATTGCAGTAACTTGACAACTAAATGCATGAACCGGCACTTGCACAATCCACATGCCTTAGTTTGGGTAACTCACTGAGCTAAAATGTGGACTAGTGGGCCTCACTAACCACTAGCCATCTGTTGTGGATTCTGTTTTTGGGCTCCCTCTGGTGGTTACGGCTGGTACTGGGTGACTTTGGTGGGTTGCGGTCTCTGGTTTCCACCTGTCCATCAGAGGCTGGGTGTTTCCTATTTAACCTGGCCTTCCTGTCATTCCCTTGCCGGCTATCAATGTACTCAGATGTGCTCAGTTTGGTTCCTGACTACCTGCTCCCAGATCTCTCAGGATAAGCTAAGTTTTGTTTTTCAGTTGTTTGTTTGTTTTTTTGTCCAGCTTACTAATTATGACTCTATGCTAGCTGGTAGCTCTAGTGGGCTGAGGTTCTCCCCATGTGCCATGAGTTGGCACATGGGTTCTTGTAATCTCAGGATGGTTTTTGATTAGGGTTTTTTGCTGACCGCTCAGACCCCTTTTGTATCATTCTGCTTTCTAGTTATAGCGGGCCTCATTTTGCTAAATCTATTTTCATCTCTATGTGCGTGCCTTCCTCTCATTTCACCGTCAATACATGTGGGGGGGCAACTATACCTTTTGGGGTTCATTCCTCTGGAGGCAAGCTAGGTCTTTATTTCCTCTGCAGTGCTAGTTAGCTCTTAGGCTGGCGCGTGGCGTCTAGAATCAACGTAGGCACGCTCCCTGGCTATTTCTAGTTGTGTTTGTCAGGAGTAGGGCAGCGGTCAGCCCAGGTTCCATCACCCTAGAGCTCGTCCGTTATTTATGTTATTTTGCTTGTCCAGTGCGATCCCCAGCCATTGGGATCCATGACAGTATAGCCAGCCCACAAAGTGTTAATTGTTTGGGCTGAAGCAGGAGAAAAAGAAGTGTTTAAGGGAAATTTTTTTTTTTTTTTCCCCCAGAGTTTTGCTGCCTAGCCCTTAATTGCTGTCTAGCTGCTTCTTACCTCCTCTTAACCCTTGAATGGCTCTGACCTTAGCTGTTTAACATGGATGTCCAGAGTTTGGCTTCCAGCCTGAGTAAACTTGCTGCAAGAGTTCAATACATACAGGATTTTGTTGTTCACACTCCCATGTCTGAACCTAGAATTCCTATTCCAGAGTTTTTTTCTGGAGATAGATCTACCTTCCTGAATTTCAGGAACAATTGCAAATTGTTTCTTTCTTTGAAATCTCGCTCCTCTGGAGACCCTGCTCAGCAGGTTAAGATTGTAATATCTTTCCTGCGGGGCGACCCTCAGAATTGGGCATTTGCATTGGCACCAGGGGATCCTGCATTGCTCAGTGTGGATGCGTTTTTTCTGGCACTGGGATTGCTCTATGAGGAACCTAACCTGGAGATTCAGGCTGAAAAGGCTTTATTAGCCCTCTCTCAGGGGCATGATGAAGCGGAAGTATATTGTCAAAAATTTCGGAAATGGTCGGTGCTTACTCAGTGGAATGAGTGCGCCCTGGCTGCAAACTTCAGAGATGGTCTTTCTGAGGCCATTAAGGATATTATGGTGGGGTTCCCTGCGCCTACAGGTCTGAATGAGTCTATGGCTATGGCCATTCAGATTGATCGGCGTTTACGGGAGCGCAAACCTGTGCACCAGTTGGCGGTGTCTTCTGAACAGGCACCTGAGACTATGCAATGTGATAGAATTCAGTCCAGAAGTGAACGGCAAAATTATAGGCGGAAAAATGGATTGTGTTTTTATTGTGGTGATTCAGCTCATGTTATATCAGCATGCTCTAAACGCACAAAAAAGGTTGATAAATCTTTTGCCATTGGTATTCTGCAGTCTAAGTTCATTTTGTCTGTAACTCTGATTTGTTCACTGTCTTCCATTTCCGTCGATGCCTATGTGGATTCGGGCGCTGCCCTGAGTCTTATGGATTGGTCATTTGCCAAACGCTGCGGTTTTAGTCTGGAGCCTCTGGAAGTTCCTATTCCTTTGAAGGGAATTGACTCTACACCATTGGCTATGAATAAACCGCAGTACTGGACACAAGTGACCATGCGCTTGACTCCCGTTCATCAGGAGGTGATTCGCTTCCTTGTACTGTATAATTTACATGATGTACTAGTGCTTGGTCTGCCATGGTTACAAACTCATAATCCTGTCCTGGATTGGAAAACAATGTCTGTGTTAAGCTGGGGATGTCAGGGGGTTCATGATGATGCACCTCTGATTTCAATCGCTTCATCTACTCCTTCTGAGGTCCCTGCGTTTTTGTCTGACTATCGGGATGTTTTTGAGGAGCCTAAGCTCAATTCGCTCCCTCCTCATAGGGATTGTGACTGTGCTATAGAATTAATTCCTGGCAGTAAGTTCCCTAAGGGTCGTTTATTTAATCTGTCAGTGCCAGAGCATACTGCTATGCGGAATTATATTAAGGCGTCCTTGGAAAAGGGACATATTCGTCCATCTTCGTCCCCTCTGGGAGCAGGTTTTTTTTTTCGTGGCAAAAAAAGATGGTTCCCTGAGGCCTTGTATAGATTATCGCCTTCTGAATAAGATTACAGTCAAATATCAGTATCCATTGCCATTATTGACTGATTTGTTTGCTCGTATTAAGGGGGCTAGGTGGTTCACTAAGATAGATCTTCGCGGTGCGTATAATCTTGTGCGGATAAAACAGGGTGATGAGTGGAAAACCGCATTTAATACGCCTGAGGGCCATTTTGAGTATTTGGTAATGCCTTTTGGACTTTCTAATGCTCCTTCAGTCTTTCAGTCCTTTATGCACAATATTTTCCATGTATATCTGGATAAGTTTATGATTGTGTATTTGGATGATATTTTGGTGTTTTCTGATGACTGGGAGTCTCATGTTCTACAGGTCAGGAAGGTGTTTCAAGTCCTGCGGGACATTTTTTAATATCTCCTACAGTGGTTGTATAAACATTCGAATCTATTTATTCACTCCTTTTACATTGTTATTTTTAGTAGTTATTAACTTGGGTCCTCATAAGGGATACAAACCTCGAATCCCAGCGCAGATAGCTTCCCCTTTTTTATCATATTTATTGATTTAGTTACAGACGGGTGGTACCGTAACACCATCTGCTGCAGATTTCAGAGAGGTGCAAGCGCTACTGGCTTCTTTATATTGAATTTTAATATTAAAGAATATTGAAGATTATATTGTGCATACCTTGGTAAGTTTATGTGCCATTTCTGGGCTGTTTATAATCTTGGTTCCTTCTCTACTAATATCGTTCAAAGACTACAATTCCCATAACAGTACAGTTCCAACATATTGAACATGTTCCCATCACGCACACTGCGCACAAAGTGAGAAATCCCAAGTCTGTAGACTCCTGGACTAAGGCCAAACAACCCCCTTAAACGCTTTACCTCCCAAGCCTGATTTCACCTTCATGACCATGCAATATTTTACAATTCCGTCTCGTGTCAATTTATGTGGTAATAACTCTGGAATGCTTCAATGGATCCCAGTGTTTCTGAGATTATTTTCTTGCGATATATTGTACTTTGTGATAGTGGTGACATTTGTTCGGTATGACTTACATTTATTTGTGAACATGTGGCAAAGATGTTGAAAATTTTGCAATTTTCAAAATTGAATCCTTAACCCTTTAAACCAGAAAGTTATGTCACACAAAATAGTTAATAAATAACATTTCCCACATGTCTACTATACATTTTGTTTACATGCATCATTTTGTAAATAAATAAATATATATATATATATATATATATATATATATATATATATATATATATATATATATATATATATATATTGTTAGGAAGTTTGAAGGGTTAAAAGTTGATCAGAAATGTCTTATTTTTTCCAACAATTTTTACAAAATCATTTTTTTGGGGGAATGGATCACATTTAAAATGACGTTATGGAGGCTATATGAAAGAAAAATCCCAAAAGTTGCTAATATCTAAAAACTGCATCCCTCAATGTCAGAATAAGCAATGTAATTACCCAGAAGATCTACTCTGAATGTCTCTGACTAAATATCAAACAATTAACAGCAAAGTCAGCCCTTTAAATCCTAGTAAAACTTAGCATTTATTAATACACCTAAAAATAAAAACATATCTCAAAATTGTATACATAAAGTGCTCATGATTAACAGTGCACTAGATAAAAAAATGGCACAATCTCACCCAAATTGTTAGCTGGCCCTCAGATACTGCTCCATATACCAAGAGACCAGATGATGGGGAGAAAGGACATCAAGACCAAATAAACGACATAGGGGGGGAGTGGGGAAAACGGGGGCCTCTTTTACCCTGTCGTGCCCTCTGCAATCAGCTCCCGCCCTTACAAGGGCAGTACCCAAGTGTGAGCCTATTTTTCAGTGCCCCTGGTCAGATATAGCCTCCCTGAACAAAAGTGTGTATCTTCCCTACGCGTTTCCCCACCCGTTTGGGGGGTTCATCAGGGGAAGTTTAACCGGGCTAAAGAAAACCGAACGAAGTCACCTGCAGTGGCAGGGTATGACCTCTCTGTATGCCGAGATACTGTGTATAAGAAAAAATGGTCTCCCACCTGTTCACTATTCACTGCCATTATATAGAGAGGGGAGATGGGTTGGAGGGTGGTGCTAATTTTTAGCGTCTGACATCACTTCCTCCTCCTATTCCAACAGAAAAAAAAAAAAAATAATTATTATTTCTTTTCTTTATATTTAGTCTTATGTTTTCCATATATTTATTTGATACCCCTTATTCTCTCGTTCTCTTTATAATCCGTTTCTACACATTTTCATTTTCTACAGCTTGTGTAGATACCATAGCAACCGTACCATGTGACCTGAGGTCCTGGTCAGTGCTAGCTTTCATTCTCTACAGCTTGTGTAGGTACCATAGCAACCGTACCATGTGACCTAAGGTCCTGGTCAGCCCTAGTTTTCATTTTCTACAGCTTATGTAGGTACCATAGCAACCGTACCATGTGACCTAAGGTCCTGGTCAGCGTTAGTTTACTATTACCCATGCGTTCTCAATAAGAGAATAGGAACCCGTCAGCTCATCTCGATTACCGAGCGTTATACATTCCCGACGGTTTCCTACATTATTTGCTAGGGTTTGCACTAGCGCTGCGACGTCCATACAGACCATGTGACTTCAGGTCCTGGTCGGTGCTATTTCGCTTATGCGCGTGCGTACTAGAGACAATATCAGACTATCCGGTCAGCTGATCACATATACTGACCGTGGTACGTTAGTTATTTGCTGCAAATTGTGCAGGCGCAATGACGACCTATATACCATTTGACCTCAGGTCCTAGTAGGTACTCGTTTACCTGTATATTCTCAGATCATACCGAACATCCGGTCAGCTGATCACAGGTACTGACCCTGGTGTGTTGCTGACGGGTGTACTCAGTGGATAATTACGGCGCTCCTGGTCACATGACCCTCAGATCTCAATGTACCACCCATAGATTATTACGCTTACAATGTCTCTGGATGTAATTTAGCATGTTTCTGTACATCTCTATTGAACTAGGAGTATCAAACTAAATAAATCTATTTACTCTCAGAAACCAATTATTCCATTTCATAATTACCCTTCATCCCCTTTACTATTAGGTATACTTTGTACAGTACTCCACTGTTAACGAAAAGCTACAATTTAACATATATATCCAAATGTGTAGCGTCATGATACAGAAGACAACAGTGAAAGTATCCACACCTATGTATGCTGCTTGATGCAGCCAAGGCTTATTATTTAAGATCATAAATAGATCTGTATAAAAGTTGCTTCTCTTGGCCCTGTTTAGCTACCATCATAGTACGAACACCGCATCGCCAAATGTGGGGACACTCTCATTAATGATTAGTCAGAGGGGGAGACTTGCTTATAAAAAGCAGCTGTAGTTAAGTTGTTCATTTAGTCCTTGGGGCCACTGGGTGTCCAGCCGATAGATCCAGCGGCACTCCCTCTGTAAAATCAGTCTGTCATAGTTCCCCCCTCTCTTGGGCATTCTCACTTGGTCAATACCCATAAACTTAATAACTCCACAATCTCCGCCGTGGCAATTTGGCAATTGTTCACATGTTTTGCCAATGGCGTGTCTCTCTCATTACGTATGTCCCCTAGATGTTCTCCCACTCTGCGTCTGAATTCCCTGATTGTTTTTCCCACATATGCTTTTCCACAGATACATGAGGCCTTATAAATTATTCCTGTTGTTTTACAGTTGATGAACTGTCTAATTGTGAAACTCTCCTGAGTGATATTGTTCACAAAACATTTTCCAGTTTGTATGGAATCGCATGCCACACATTGCCCACACCTAAAGCACCCAGTGGGTTTTGCCGGGAGCCATGTTCCTCTAGTCTCAGGTCTCTGTAGGTGACTGTGTAACAGTCTATCCTTAAGGGATCTTCCCCTTTTGTATGTAATTTGGGGAGTCGCTCCGATTACTTTCGCCAGGTCCTGATCCATTTGGAGAATATTCCAATGTTTCCTCAGGACATCACGTACTGCCGATGTCCCATTGTCCAATGTAGTAATTAAATGAATAGGCCCCACATTCTCCTCATTTCTCATTTTAGGTTTCAACAAAGCTTCTCTTGATTGAGTTTGTGCAAATTGGAATGATTGCAATGTCCTCAAAACCAAATTCAAGAAGTTTTTTAACTGTTCAGGTGCTTCACAGGAATTAATGCAATGTGGAAAGAAAAATGAGCATTTTATTTTTTTGTAATAAAAATTTAACTATAGGCCCAAATTTTGCATTTTTGATAAGAGTAACGAGAGAAAATGCAATGTACAATTTGTTGTGCAATTTCTCCTTAGCTTGACAATACCCCATATGTGAAGGAAAACTACTGTTGGGCACACAGCAAGGCTCAGAAGGAAAGGAGCACCATTTGACTTTTGGATCTCAAAATTGGCTGGAATCAATAGCAGATGCCATGTCGTGTTTGGAGATCCCTTAATGTGCCTAAGCAGTGTTAACCCCCCCAAGTGACCCTATTTTGGAAACTACACCCCTTAAGTAACTAATCTAGATCTGTGGTTAACACTTTAATCTCTTAGGTATTTACAGAAGTTTATAACATAGAGCCGTGAACAAATAAAAAAATACATTTTACAGCAAAAATTTAATTTTAGGTCCACATTTTTTATTTTCACCAAAGTAACAGGAGAAAATGGAACCCAAAATTTGTTGTTCAATTTCTACTGAGCTTGCAAATACCACAAATGTGGGGAAAAACTACTGTTTGGGAGCATGGCAGGGCCAAAAAAGGATGAAGTGATGTTTTGGACTTTGGTGGAATGGTCTGTGGATGCCCCTAATGTGAAGACTGTACTGTTGTGTCAGGGCAAGATGAGCAGGAGGGTGCTTCTCAGAGCGAGAAGTTGGAGAACAGAGAGGATGATGATGAAGTTGTAGATCCCACTTGATTTGAACCTAGAGGCATGCATTTGAGTAGCTCAGCAGAGAGGGCAGAGGAGCATGAAGACGAGGAAGTTACATTGCAACTTCCTGCACCATGACAAGCACTGCATACTCAGCCACAACTGTGGCTTGGCCAGCACCGGTTTTGAGTCTGCAGTTTGCTGGAGCTGCAAGGGTTGCCTAGTCTGGGACTATTTTGAGACCGTAAAGGATTACTTAACTTATGGTATCTGCCAAATTTGCAAAAATAGACTCAGTAGAGGCAAAAATTGCAGTAACTTGACAACTAAATGCATGAACCGGCACTTGCACAATCCACATGCCTTAGTTTGGGTAACTCACTGAGCTAAAATGTGGACTAGTGGGCCTCACTAACCACTAGCCATCTGTTGTGGATTCTGTTTTTGGGCTCCCTCTGGTGGTTACGGCTGGTACTGGGTGACTTTGGTGGGTTGCGGTCTCTGGTTTCCACCTGTCCATCAGAGGCTGGGTGTTTCCTATTTAACCTGGCCTTCCTGTCATTCCCTTGCCGGCTATCAATGTACTCAGATGTGCTCAGTTTGGTTCCTGACTACCTGCTCCCAGATCTCTCAGGATAAGCTAAGTTTTGTTTTTCAGTTGTTTGTTTGTTTTTTTGTCCAGCTTGCTAATTATGACTCTATGCTAGCTGGTAGCTCTAGTGGGCTGAGGTTCTCCCCATGTGCCATGAGTTGGCACATGGGTTCTTGTAATCTCAGGATGGTTTTTGATTAGGGTTTTTTGCTGACCGCTCAGACCCCTTTTGTATCATTCTGCTTTCTAGTTATAGCGGGCCTCATTTTGCTAAATCTATTTTCATCTCTATGTGCGTGCCTTCCTCTCATTTCACCGTCAATACATGTGGGGGGGCAACTATACCTTTTGGGGTTCATTCCTCTGGAGGCAAGCTAGGTCTTTATTTCCTCTGCAGTGCTAGTTAGCTCTTAGGCTGGCGCGTGGCGTCTAGAATCAACGTAGGCACGCTCCCTGGCTATTTCTAGTTGTGTTTGTCAGGAGTAGGGCAGCGGTCAGCCCAGGTTCCATCACCCTAGAGCTCGTCCGTTATTTATGTTATTTTGCTTGTCCAGTGCGATCCCCAGCCATTGGGATCCATGACAGTATAGCCGGCCCACAAAGTGTTAATTGTTTGGGCTGAAGCAGGAGAAAAAGAAGTGTTTAAGGGAAATTTTTTTTTTTTTTTCCCCCCAGAGTTTTGCTGCCTAGCCCTTAATTGCTGTCTAGCTGCTTCTTACCTCCTCTTAACCCTTGAATGGCTCTGACCTTAGCTGTTTAACATGGATGTCCAGAGTTTGGCTTCCAGCCTGAGTAAACTTGCTGCAAGAGTTCAATACATACAGGATTTTGTTGTTCACACTCCCATGTCTGAACCTAGAATTCCTATTCCAGAGTTTTTTTCTGGAGATAGATCTACCTTCCTGAATTTCAGGAACAATTGCAAATTGTTTCTTTCTTTGAAATCTCGCTCCTCTGGAGACCCTGCTCAGCAGGTTAAGATTGTAATATCTTTCCTGCGGGGCGACCCTCAGAATTGGGCATTTGCATTGGCACCAGGGGATCCTGCATTGCTCAGTGTGGATGCGTTTTTTCTGGCACTGGGATTGCTCTATGAGGAACCTAACCTGGAGATTCAGGCTGAAAAGGCTTTATTAGCCCTCTCTCAGGGGCATGATGAAGCGGAAGTATATTGTCAAAAATTTCAGAAATGGTCGGTGCTTACTCAGTGGAATGAGTGCGCCCTGGCTGCAAACTTCAGAGATGGTCTTTCTGAGGCCATTAAGGATATTATGGTGGGGTTCCCTGCGCCTACAGGTCTGAATGAGTCTATGGCTATGGCCATTCAGATTGATCGGCGTTTACGGGAGCGCAAACCTGTGCACCAGTTGGCGGTGTCTTCTGAACAGGCACCTGAGACTATGCAATGTGATAGAATTCAGTCCAGAAGTGAACGGCAAAATTATAGGCGGAAAAATGGATTGTGTTTTTATTGTGGTGATTCAGCTCATGTTATATCAGCATGCTCTAAACGCACAAAAAAGGTTGATAAATCTTTTGCCATTGGTATTCTGCAGTCTAAGTTCATTTTGTCTGTAACTCTGATTTGTTCACTGTCTTCCATTTCCGTCGATGCCTATGTGGATTCGGGCGCTGCCCTGAGTCTTATGGATTGGTCATTTGCCAAACGCTGCGGTTTTAGTCTGGAGCCTCTGGAAGTTCCTATTCCTTTGAAGGGAATTGACTCTACACCATTGGCTATGAATAAACCGCAGTACTGGACACAAGTGACCATGCGCTTGACTCCCGTTCATCAGGAGGTGATTCGCTTCCTTGTACTGTATAATTTACATGATGTACTAGTGCTTGGTCTGCCATGGTTACAAACTCATAATCCTGTCCTGGATTGGAAAACAATGTCTGTGTTAAGCTGGGGATGTCAGGGGGTTCATGATGATGCACCTCTGATTTCAATTGCTTCATCTACTCCTTCTGAGGTCCCTGCGTTTTTGTCTGACTATCGGGATGTTTTTGAGGAGCCTAAGCTCAATTCGCTCCCTCCTCATAGGGATTGTGACTGTGCTATAGAATTAATTCCTGGCAGTAAGTTCCCTAAGGGTCGTTTATTTAATCTGTCAGTGCCAGAGCATACTGCTATGCGGAATTATATTAAGGCGTCCTTGGAAAAGGGACATATTCGTCCATCTTCGTCCCCTCTGGGAGCAGGTTTTTTTTTTCGTGGCAAAAAAAGATGGTTCCCTGAGGCCTTGTATAGATTATCGCCTTCTAAATAAGATTACAGTCAAATATCAGTATCCATTGCCATTATTGACTGATTTGTTTGCTCGTATTAAGGGGGCTAGGTGGTTCACTAAGATAGATCTTCGCGGTGCGTATAATCTTGTGCGGATAAAACAGGGTGATGAGTGGAAAACCGCATTTAATACGCCTGAGGGCCATTTTGAGTATTTGGTAATGCCTTTTGGACTTTCTAATGCTCCTTCAGTCTTTCAGTCCTTTATGCACAATATTTTCCATGAATATCTGGATAAGTTTATGATTGTGTATTTGGATGATATTTTGGTGTTTTCTGATGACTGGGAGTCTCATGTTTTACAGGTCAGGAAGGTGTTTCAAGTCCTGCGGGCCAATTCTCTGTTTGTGAAGGGCTCAAAATGTCTCTTCGGAGTCCAGAAAATTTCTTTTTTGGGGTACATTTTTTCTCCTTCTACTATTGAGATGGATCCCGTCAAGGTTCAGGCGATTTGTGACTGGACACAACCTACATCTGTTAAGAGTCTTCAGAAGTTCTTGGGTTTTGCTAATTTTTATCGTCGGTTCATTACTAATTTTTCCAGTATTGTTAAACCTTTGACTGATTTGACTAAAAAGGGTGCTGATGTTGCTAATTGGTCTCCTACGGCTGTGGAGGCCTTTCAGGAACTTAAGTGCCGGTTTTCTTCAGCTCCTGTGTTATGTCAACCAGATGTTTCACTTCCTTTTCAGGTTGAGGTTGATGCTTCCGAGATTGGAGCGGGGGCGGATTTGTCACAGAGAAGTTCCAATGGCTCGGTGATGAAGCCATGTGCGTTCTTTTCTAGAAAATTCTCGCCCGCCGAGCGCAATTATGATGTGGGTAATCGGGAGCTTTTGGCCATGAAGTGGGCATTTGAGGAGTGGCGTCATTGGCTTGAGGGTGCTAGACATCGTGTGGTGGTCTTGACTGATCACAAAAATCTGATTTACCTTGAGTCTGCCAGGCGTCTGAATCCTAGACAGGCTCGTTGGTCGTTGTTTTTTTCTCGTTTCAATTTTGTGGTTTCATACCTGGCAGGTTCAAAGAATGTGAAGGCAGATGCTCTTTCCAGGAGTTTTGTGCCTGACTCTCCTGGAGACTCTGGGCCTACTGGTATCCTTAGGGATGGGGTAATATTGTCCGCCGTCTCCCCAGACTTGCGACGTGCATTGCAGGAATTTCAGGCGGATAAACCTGATCGTTGTCCACCAGAAAGACTGTTTGTTCCGGATGATTGGACCAGTAGAGTCATCTCTGAGGTCCATTCTTCTGTGTTGGCTGGTCATCCTGGAATATTTGGTACTAGAGACTTGGTGGCCAGGTCTTTTTGGTGGCTTTCCTTGTCAAGGGATGTGCGCACCTTTGTGCAGTCTTGTGAAGTGTGTGCTCGGGCTAAGCCTTGCTGTTCTCGGGCCAGTGGGTTGTTGTTATCCTTGCCTATCCCGAAGAGGCCTTGGACGCACATTTCCATGGATTTTATTTCAGATCTCCCTGTCTCACAGAAAATGTCCGTTATCTGGGTTGTGTGTGACCGCTTTTCTAAGATGGTTCATTTGGTACCCTTGCCTAAGTTGCCTTCCTCCTCTGAGTTGGTCCCTTTATTTTTTCAGAACGTGGTTCGTTTGCATGGGATTCCGGAGAATATCGTTTCTGACAGGGGATCCCAGTTTGTGTCTAGATTTTGGCGGACGTTTTGTGCTAAGATGGGCATTGATTTGTCTTTCTCGTCTGCATTCCATCCTCAGACGAATGGCCAGATGGAGCGAACTAATCAGACCTTGGAAACTTATTTAAGGTGTTTTGTTTCTGCTGATCAAGATGACTGGGTTGCCTTTTTGCCACTGGCCGAATTTGCCCTTAATAATCGGGCTAGTTCTGCTACTTTGGTCTCTCCTTTCTTTTGTAATTCGGGGTTTCATCCTCGTTTTTCCTCTGGTCAGGTGGAGCCTTCGGATTGTCCTGGAGTGGATGTGGTGGTGGACAGGCTACATCAGATTTGGAATCAGGTGGTGGACAATTTGAAGTTGTCTCAGGAGAAGACTCAGCAGTTTGCTAATCGCCGTCGCCGCGTGGGTCCCCGCCTTCTTGTTGGGGACTTGGTGTGGTTGTCTTCTCGTTTTGTCCCTATGAAGGTCTCTTCTCCTAAGTTCAAGCCTCGGTTCATCGGTCCTTATAAGATCTTGGAGATTCTTAACCCTGTGTCTTTTCGTTTGGATCTCCCAGCATCGTTTGCTATTCATAATGTGTTCCATCGGTCGTTATTGCGGAGGTATGAGGTGCCCGTTGTTCCTTCGGTTGAGCCTCCTGCTCCGGTGCTGGTGGAGGGAGAATTGGAGTATGTTGTTGAGAAGATCTTGGATTCTCGTGTTTCCAGACGTAAACTCCAGTATTTGGTTAAGTGGAAGGGTTATGGTCAGGAGGATAATTCCTGGGTGGTCGCCTCTGATGTTCATGCGACTGATTTGGTCCGCGCCTTCCATAGAGCTCATCCTGATCGCCCTGGGGGTTCTCGTGAGGGTTCGGTGACCCCTCCTCAAGGGGGGGGGGTACTGTTGTGGATTCTGTTTTTGGGCTCCCTCTGGTGGTTACGGCTGGTACTGGGTGACTTTGGTGGGTTGCGGTCTCTGGTTTCCACCTGTCCATCAGAGGCTGGGTGTTTCCTATTTAACCTGGCCTTCCTGTCATTCCCTTGCCGGCTATCAATGTACTCAGATGTGCTCAGTTTGGTTCCTGACTACCTGCTCCCAGATCTCTCAGGATAAGCTAAGTTTTGTTTTTCAGTTGTTTGGTTTTTTTTTGTCCAGCTTGCTATTTATGACTCTATGCTAGCTGGTAGCTCTAGTGGGCTGAGGTTCTCCCCATGTGCCATGAGTTGGCACATGGGTTCTTGTAATCTCAGGATGGTTTTTGATTAGGGTTTTTTGCTGACCGCTCAGACCCCTTTTGTATCATTCTGCTTTCTAGTTATAGCGGGCCTCATTTTGCTAAATCTATTTTCATCTCTATGTGCGTGCCTTCCTCTCATTTCACCGTCAATACATGTGGGGGGGCAACTATACCTTTTGGGGTTCATTCCTCTGGAGGCAAGCTAGGTCTTTATTTCCTCTGCAGTGCTAGTTAGCTCTTAGGCTGGCGCGTGGCGTCTAGAATCAACATAGGCACGCTCCCTGGCTATTTCTAGTTGTGTTTGTCAGGAGTAGGGCAGCGGTCAGCCCAGGTTCCATCACCCTAGAGCTCGTCCGTTATTTATGTTATTTTGCTTGTCCAGTGCGATCCCCAGCCATTGGGATCCATGACAGCCATCCCATTAACCACATTTGATGCTTCTACCTCTTCTGCAACAGTGCCAAGCTTTTTCACATAGGTCTCCGGCCACAGAAACTCCACTTTTTTACCCCCTACAGTTGAGGTGAGTGAGAGTCTATCAGCTTTACAGAAGTGGAGATGGCTGCTGTTTGTTTCACCGAGCACAACACATTTTTCTCAATCCACCATAATATCACCAGCTGCCCCTCACTCACAGTCCACCAGTTTGTCCTGTTCACACTACTCCATCCTCTCTCAATACAGCATCAAGTCTTTGGTCTCGCAGTTGTGATCACGTAAAGGAATTTTTCCTTCTACACGTGTGAAGACATGGGGGTCAATGGGTGCTCTCGTTCACTGGCCCAGCTGTCTTTAGAAAGCCTGCATGGAACAGGGCTCATACCATTGAAATCCCGCTCTCTCTCTCTCCATGAGCACAACACTACTCAGACAACAAAGGGTAAAAGGGTAAAAGGTTAAAACAGTGTGGCAATGATTTATTGAACCACTAACACACAATAGCATACAGAACAGTCCCAGCAAATACCCAAGATGCTGCAAATTACAGTCACACCCTTAAGCTGACTTGCCTAGATTAGAGCTGCTTCCAGTGCCTCATACCCCCACCACTGTCTCCCCGCTTTTGGCAGGCCCCCACAGCGAGGAGGTAATGACAAGCTTAGGAAGCTAACCAAGAACAGTGAGGTATGTTGCCATGTGACCCGATTGTCCAGATCTCGATTCTTTAAGATGTCTCTGGGGTTTCAGTGATGATCAATGAAGCAGTCCTGTGATCTTCCAGCCAGGGCCGTAGTTCCCTAAGCTTCAACTATATCAATAATAAAAGAATCAAAAGTGAAAGAGTAGGCCACTTAAAAAATTGTGAGGAAAAAATGGTTGTAGATGACGAGGAAAAAGCTAATATATTAAACACTTTCTTCTCCAGGGTATTCAACGTGTAAAATAAAATGCTAGGTGAAATGCCGAGAGACAAAAGAAACCCAATACTAAGGGTTACCAATCTAACTCTGAGGGAAGTTTTTCTGGATTATGTCAATGAGAATAACTGCTTAACTCTATATCAGCATGGGTTTATGAAGAATTGCTCCTGTGAAGCCAATCTAATTAGTTTTTTATGAAAAGGTAAGCTGTAGACTGGACCAAGATGAGTCATTGGACATGGTATATCTTGATTTTTCGAAAGTGTTTCATATCCCAATATCACATGTAAAGAGTAGTGTTGAGCGATACCGTCCGATACTTGAAAGTATCGGTATCGGAAAGTATCGGCCGATACCGGCAAAGTATCGGATCTAATCCGATACCGATACCCGATACCAATACAAGTCAATGGGACTCAAGTATCGGACGGTATCCCTGATGGTTCCCAGGGTCTGAAGGAGAGGAAACTCTCCTTCAGGCTCTGGGAACCATATTTATGTGTAAAATAAAGAATTAAAATAAAAAATATTGCTATACTCACCTCTCCAACGCAGCCTGGACCTCACCGAAGGAACCGGCAGCGTTCTTTGCTTAAAATGCGTGCTTTTCCTTCCTTCCGTGACGTCACGGCTTGTGATTGGTCACGTGCCACCCATGTGGCCGCGACGCGACCAATCACAGCAAGCCGTGACGTAATTTTCAGGTCCTCAATGCCTAATTATAGGCATTCATGAATTTAAAATTACGTTCCGGCTTGTGATTGGTCGCGTCGCGGTCACATGGGCGACGCGACCAATCACAAGCCGTGATGTCACGGGGGGCAGGAGACGCGCGCATTTTTAAAATTACGTCACGGCTTGTGATTGGTTGCATGCCGCCCATGTGACCGCGACGCGACCAATCACAGCAAGCCGTGACGTAATTTCAGGTCCTGATGCCTATTTCTGCATTGAGGACCTGAAATTACGTCACGGCTTGCTGTGATTGGTCGCGTCGCGGTCACATGGGCGGCACGCAACCAATCACAAGCCGTGACGTAATTTTAAAAATGTGCGCGTCTCCTGCCTCCCGTGACGTCACGGCTTGTGATTGGTCGCGTCGCCCATGTGACCGCGACGCGACCAATCACAAGCCGGAACGTAATTTTAAATTCCTGAATGCCTAGAATTAGGCATTGAGGACCTGAAAATTACGTCATGGCTTGCTGTGATTGGTCGCGTCGCGGCCACATGGGCGGCACGCGACCAATCAGAAGCCGTGACGTCACGGAAGGAAGGAAAAGCGTGCATTTTAAGCAAAGAACGCTGCCGGTTCCCTCGGTGAGGTCCAGGCTGCGTCGGAGAGGTGAGTATAGCAATATTTTTTATTTTAATTCTTAATTTTACACATTAATGTTGTTTCGATACCGATACCCGATACCACAAAAGTATCGGATCTCGGTATCGGAATTCCGATACCCGCAAGTATCGGCCGATACCCGATACTTGCGGTATCGGAATGCTCAACACTAGTAAAGAGCCATGGAATAAATGGCGCAATAAATAATAATAATAATAATAATAATAAAACAGTGCCACACGAGATTGGTACACAAACGAGAATGCTGGGTCTGGGGAATATGTGTGTAAATGTGTAATTAACTGACTTAGCGATAGAAAGCAGAGGGTTATTACAAATGGTATATTCTCTAACTGGGTCACTGTGACCAATGGGGTACCACAGGGGTGGGGGTTTGGGACCTATTCTCTTCAACATATTTATTAACGATTTGGTAGAAGGATTACACAGTAAAATATTGATATTTGCAGATAATACAAAACTATGTAAAGCAGTCAATACAAGAGAAGATACTATTCTGCTACAGATGGATCTGGATAAGTTGGAAACTTGGGCCGAAAGGTGGCAGATGCAGTTTAACAATGATAAATGTAAGGTTATACACATGGGAAGAAGGAATCAATATCTCCATTGCACACTAAATGGGAAACCAATGGGTAAATCTGACATGGAGAAGGACTCAGGGATCAAAGTTAATGATAAACTTAACTGGAGCAGCCAGTGCCAGGCAGCGGCTGCCAAGGCAAACAGGATCATGGGGTGCATTAAAAGAGGTCTGGATACACATGATGAGAGTATTATACTGCCTCTGTACAATTCCCTGGCTAGACCGCACATCTTGTACTGTGTGCAGTTTTCTGCACTGGTGCTCAGGAAGGATATTATAGAACTTGAACAAGTACAAAGGAGGGCAACAAAATTAATAAAGGGGAAGGTGGAACTACAATACCCAGAGAGATTATCAAAATTAGGATTATTTATTCTAGAAAAAAGACAACTTAGGATCTATCTAATAACCATGTATAAGTATATAAGGGGACAATATAAATAGCTCTCCCAGGATCTGTTTATATCAAGGAAGATGACGGTCACAAGGGGGCATTCTCTGAGTCTAGAGGATAGAAGGTTTTTTCACCAACATAGAAGAGGATTCTTTACTGTTTGGTCAGTGAGAATCTGCAATTCCTTGCCTGAAGAGGTGGTGGTGGCAAACTCAGCCGATAGGTTCAAGAGAGGCCAGCATGTCTTCCTGGATACAATATTGTATCTTACAGTTATTAGGTTCTTTAGAAAAATGCAGATCTGGGGATTTATTCTGATGGAATATAGGCTGAACTGGATGGACAGATGTCTTTTTTCAGCCTTGCTAACTATGTTACTTTGAAATCCTGAAGAATCACATGGACCAGAAGAATAAATGTATTTATATAGTTCACAACTGGCCTTCATCCAGCATCCAGAGGTCAGAGAGAGATGTGAATGAGGCCCACATGCATTGTTTGATTTTGTAATCTATTTGCATAGTTTTTCCTCCTCTGTTTGGGAATGCCAGCAAACTGTCAAGCATGAATAATGCATGTCATCAACATATCAGCAAACATTATTGTTCAGTGGCCATGCATTACTGTTTTGCAAAGATAGCAGAAAATAAACTGTAGGATAAAATATTAGAGTTAAATATTCATCCTACAAAAAGAGGAAGGAGAGGTGATGGACGAGCAACAGCCAGGAAACAAAGATGATAATGATCCCATCTTTGTTGTTCATGATTCATGGGAGGGAGCGGAGGAAGCAACCTTTAGTGTTACCCACCCACACACCATGGACTTGGACACATGAACACCTTCTTGCTGCACTCTCTTCAACATAATGGCCCTTATTTTTAGAATTAGAAATATTGATTACTACAGGGTTGCTGTCACTCTGTTTGATCATGGTACAAGATTATTGGTTAAGTATTGCTAAGCAGGGAGCTGTGGTTGCCTGCTCCACAATGCTTTTTAAATGGATGTGTGAATGAGTAAACATAACCATCTTCAACTAGCAGAGGCACAGTTTGGGAGCCCTATGCCTTGGGCCAACTTACGGTTGCATCATATGAGATTTATGCCCCAAGCTCATGAGATCACTGGGATAGCAGGACCACCAAGGAATTATTTGATCCTCTGGTGGGCCAGTCCAAATATGCAGATATATGTTGGTATTTTTCTTCTTTTGAAAAATTAGGACTGAGGGGGAAATAAACAGCCCTCATTTGTTGTGGGTCAGGAATTTTAAAAAATTGTGTTATCATTATTATTATTGTTATTAATAGACTGAGACTTTTATTTCCGTTTTCTGTGTTCTCCAGTAGGGTGGAGCGAAACGGATCGGACAATTTCAAAAATCGCCGACTTTCGGCAAAGTCGGGTTTCATGAAACCCGACCCTAGTGTGGGATCGGCCATGCGGTCGGCGATCTTCACACCAAAGTCACATTTCGTATGACGTGTTCAGCACCATTTCTCAGCCAATGAAGGAGGACGCAGAGTGTGGGCAGCGTGATGACATATGTCTCGGTCCCCACCATCTTAAAGAAGGGCATGACAGTGATTGGCTTGCTTTCTGCGGCATCAAAGGGAGTATAAAGGGGCATGCATGCCGACCTCCATCTTACTTCTGCCGATCTGAGCATAGGAAGAGATTGCTGCAACTTCGTCAGAAGAAGGGATATAGTTAGGGAGGGAAGATTAACCCTCAAACCGCTTGTGCTGTAGCGATTTCCACTGTCCAACACCACCTTTGTTTTGCAGGGACAGTAGAGGCTATTTTTTGTGCATCAGCTCTGTAGCTTATTAGGCTGCCTTATAAGGCTCCCTGATAGCTGCATTGCTGTTTGCATGCTGCTGTGCAAACCAACTGCTTTTTTAAAAGCAAAAATCCTGTTGATCCTTTCTGCACAGTTATCTTGTTTATTTGTCCACACTTTTGTGTGCAGCAGTCCTTTTTATTGCTGCCATACTTGTCTTAAGATCATTGTAGGGAGATTGAAATTGTACTACAATCCTTGGATTTTTTCAGATATCTTCCAGCCACTTTCTGCCACTTACATTGTGTTGTGTTACACACTGGACCTGAGTTGTGGTGCTGTCTCCCCCCCAAAAAGGGAGATTCAAATTGTCACAAAGTGGATATACGTCAGTTCTGTTAGTTTTCGTATATCAGCCAGCCACATTCTGCCACTTACATTGTGTTGTGTTATACACTGGGCCTGAGTTGCGGTGCAGTCTCCCCCCAAAAAGGGTGTATCAAATTGTCACAAAGTGTATATATACGTCAGTTCTATTAGTTTGTCATATATCAGCCAGCCACGTTCTGCCACTTACATTGTGTTGTGTTACACACTGGTCCTGAGTTGTGGTGCGGTCTCCCCCCAAAAAAAGGGAAATTCAAATTGTCACAAAGTGGATATACATCAGTTCTGTTAGTTTGTCGTATATCAGCCAGCCACGTTCTGCCACTTACATTGTGTTGTGTTACACACTGGGCCTGAGTTGTGGTGCGGTCTCCCCCCAACAAAAAGGAAATTCAAATTGTCACAAAGTAGATATACGTCAGTTCTGTTAGTTTGTCGTATATCAGCCAGCCACATTCTGCCACGTACATTGTGTTGTGTTATACACTGGGCCTGAGTTGTGGTGCAGTCTCCCCCCCAAAAAAGGGTGAATCAAATTGTCACAAAGTGGATATACGTCAGTTCTGTTAGTTTGTCGTATATCAGCCAGCCACATTCTGCCACTTACATTGTGTTGTGTTATACACTGGGCCTGAGATTCTGTGCAGTCTCCCCCCCAAAAAAGGGTGTTTCAAATTGTCACAAAGTGGATGTACGTCAGTTCTGTTAGTTTGTCGTATATCAGCCAGCCACGTTCTGCCACTTACATTGTGTTGTGTTATACACTGGGCCTGAGTTGCAGTGTAGTCTCCCCAAAACAAAAAGGAGATTCAAATTGTCACAAAGTGGATATACATCAGTTCTGTTAGTTTGTCGTATAACAGCCAGCCACGTTCTGCCACTTACATTGTGGTGTGTTATACACTGGGCCTGAGTTGCGGTGCAGTCTTCCCCCCAAAAAAGGGAGATTCAAATTTTCACAAAGTGGATATACATCAGTTCTGTTAGTTTTTTGTATATCAGCCAGCCACGTTCTGCCACTTACATTGTGTTGTGTTATACACTGGGCCTGAGTTGTGGTGCAGTCTCCCCCCCAAAAAAGGGTGAATCAAATTGTCACAAAGTGGATATACGTCAGTTCTGTTAGTTTGTCGTATATCAGCAAGCCACATTCTGCCACTTACATTGTGTTGTGTTATACACTGGGCCTGAGATTCTGTGCAGTCTCCCCCCCAAAAAAGGGTGTTTCAAATTGTCACAAAGTGGATGTACGTCAGTTCTGTTATTTTGTCGTATATCAGCCAGCCACGTTCTGCCACTTACATTGTGTTGTGTTATACACTGGGCCTGAGTTGCAGTGCAGTCTCCCAAAACAAAAAGGAGATTCAAATTGTCACAAAGTGGATATACATCAGTTCTGTTAGTTTGTCGTATAACAGCCAGCCACGTTCTGCCACTTACATTGTGGTGTGTTATACACTGGGCCTGAGTTGCGGTGCAGTCTTCCCCCCAAAAAAGGGAGATTCAAATTTTCACAAAGTGGATATACATCAGTTCTGTTAGTTTTTTGTATATCAGCCAGCCACGTTCTGCCACTTACATTGTGTTGTGTTATACACTGGGCCTGAGTTGCGGTGCAGTCTCCCCAAAATAAAATGGGAGATTTAAATTCTCAACAAGTTTAGATACACCTTTTACCTTGTTTTACAGTACCATATAATGGTTGTTATTTTGGTAACATTTTCCAAAAATGAGGAAGTCTGGTGGAAGAGGCCGTGGGCGGTCGTTGCCAGCTGGTACTGATGGTGGTGGTGGTGGTGGAGCATCTTGTGGTAGTGGGAAAAGCAAAATAGCACCTAAGGCTGGAGGTGTTGAGCCAGCGTCATCGTCTGGCTACACAAGGCCTCGAAGGCTCCCTTATCTTGGAGTAGGGAAACCACTTATAAAGCCGGAGCAGCAGGAAAAAGTTTTGGCTTTCCTTGCTGACTCAGCCTCTAGCTCTTTCACCTCCTCTTCAGAAAGTCCCAAATATAAGAGCAGCGAGTCGTCAGTGGATGCTCCCGGTCAGGAACAAGACATTTCCTTGTGTCCTTCACCCAAACCAAAAGTTAAGGATGTGTCAGGCGACCCTACAGGTTACTCCATGGAGCTCTTTACACATACCTTGCCTTGGTTAGAAAGGGAAATTGTTAACTGCCCATTACAAGGTGAATCGGACATGGAGTGCACTGATGCACAGCCACAGCTAGATTATTATGCTGTTCCATTGACTCAGATCACTAAATTGTCCTCACAGTGAACTCAGCCAGAATCTGACCCTGATGAGACTATGGTGCCCCGTCCTGAATGCTATAGCACCTTACATGGTGACACAGAGGAAGGTACACATGACATTGAAGAGAAGGTGATAGATGACCCAGTTGTTGACCCAGATTGGCAGCCATTGGGGGAAGAGGGTGCTGCTGCTAGTAGCTCAGAAGCGGAGGAGGATGATCCACAGCAGCCATCTACATCGCAACAGCTGTCATCTGGCAGGCCGTATCAGGCCAAAAACGTGTGTCAAAAACAAAAACAGTTTTAGGACAGCGTGGCCATCCGGTGAAAGTAGCACAGTGTGCAATGCCTGAAAAGGTACTCGATAGTAGGAAGAGTGCAGTGTGGCAATTTTTTAACCAAGATCCGAATGATCAGTCAAAAGTTATCTGTAAGAAATGCTCACAGACCTTTAGCAGAGGGAAGAATCTTCAAAATTTAAATACAACATGCATGCATAGACATTTAACCAGCATGCACTTGCAAGCCTGGACTAACTACCAAATGTCCTGTACCGTTGGTGCACCTGCTCAGAATAAAGGTAGTCAGCAACGCTACATTGCTTCCCTCACTGTAAGCCCACTGGTTAGGACACCACCAGCAGCAAATGTGGAGGCATCGTCGTAAGGCTCAGGGAATCACAAGGTTTTTGGTGTGAAACACTGTATGTAGGCCAACATCAAGAATACCATCACCAACCCTCTCAATCCGCCATGTCCACCACCACCACCACCGCTGGTTCCACCATATGCAGCTCTCCAGTCCAGCTCATCCTACAAGAGACTCTCAATAGGAAAAGAAAGTACTCATCCTCTCATCCGCGTACACAGGGTTTGAACGCCCACATTGCTAGACTAATCTTGTTAGAGATGATGCCCTACCGGTTGGTTGAAAGTGAAGCTTTCAAAGACCTGATGGCCTATGCAGTACCACATTATGACCTACCCAGTCAGCTTTGCGATAAAAGCCATCCCAGCCCTCCACTAGCATGTCAAAGACCGCATTGTCCATGCACTGAGGCAATCAGTCAGTGGAAAGGTGCACCTCACAACAGATGCATGGACCAGTAGGCATGGCCAGGGACGTTACGTGTCCATCATGGTGCACTGGGTTAATGTGGTGGATGCAGGGTCCACAGGGGACAGCCATAGTGGGACAGTTCTGCCTAGCCCACGGTCTAGGAAACAGTTGGCTGTAGGCGTTCGCCACCCCTCCTCCTACTCCAGAAGCGAAAGCTCGTCCACAGAGCGCAGTCGCATGACCACTCCATCTGCAGCTGCCAGTGTTGCACACGAGGTGTACCATTATCGCACAGCTAGAGGTAAGCGTCAGCAGGCTGTTTTACAAATGAAGTGTTTGGGCAACAACAGACACACCGTGGAAGTACTGGCCGAGTACTTGCAGCAAGAAACTCAGTCATGGCAGGGCAGTGTACATCTTGAGGCAGGCAAGGTAGTCAGTGATAACTGAAGGAATTTTATGGCTGCCATAGCCCTTTCAGAACTGAAACACATACCTTGCCTGGCTCACACCTTGAACCTGGTGGTGCAGTGCTTCCTGAAAAATTATCTGGGGTTACCAGCCCTGCTCCTGAAGGTGCGAAGACTTTGCTCACACATCCGCCGGTCGCCCGTACAGTCCAGCCATATGCTGAACCATCAGCGATCGCTGAATCTTCCCCAGCACCGCCTAATAATCGACGTTGCAACAAGGTGGAACTCCACACTGCACATGCTTCAGAGGCTGTGCGAACAGAGGCGTGCTGTAATTTATTTGTGGGAGGATACACATACATGGGCTGGCACTTGGATGGGAGACATGGAGTTGTCTGGTGTGCAGTGGTCGAAGCTACAAGACCTCTGTCAAGTCCTTCAGTGTTTTGAGGAATGCACACGGCTGGTAAGTGCAGATGATGCCATCATAAGCATGAGCATCCCACTAATGCGTCTGCTGATGCAAAGTTTGACGCACATTAAGGAGCAGGCCTCTGCAGCCGAGGAGGAGGGAAGCCTTGATGACAGTCAGCCATTGTCTGCTCAGGGAACTCTCCTGGACGAGGTGGCGGATGAAGAGGAGGAGGATGATGGGGATAAATATTTATGGGAGGATGCTTCTCAGGGGGAATAGAAACTGGTGGTGTTGCAAGGTCAGGTACAGGGTTTTTGCGGGAGACAAGTGATGTTGATTTGCCAGAAAGTGCTCCTCAACCCAACACAAGCAGTGAATTGACACCTGGAACATTGGCCCACATGGCTGATTATGCCTTTCATATCCTAAAAAGGGACCCCCGCATTATGAAAATGATGACCGATGATGATTACTGGTTGGCCTGCCTCCTGGATCCACGATATAAAGGAAAATTACAAAATATCATGCCACATGAGAACGTTGAGCAAATATTGGCTACCAAACAAGCAACTCTTGTAGACCATTTGGTTCAGGCATTTTCAGCACACAGCGGCGGTGATGGTTCTCACACGAGCCGTACGGGGTAACATGGCAGAGGTGTTAGAGGTGCACAAATCCGAAGTGGCGTTGGACAGAGGGGTTTTATGACCAGGTTGTGGAGTGATTTTGCAATGACTGCTGACACGACAGGTACTGCTGCATTGATTCAAAGTGACAGGAGACAGCATTTTTCCAGTATGGTTACGAACTACTTTTCCTCCCTTATCGATGTTCTCCCTCACAGGTCATTTCCCTTTGATTACTGGGCATCTAAAATAGATACCTGGCCTGAATTGGCAGAATATGCATTACAGGAGCTCGCTTGCCCTGCTGCTAGTGTGCTATCCGAAAGAGTCTTCAGTGCTGCTGGTTCAATACTGATTGAAAAAAGGACACGTCTGGCTACCCGAAATGTCGATGATCTAACCTTCATTAAAATGAACCAATCATGGATTTCAAATTATTTGACCCACCTTCCCCTGCTGACATGTAGCTTGCCTGAAAAATGTCTTGCTTTTGGCCTCCTCTTACTGACTTCTCCAATTCCTCCATTTGTAGCTGCTGAATGTCCACCATAGGCCATTTTTATACCTCCCCAAATGGGCTGACTCCCCCTACAGGGCCGTGGTCACCACCTGGCGTAAGCACCTGTGCAAGTGGCGTTTGCCTGGACAGGTGGGTGTGCCCACTCTTGGGCGACGGCACTAGCACAGGGTCCCTCATAGTACAATGAAGTGTCTCTGACAGTGGTGGTGCACAACCAATGTCAGACACACCGTCGTAATATGAGGGGCCCTGTGCCAGTACCGCCGCCCACGAGAGAGTGTTCCCCCCAGCTCGAACAGTGCTCTACCACTTGCAATACTTACCTCTCCCTGCTCCACCACTGTGTAGTCTGTGCTGTAAAATCCTTCAATGGCACTGCCAATACAAATTTGTTGAAATGATAGATGATAGTTAAAATATACAGGGGCCCTGGCCTCCATTTAGACAAGTTAATACTTTGCGCCTACTACCACTGTCTGCTACTCAGCAGAGGAGCCCACCCCTGTACCTAGCTATGCCACCTGTTTTTTTATGAACAATTTTTTTTCAGAAATTTAGCCTACTTAATTATTTGGGCCTACTAAGTGTGTCAGCCTCTCCTTACAGTTGTCCTCCGCTGAACAAAGCAATGCCACCAGTTTAGTCGTGTTACCAATTTTGAACTGCATTTAGCCTACTTACTTACTTGAGCCTACTCACTGTGTCAGCCACTCCTTACAGTTGTCCTCCGCTGAACAAAGCAATGCCACCTGGTTAGTCCTTTTATCAATTTTGAACTGCATTTAGCCTACCCCTCCGTCACATACAATATTCGGACTAACGAGTTCACATACAATGTGCCTGTCAGGCGCCTGCTGGAAAAATACCTATAATATCTAATGTTTGCAATTTCAGTGCTGTAAAAGTGATCAGTGACCTTCATAGGGATGTAATAAAAGAGACTACACATAATCAGTTGCAAAAAAAAACATTTACTTAACATAAAACTAATAACTATGAAATACAAACTTTTCAAAACTTCCGCCAAATAGTCCCCAGTTCGACTCTCTCAAAAAAATGTACAAAGAAAATTTTTGAACACAAACTTAATTTTAAGGTACCTTAAGTACTATTAAAAACATATTCACATATTCATTCAGAAGTAGATGCTGAGGTTTCCCCAGAAAAGTCACACTTGTAGAGCAAATAGCAAGAATTACACACCATTTTTGCATGTGTCAGGCAAATTGCTTTAAGACATTTGAGACATTCATAATTTGAAAGCCTTCTGGTTCCGCTTTCCGTTTGGCAGGTGGTGCATCTCCTTCTTTTGTGAGGTGGTGCAGATGGTGACTTTTCACCATCATCTTCTGGGCGGAACCTTTTGAGCTGAACTTGAAGGCGAGAGGGGATACCGATTGTTTTCACGCTTCTCCTGCGTAGCTCTCCAAGTACTAGTTCATGGGCCAATTTTTTCAGATACAATCGTCTACGGAGTGGTTCAAGCTTGTTTTCAAGATAAATCACTTGTGAATTTATACCACCCAAATTCAACATAGCAAAAAATATGACCATTGGCCAGCGTTTGATGTTTCTGCTGACGTTGAAAGTGGAGCACATCTGATCTGCTGTATCCACACCCCCTTTGGTGGCATTGTAAAATGTAATTATCTCCGGGTTTTTTTCTGCCCCAGTCCCAGGATCGATGGCAGCATCATCATGAAGTGTTGATAGAAGAAGTACGATTTTTTTGGCATGTGGTACATAGGAAACTAAAGCCTTTCCATTATGGAATGCAAACATACTGCTGTACTGTTGTCTCTCTTTCACACTTACAAACTGTGGCGGCAATTCCCTTTTGTTTTTTCTTACAGTTCCCACATATGACAGCTTCTGAATTTTCAGATAATCAATCAGATCACAACTTGTAAACCAATTGTCAGCTGTAATATTGCGACCCGATCCAAATAAGGGTTCAGCCAGTCTTTTTACAACATCAATGGGTTTGTTGCTCACACAGTAAGGACCTTCTGGTTGTTTTCCTGCATAAACTTCCAGGTTGTAAGTGTAGGTCTTACTGGCATCAACAAGGGCATACATTTTTATTCCATATTTGTTTGGCTTTGATGGAATATATTGACGAAAGGCACATCTACCACGAAAACCAGGGAGCATTTCGTCAATAGTGAGATTCTCTCCAGGGTAATAACTTTGTTTACAGTTTACAACAAATCTTTGAAATATATCACGAATTGGAGCAAGTCGGTCATGTGTTTTGCGTTCGGTTCGGGTAGTTCTGTCGTCAAACCGAAGGCAATGAATTAGAATCTTGAATCTGTTTATGGACATAACAAGGCTAAATTTTTCAACTCCATCCCCATCTTTACCCCAAAGTTCCTCCAAACTTTGTCTATTTGCCCTATAAGCTCCTGCAAGGTACAGTAATCCAAAAAAAGCACGAAGTTCTATTTCATCTGTGGGCTTGATGGTTCTGTTGCAGATGTACTTGTCCTTTATAATGTCTATATATTGGTTGGTATATGTGACAATAGAGTCCAGAATGTCATCTGTAAATATACTGTTCCAGCATTCAACTGCAGTTTTTGCATTACGTGCAGTTCCTATTACTGCAGGAAGGTGAGTAATAATGTTTAAAGGTTCCCTACGTTTTTTCTGGAATGGCTTCTTGTTCCATTTAGTATTTTTATCTTTTCCAATATAATATGATCCAACTTGTTCATCCTCACCACTGTCACCATCTTGCTCTGTTTCAGAATCCAGGACACATTCTTCCACCTCATCATGAGAATCAATCTCACTTTCCTCTCCTAAATCCTCATTCAGTGTGAGGTCTCTATCATCTAACAGATTGCAACACGGAAAAAATGGAGTTAATGTCCACTAATAATTTAAATATTCTCAAATAGTTTATTATTTACAAAAAAATGTCAGAAAAACATATTATTATTACTCACAATATAAGTTAAAACCAACTAGACAAGAGTGGCGATAGCACAGAAACACAGAAAACGGTGCAGCACTCGGGCTGATGCCAAATATAAATCAATTACAGGCAAAGTGCATATTCATATAATGGTAAGTACGGGGGGAGCCTAGAAACAAGTATGAGGTAACTGATAGAGCCCTGTACACTGACTCTTAATATGTCACAGCAGACCCATCATCCCGAACACTTACTCACAATGCAGGCACCAGGACCGAGCCGCACCGTCGCCCCAACGCGCGTTTCGCGTGGGCTTCGTCAGGGGGCCCTGACCGCCCCCTGACGAAGCCCATGCGAAACGCGCGTTGGGGCGACGGTGCGGCTCGGTCCTGGTGCCTGCATTGTGAGTAAGTGTTCGGGATGATGGGTCTGCTGTGACATATTAAGAGTCAGTGTACAGGGCTCTATCAGTTACCTCATACTTGTTTCTAGGCTCCCCCCGTACTTACCATTATATGAATATGCACTTTGCCTGTAATTGATTTATATTTGGCATCAGCCCGAGTGCTGCACCGTTTTCTGTGTTTCTATGCTATCGCCACTCTTGTCTAGTTGGTTTTAACTTATATTGTGAGTAATAATAATATGTTTTTCTGACATTTTTTGTAAATAATAAACTATTTGAGAATATTTAAATTATTAGTGGACATTAACTCCATTTTTTCCGTGTTGCAATCAGTGAGTATAGGAGTGTCCCCCTCTTTTTGACTTACTAAGTATGCTTTCCTGTTAGGCTCCCCCACTGTGGTGATTGAGCATGTGTAGGAATAGTGTGCTACTTTCTTTCAGTTTGGGTTGTTTGTAGTATCTCTATCATCTAACAGCATGTTTGTTACTTCCTCAACATCAAGTTGTTTGGATAAATTGTACATTTTCCTCTCCATTTCAGCAGATAATCTGAAGCAAGAGAAGGAATATGTTTGGGAACTACTGTATATGCCTGAGCAGCACACTTTCTTTTATAAAATCTCCCTTATTTCTATGAAATATCCTCACATTTTGTGCTATACATTCATAAAACAAGCTAAATAAACTATTGTGATGAATAAAAACATAAAATACCAACCTTACTGAATGTGACGTATTCACATACAATGAGCCTGAAAGATCTGTGCAGCTATATCCTCTCCCCTGAAGCTCTGAAATCCAACTGTGATATCAGGTTTCACAGACCTTCAAGAGACAGGAGACTACCTGGAGGGAGGGGCTTTCCTCACAATCTGGTGAGGAAGGAGAAATGAAAGTAAAAGAGAAGCGCCTGTCAGATCAGTTGTATGTGACGGAGGGCTACTTACTTATTTAGGCCTACTCACTGTGTCAGCCACTCCTTACAGTTGTCCTCCACTGAACAAAGCAATGCCGCCAGTTTAGTCCTGTTACCATTTTTGAACTGCATTTAGCCCACTTTATTATTTGGGCCTACTCACTGTGTCTGCCACTCTTTACAGTTGTCCTCCGCTGAACAAAGCAATGCCGCCCGTTTAGTCCTGTTACCAATTTTGAACTGCATTTAGCCTACTTACTTATTTGGGCCTACTCACTGTGTCAGCCACTCCTGACAGTTGTCCTCCGCTGAAGAAAGCAATGCTGCCTGGTTAGTCCTGTTACCAATTTTGAACTGCATTTAGCCTACTTACTTATTTGGGCCTACTCACTGTGTCAGCCACTACTTACAGTTTTCCTCCACTGAACAAAGCAATGCCGCCTGTTTAGTCGTGTTACCAATTTTGAACTGCATTTAGCCTACTTTATTATTTGGGCCTACTAACTGTGTCGGCCCCTCATTACAGTTGTCCTTCACTGAACAAAGCAATGCCGCCAGTTTAGTCCTGTTACCACATTTGAACTGCATTTAGCCCACTTTATTATTTGGGCCTACTCACTGTGTCTGTCACTCCTTACAGTTGTCCTCCGCTGAACAAAGCAATGCCGCCTGTTTAGTCCTGTTACCAATTTTGAACTGCATTTAGCCTACTTTATTATTTGGGCCTATATCTGTGTTTCCTCCTCATCCTGCCCATTGCCCAGCCACTGCTAGATGACTCTGCTGGTACATTGACCCAGACCACTACATTCCCCTTGCACTCTACACAGCCAGAATCTGACCCTACTGAAAGTCAGGTTCCCCCTCCCGCATACTATACCACCTTACACGGTGACAAAGAGGAAGGTGCAGATGAAAGTGCAGGTTCCTTCATCAGGTGGGGGGGGCATACTCATTGGCGACATCAATGGCACAGGGCCCCTCATAGTACGCAAAAGTGTCTCTGCCGGTGAGAGGCGCCACCCGCTGTCAAACACACCACCGTACTATGAGGGGCCCTGTGCCAGTGCCAATGCCAACGTGTGGGCCCCCCTGCTTGCTCAGGATCACAGCACTTGCAATGTTGAAATACTTACCTCTCCCTGCTCCACCGCCGTGACGTATTCCGCGTTTCCTGGGCCCACGAAAATCTTCAGCCAGCCTACCCCCCCACAACTTTAGCCAAATGACCCCCAGTTTTCAATGCCTAACTATTATAAAGTAAATTAAGATTGACAAGCTTAAGTAATAAGAATTGATGTTTTTGGCATTAAAATGGGCACTGTAGGTGTTTTCCTGTCCTCCACTCACTGCCAACTTTGATTCCCCATTGACTTGCGATGGGTTTCGTGTTTCAGTCGGCCCCCGACTTTTCACAATAATCAGCCGATTTCACCCGACCCGACTTTTGACAAATTCGGGTTTGCGAAACCCAACTCGATCCGAAAAAAGCAAAAGTCGCTCAACTCTATTCTCCAGCATTGCAACAATGCAGCACACTCTGATTTAGGCCTATTTGCAGTGATGAGCTGTGAGCCCTGTATATCTAGGCTGTAAAATCTAAAAATGGCCATTGCTTTCCATGTCCATATTTTTATACTGCCTGTGAAATTCTTACTAGTGTTGAGCGATACCGTCCGATATTTGAAAGTATCGGTATCGGATTGGATCGGCCGATATCCAAAAAATATCGGATATCGCCGATACCGATACCCGATACCAATACAAGTCAATGGGACACAAATATCGGAAGGTATCCTGGATGGTTCCCAGGGTATGAAGGAGAGGAAACTCTCCTTCAGGCCCTGGGATCCATATTCATGTAAAAAATAAAGAATAAAAATAAAAAATATGGATATACTCACCCCTCCGGCGGCCCCTGGACCTTAGCGCTGTAACCGGCAGCCTCCGTTCCTACGAATGCAGAGTCAAGGACCTTCGATGATGTCACGACTTGTGATTGGTCGCATGACCGCTCATGTGACCGCTCACGCGACCGCTCACATGACCAATCACAAGCCGCGACGTCATCGCAGGTCCTACACTCACTGCATTCTTAGGAACGGAGGCTGCCGGTTACACCGCTAAGGTCCAGGCTCCGCCGGAGGGGTGAGTATATCCATATTTTTTATATTCTCCCCTCCTCCAGACCCTGGGAACCATACACTTGGAACTTCCGATTCCGATTTCCGATATCACAAAAATATCGGAACTCGGTATCGGAATTCTGATACAGCGAATATCGGCCGATACCCGATATTTGCAGTATCGGAATGCTCAACACTAATTCTTACTTATCATTTGTGCTCTACCACACAATGTGATAGCTTCAAGGCATTAGGGGAGGTCTAGTCAAGCAAGAAACCACAGGTCAGAGTACAGCAGGACAACGAAAAAAGCGTTCAACAGGGAGGTGAAACTAAGAGGCTGGGATGAACAGTCAGTGGGACATTGAGTGAGATGGACAGGTAATAATGAGATGAGTATTTTTTATATTATACATTTATTTTGCTCTGGGGTCTAGAAACAGTTGTGTGGTGGGTAAGTACTTTTTTAACCTTTTGCATGGCTTTGTAAATTGATGGGCAGATACTGAATTGCACAAAATCTGTAATTTGGAAAATACATGTTTTTCTAAAATTTTAGAATAACCTAGTTCCACTTATATGATATGGCTTATCTCTAATAATAATCAGTGTTATTAAATGCAAAATCATAAAATCAGTTTTCAGCATCTGTTCTCTGCCTTTATTTGCTTTAATATTGTATTTGAATCCATAGGGGAGCTGGGACACAATAAGAAAAGAAGCAGCAATAATGATAAGATGCTATAGATTACACAAGGATTCTAGAAATCCAAGGAAACCGCTGAAATTAAGTTTACTTGCATATCACAAGTTAGCCCTCAGGGCTCAGTTATACCACGAAATATATCAAGAGAAGAAATTGCAGACACATTTTACCTAGACATGTGTTTGATGCCATAAAGTTAATTTTCTTGAATAACATACTGTATAAAAAAATGAAAAAAGTCACTGTTATCATTCATGAGGCTGTAACATTTCTTGTATATTCAAATATAAATCTGTATGAAAAAAAGAAAAAAAAAAACATCCACAATGTAACATCCTGTACACTCATAAACCCAGTTGACTAATTAACTTTGTAATATCAGGAGATTCATAAAAATCACTACCCAGACGCAGCATAAACATTAAAGAGCCAATTTCCGTGCTCATTGTTTCTCTGCTTCATGCATCCTAAGGCAATACTGAAAAAGAAAGAAATGTGTAAAAAAAAATTAAAGCAGGTGAGTGTTAGTTAATTAAACAGTCACAATTCTTCCAATTTCATTATAATTGGAAACCAAATTCCGCATTGCTCTAATTCTCCTTAATTGTTTATGGACAATATAAGAGAGCTTTAAAAAAACAAATAAATGTTGTATTATGCGATTTATATTTTGCCTAGGATAAAACTAAACCTACTCTACTATTTGCTTGATGTATCTGCAAGAATTGTGAATTGGTTCAACCATTAACCCCTTCATGACTGTGGGATTTTTCGTTTTTCCGTGTTCGTTTTTCACTCCCCTCCTTCCCAGAGCCATAACTTTTTTATTTTTCCGTCAATTTGGCCATGTGAGGGCTTACTTTTTGTGGGACGAGTTGTACTTTTGAACGACATCATTGGTTTTACCATGCCGTGTACTAGAAAACGGGAAAAAAATTCCAAGTGCGGTAAAATTGCAAAAAAAGTGAAATCCCACACTTATTTTTTGCTTGGCTTTTTTGCTAGGTTCACTAAATGCTAAAACTGACCTTCCATTATGATTCTCCAGGTCATTATGAGTTCATAGACACCTAACATGACTAGGTTATTTTTTACCTAAGTGGTGAAAAAAAATTCCAAACTTTGCTAAAAAAAAAAAATAAAAAAAAAATTGCGACATGTTCCAATACTCGTAGCGTCTCCATTTTTCATGATCTGGGGTCGTTTGAGGGCTTATTTTTTGCATGCCGAGCTGGCATTTTTAATTCCAATTTGGTGCAGATACGTTCTTTTGATCGTCCATTATTGCATTTTGCGATGTCGCGGCGACCAAAAAAAAAATGTAATTCTGGCGTTTCGATTTTTTTTCTCGTTACGCCGTTTAGCGATCAGGTTAATGCTTTTTTTTATTGATAGACCGGGTGATTCTGAACGTGGCGATACCAAATATGTGTAGATTTGATTTTTTTATTGATTTATTTTGATTGGGGCTAAAGGGGGGTGATTTAAACTTTTATATATTTTTTATTTTTTTCACAATTTTTTTTACTTTTTTTAACTTTTGCCATGCTTCAATAGCCTCCATGGGAGGCTAGAAGCAGGCACCACTCGATCGGCTCTGCTACATAGCAGCGATCATCAGATCGCTGCTATGCAGCAGAAATGCAGGTGTGCTATGAGCGCCGACCACAGGGTGGCGCTCACAGCTGCCGGAGATCAGTAACCATAGAGGTCTCAAGGACCTCTATGGTTACAATTCTGAAGCATCGCCGACCTCCGATCATGTGACGGGGGTTGGCGATGACGTCATTTCCGGCCGCCCGGCCGGATGCGGTAGTTAAATGCCGCTGTCTGCGTTTGACAGCTGCATTTAACTAGTTAATAGCGGCGGGTAAATCGCTATTTCACCTGCCGCTATTGCGGGCACATGTCAGCTGTTCAAAACAGCTGACATGTCCCGGCTTTGATGCGGGCTCACCGCGGAGCCCTGCATCAAAGCAGGGGAGCTGACATCGGACGTACTACCCGTCCGATGTCAGTAAGGCGTTAAAACTCAAAAAACATGGATCTAACTAGAATGATTACAGTACAAGCTACTTTGCCTTTAACTTTCATTTCCTAGCTAGCAACACCTCTCAAAGACAAATCTTTTTATGGTCAATGGTCACCTCACCGGAATTACAGAAAATGTGTAATTATCCCCTAGCAGGAACCCTAACTTCTTGACTTCATCTCATTCGGCTTCACCCTCTGTGATGTTTTAGAAACTACCGAATGCTTCTTCACTGAAATCTCAGAATTGGTGCCCAAGTCTTACATATTTTAAACCCTTTTCTCCCGATGGTGGTTTGCTCGTTAATGACCCGGCCAATTTTGACTATTTCGACCACTGTTAATTTATGTGGTTAAAACCCTGTTATGCTTCAATGGATCCTGGTAATTCTGAGACTGTTTCTTCCTGATATATTGTATTTCAATATAGTAGTAACATTATTCAATATGACTTGTGTTCATTTGTGAAAGAATACAGAAGTTTGGCAAAAATTTAGAAAATTTCACAATTTATCTTTGAATTTTCAAGCCCTTAAATCACAGAGACATGTCACACAAAATAGTTAAAAAAACATTTTACACATGTCTAGTTTACATCAGAACATTTTTTGTTAGGAAGATATAAGGGTTACAAGTTGACCAGCAATTTTTCATTTTTACAACAAATTTAACAAAACCATTTTTTTTAGACCACATCACATTTGAAGTCACATCACATTTGAAGTCACTTTGAGGGGCCTATATGACAGAAAATACCCAAAAGTGACACAATTCTAAAAACAGTACCCCTCAAGGTACTCCAAACCACATTCATGAAGTTTATTAACCCTTCAGAATTTTTGGAATGTGGAAGGAAAAAATAAACATTTACGTTTCGTTTACAAAAAATTTGTGTATTGAGCACCTTGAACCGACAGGTGATTCACAGAAATTTATAATGTAAAGCCGTGAAAATAGAAAAAGAAATCACATTTTTCCCAGATAAATCATTTCTAGCTCCAAATTTTGCATTTGCATAAGGGTAACAGGAGAAATTGCTTCATGAAATTTGTTGTGCAATTTTTCCTGAGTGCGCAGATACTCAATATGTGGAGGAAAACAACTGTTTGGGTGTACAACAGGGCTTGGAAGGAAAGGAGCTCCATTTGACTTTTTGAGTGTAAAATTTGCTGGAATAATTAGTGGATATCCCCACAAGTGACACCATTTTGTAATCTAGACACTTTTGGGAAATAATCTCGATGTGTATTGATCACCTTTCACCCACAGGTGCTTCGCAAAAGTTTCTAACATTAAGCTGTGAAAATAAAAATAAAAAAAATTACATTTTTCCCCCCAAAATCTTTTTTAGCTCCAATTTTTGTATTTTCACAAGGGTAACAGGAGAAAATGGACCTTATGATTTGTTGTGCAATTTCTCCTGAGTTCATGGATAACCCATATACCACCAAAAGCAAAGCTCAGAAGGGAACAAATGCCATATTACAGTGCAGATTTTGTTGCACGTGTTTGTGGGTGTCATATTACACTGGCAGTGCCCCTGAGGTGCCAACAAAGCAGAACCCCCCATAAGTTACCCATTTTACAAAGTAAACCTCTCAATGAATTTATTTAGGGGTGCAGTGATTATATTGACACCACAGGTGTGTACCAAACTTTCACAGGTGTGTCACAGATGAGGTGTCTCTCATCTTCCTCTTGACAATACCCCAAAGATTCTCTGCTGGCCAATGAAGCACACTATTGTTGTTTTTAAACCAGGTATTGGTATGTTTGGCTGTGTGGACAAGTGCCAAGTCATGCTGAAGAATTAAATTTCCATCTCCAAAAAGCTTATTGACAGAGAGAAGCATGAAGTGCTCTAAAACTTCCTGGTAGATGGCTGCGCATGCACTGTACTAATAATATATGTCACTGACATCTGTATATCTATCTATTCTATGTTGTGAGGCAGTGACCCCTGTTACAGCTAGGGGGCGCTGTGCGTGCTCCCATGAATGCGCACAGAGGCATAAGAAGGCCATAGCTGTGCATGGCAGTCGCAGGTGTAGCTGTGATTTCAATGTGAGGCAGTGACTCATGTCACAGTTAGGGGTCGCTGTGTGCTCTCCCCAGGTTGTGCATGGAGATGGATGAAGTCCATAGGGGTGCATGGAAGTAATGGATTTCTGGTCCGGGTGTTCCATGTGGCTGAAGGCCACAGGTTTGTGGGTTAAAAGCCACGCAGTAAGGGGTATGGGTGTGTCAGGTGCAACATCAGTGCAGATAGATACAGAGAAGACAGGCTAACGGAGCACCAGTTGGCGGTCAGGGGAGATATTGATTGAGAAAGGTCCGATGCAGCTTCTGCTGGGTGCCTCAGGAGAGGAATAAACAGTGAGTTGCAAGATACTCCGGTCACATGGGAGCGCACAGAACACAGATGAAAGGATTAAAAGATTCTTTGTTTATTGAAATCCACAATGCGTTTCGACGGAACAGCTCTGTCTTCATCAGGTGGCAGTATATCATGTGACCGGAATATCCTGCAACTCACAGGTGCCACAACAGTGTCAGTCTTGTATATAGAGCAGAGGCCTGAGTGCATGGAGGCACAGGCCAGCAGAGTCAGCACCCAGTGCAGCTGAATATCCTGGCACCCACAGCATATACAGTGATGCAAGTCCTCCATGGTGCTGGTCTCGGATGTGGACAGTCCTGTGCCTGGAGGTGGATGTCCTGTGCCCGAAAGAGTCAGATGTGGACAGTCCTGTGCCTGGAGCTGGATGCCCTGTGCCCAAAAGAGGACTAGCATGTTTATCGATTGCAAACAGGTGGATAGGGTGCCCGGCTGCTATCCGGAGGATATCCTGGGCTGTGTACGGCTGTGTGAGTAAAGACACTGTGATCCAGTGGTGCAGGACACCCACGGGAACTAGTCAGAGGAGGGCTGGTGTGTGTAGTATCTGTAACATTTAAAGCTGTGGATTTGAAGTCTTTATTATGGCATGCGGTCGCCCAGAGAAACTGGACAAAGGGAAGACCGGCCTGTTTAGGGACTGCAATCTAAAGCCGGATGATGTGTAGTGCTATGAAACAGGCATTGAGACAAGATGCAACTATGTGTATTGAACTTTGGTGTTATGTATTATAAAATGCTATGCACCTTTATGTGTGAATTGGACTTTAATGCTGTGAGGAAACACATTAAAGAGACTTTGTGTTGGAACTTTGTGGGTCACTGCCTCTGCACTGTGTACGGTTGCTACCACAGTATTACAATGTGTATATACTGTATGTAATCCATCTATTCTATCTTGTAGGTTCCTGCTGTGATTTTACTGTATGAGGCAGATGAATTGCCGGCTTTTCAGCTATCTATCTAGATGTCAGTGACATCTTTATATCTATTTATTCTATGTGTATAAACTGTATCTATTCTATTCTAACCTGTCACTCTGTGATTTTACTGTGTGGGGCAGATGAACTGGTGGCTTTTCACTGGGGATCGGTGTATAAATATCAGACAACACTCACATGGTCCGAGTGATGAGCAATTTCTTTTTTTTTTCCCCTCACACCCACTGACTTCTATTGCGGAATGCAATCCGATTACAATCACAACTTGATTTTTTTCCAGACTGATCATGATCCGATCCAGAAATAAAAACGCAGATGAACAATTTTTAATCTGATTGCATTTGTCCGATTTCATCGCAAGTGCGGATAAGCCCTAAATCTCTGAGTGACATGATTCAGGTAAAATCTCCGAGGGATCCATTCATTATAATGAGGCAGCTATTACTGTTTTCTGGACTCTGTTCAGCGGTGTTCTTCTTTTCAGAAGTGCGCAAAAATGTAGCCGACAGCACTTTTATGCAATGCTAAAAAGACAGATGCTGCCGAATAACTGGTCAGGAGGCATCCACAGTGCCTTCATTTGCCTCATTATAGGGAATCTTCCATTGAGGGTTCCATCTGACTCACGTGTATCAGAGATTTACACGGAAACCCTGGTGTAATCGCTCAGCGCAGAGTGCAGGATACATGTGCGCAGAGCCTTACTGCAATCTTTGGGATGCAGAATGATAAAATCAACAGCAGGTGAAGAATTGGTTTTATTTATGTTTTACGCAATATAAGTGATTAGGTGACTTTATTCTATGGGTCGGTGCCATTACAGCGATACCAAATTTATATTGGGTTTTTATGTTTGAGTGATATCACACACATTATTTTTATTGCAAAAACTACTTTTTTTTTCATCACCATATTTTGAGAGCTATAATTTTTCCATATTTTGGCAGTCATGTCAGGGCTTGTTTTTTGAGGGACGAATTGACGTTTTTATTGGTACCATATTCAAACACATGACATTTTTTTTATAGCTCTCTATCCCGATTCTTGGGAGGCAGAATTTCCAAAAAAACAGCAAATCAGGATTTGTTATTCCTCATGTGGTAAAATTGATAAAGTAGTTTTATTCTTCGAGTACGATTACAATGATACCCCATGTATATATTTTTTTTGTTTAGGTGCTTTAACACAATAATAAACAATTTTATAGAAAAAATAATTACTTTTGCATTGATTTAATCTGCGAGCTATAACTTTTATTTTTCAGCTCATGAAGCTGTATGGTGGCTTGTTTTCTGCAGGACAAGATGACTGTGGTATTATGTTTATTTATGTCCTTCTCTTTGATCCTTCATTTTATTCCACTTTTTCTTCAGTGCTATGAAGATAAAGCATTGTTTTATGCCTTGTTTTCCATTTATTTTTTTATGGTGTTTACTAAAGGGGCTAACTAGTGAGACAGTTTTATAGGTCAGGTCATTCAGGATGCAGCGATACCAAATATGTGTACTTTTTTTTCAAAAACATATTTATTTATGGGTACAATATCTTTTGATTTTTTTCTTTTTTTAATATTTTTACAATTATTGAAAAAAAAATGTTTTTACTTTGTCCCACTATCGGACGTTCATTTTTGGCAGGCTGATCCCTTGTATAGCATAAGGATGAAGCAGCATCCCCATGCTATTCAAACTCAGTTTTGCACAGACAGAAAAAGTTACTGATCATACACTGTGCATGATCAAGCAACTTCCCTATCTCTGTTGACCCAGATGTTGTCATGATGACATTGGGTCACCATGGCCATGATTGGGACACCGCGGAGTCTCCGATCCAAGGGCAGAGGAGCAATAATCTCTGTGTCAGCTCCTGGAATGCTGTGATTCAATTGCAGCATTTAGGGGGTCAAAGTGCCGGGAGTGATGCGTTACCACTCCTGGCACCCGACGGCAATCATGAGGGCAGAGCCTGTGTGCATGTAAAATAGCCGGGACATAATAATCCGTCCCTGGTCAATAAGGCTCATTGCACACGGTCGTACTGAATTATGCCACCTTTGAGCAATTATGTGACAATAAGACAAGTACAGGGAGAGTAATCTAATGTAACTATGATTTGTCCATTGGCACTTTAATCAAAATGTCACCTTCCTTTTTAGTAAGCTGAGAGCACTCCTCTGTACTTCATCTCTAAAGCCAGGAACAGCATGAATGAAAGCTATGCTACATGACTGCAGATAGGTATATTTTTCTCTGAAATTCCTGTGTTTCAGGGAAAACATAGTTTGAAGAGTTGGCCATGGACCATAAGCATAGACAAACATTTTCCCGTCCCAGCCCCACTCGGCTTCATCCTGCACTGCTCCAGGTAATTGACAGGTCCTCATGATTATCAATGTGACAACTTGCTGGGAATGCTGGAGTATTATAATTATTGCATATATTCAAACATTAATACGGGGCAGCAGTGCTTACCTGTCCAGGTCCCAGAACAAATGCCCCCCCCCAGGATGCAGCAAACCCATGTAGAAAAGATGGCGTCAACAAAGGAGCAAAATACTGATGAGACAACCACTCACAACCTACCAATTCATGGAAGGGTGATTGCTTATTATTATATTGCACAAAAGTGGCTTGCATAGGGTGCTGGTCACACACAGGTAATGCACAGTGTCCGGCTTACAGACTATTAGTTACGCCCATACTGTTAGATTAGGCGGCCTAACAAGCACTTTCTAAATGCATCCCAACATGCTGGGCTTGGCTGCACCTTGAAAAATGAAATGCACAAATATACGGTACAGACCAAAAGTTTGGACACACCTTCTCATTTAAAGATTTTTCTGTATTTTCATGACTATGAAAATTGTACATTCACACTGAAGGCATCAAAACTATGAATTAACACATGTGGAATTATATACTTAACAAAAAAGTGTGAAACAACTGAAATTATGTCTTATATTCTAGGTTCTTCAAAGTAGCCACCTTTTGCTTGGATGACTGCTTTGCACACTCTTGGCATTCTCTTGATGAGCTTCAAGAGGTAGTCACCGGAAATGGTCTTCCAACAATCTTGAAGGAGTTCCCAGATATGCTTAGCACTTGTTGGACCTTTTGCCTTCACTCTGCGGTCCAGCTCACCCCAAACCATCTCGATTGGGTTGTGTGGAGGCCAGGTCATCTGATGTAGCACCCCATCACTCTCCTTCTTGGTCAAATAGCCCTTACACAGCCTGGAGTTGTGTTTGGGGTCATTGTCCTGTTGAAAAATGAATGATGGTCCAACTAAACGCAAACCAGATGGAATAGCATGCCGCTGCAAGATGCTGTGTTAGCCATGCTGGTTCAGTATGCCTTCAATTTTGAATAAATCCCCAACAGTGTCACCAGCAAAGCACCCCCACACCATCACACCTCCTCCATGATTCACGGTGGGAACCAGGCATGTGAAGTCCATCCGTTCACCTTTTCTGTGTCGCTCAAAGACACGGTGGTTGGAACCAAAGATCTCAAATTTGGACTCAACAGACCAAAGCTCAGATTTTCCACTGGTCTAATGTCCATTCCTTGTGTTCTTTATCCCAAACAAGTATCTTCTGCTTGTTGCCTGTCCTTAGCAGTGGTTTCCTAGCAGCTATTTTACCGTGAAGGCCTGCTGCACAAAGTCGCCTCTTAACAGTTCTTGTAGAGATGTGTCTGCTGCTAGAACTCTGTGTGGCATTGACCTGGTCTCTACTCTGAGCTGCTGTTAACCTACGATTTCTGAGGCTGGTGACTTGGATAAACTTATCCTCAGAAGCAGAGGTGACTCTTGGTCTTCCTTTCCTGGAGCAGTCCTCATGTGAGCCAGTTTCTTTGTAGCACTTGATAGTTTTTGCAACTGCTCTTGGGGACACTTTCAATGTTTTCCCAATTTTTCGGACTGACTAACCTTCATTTCTTAAAGTAATGATGTCCACTTGTTTTTCTTAGCTGCTTTTTTCTTGCCATAATACAAATTCTAACAGTCTATTCAGTAGGACTATCAGCTGTGTATCCACTGGACTTCTGCTCAACGCAACTGATGGTCCCAACCCCATTTATAAGGCAAGAAATCCCACTTATTAAACCTGACAGGGCACACCTCTGAAGTGAAAACCATTTCCGGTGACTACCTCTTGAAGCTCATCAAGAGAATGCCAAGAGTGTGCAAAGCAGTCATCAAAGCAAATGGTGGCTACTTTGAAGAACCTAGAATATAGGACATATTTTCAGTTGTTTCACACTTTTTTGTTAAGTATATAATTCCGCATGTGTTAATTCATAGTTTTGATGCTTTCAGTGTGAATGTACAATTTTCATAGTCATGAAAATACAGAAAAATCTTTAAATGAGAAGGTGTGTCCAAACTTTTGGTCTGTACTGTACATTGAAATAATATATGAGCTATGGGATGATATTTTGGCCAAGATATGCAAGTTTGCAACCTGCAACAAGGGTCCTCACTCTTTTGCGAGTTCTAACACTAAACTTCACAGTAAAGCCACAGAAGAGGACTAAAAATCCTCCAAAAATGCAAGAATTAATACAGAAAAAAAGAGGCAGCAGTGTTTTCCTGCCCAGGTTTCAGAGCTAATGCACTCTCAGGTTGCAGCAAACCCATGTAGTAAAGATGGAGGCTACACAGGTGCAAAACACTGATAAGATGATCACTCACAACCTACTAATTTATGGAGGGGTGATTGCTTAGTATTATATTGCACAAAAGCGGCTTGAATAGGGCACTGGTCACACACACAGGTTATATATTCAAACATGCCAGATTATATAAATTCCAAGGATTGCTGGACTGTCATGTGTCCCCTATTCTTCAACACATTTCAATAGACTATGGTCATGCATCAAGTTACTTTTTCACTGATCATAAGGATTTTCCATCCTTTATTTTCTTGGCATTGTCTCCATTGTTGATTAATTAATGTTTTTATAAGCAGTGAGTGCCATAAAATACTCTAAATATAGTCAAAAGTTTGCCATAGTAACCAAAAGCAAGACAATATTAAATGCACTGCAGGATGCAGCAGACCTCCATGATAAAGGCTGATAAAGTAACATACGGTTCAACCCATACCAAGAGGAGAGAGGGTCCTGCCCGCAAGCTTACAAGCTAGAAACAACCACATACCTGCTTACCATAGACTGGGGGTGGTTGACTAGTAGTACAAATGCACAAGAAAAAGGCTCACGCTATGAATTTTAGTGTAGGGATTCGCCAGGTAATAAGGACCTTAAATGTGGGTTGCAAACTAATTCTTGTTTTTATGCTCATCGTATACTTTATGTCTGACTCTTGAGTCTTTATGTGTATTTGGAACCAGTGAACTTCCAGCTCATTGAAGAAGCCAATAATTCTTATAGTTTTGTGATTGATAAAGATGTTTTTGTATAAAGAAGGGAACTGATGAAGAAAATAATCTCTTCAGTTTTTCTAATCCATTATTATGTTGTATAATTTATTTGTTATACAGGTCCTTCTCAAAAAATTAGCATATAGTGTTAAATTTCATTATTTACCATAATGTAATGATTACAATTAAACTTTCATATACTATAGATTCATTATCCACCAACTGAAATTTGTCAGGTCTTTTATTGTTTTAATACTGATGATTTTGGCATACAACTCCTGATAACCCAAAAAACCTGTCTCAATAAATTAGCATATCAAGAAAAGGTTCTCTAAATGACCTATTACCCTAATCTTCTGAATCAACTAATTAACTCTAAACACGTGCAAAAGATACCTGAGGCTTTTAAAAACTCCCTGCCTGGTTCATTACTCAAAACCCCCATCATGGGTAAGACTAGCGACCTGACAGATGTCAAGAAGGCCATCATTGACACCCTCAAGCAAGAGGGTAAGACCCAGAAAGAAATTTCTCAACAAATAGGCTGTTCCCAGAGTGCTGTATCAAGGCACCTCAATGGTAAGTCTGTTGGAAGGAAACAATGTGGCAGAAAACGCTGTACAACGAGAAGAGGTGACCGGAACCTGAGGAAGCAGTGGACTGAGTCTGGTGTGGAAACATCCAGAGCCACCGTGCACAGGCGTGTGCAGGAAATGGGCTACAGGTGCCGCATTCCCCAGGTAAAGCCACTTTTGAACCATAAACAGCGGCAGAAGCGCCTGACCTGGGCTACAGAGAAGCAGCACTGGACTGTTGCTAAGTGGTCCCAAGTACTTTTTTCTGATGAAAGCAAATTTTGCATGTCATTCAGAAATCAAGGTGCCAGAGTCTGGAGGAAGACTGGGGAGAAGGAAATGCCAAAATGCCTGAAGTCCAGTGTCAAGTAACCACAGTCAGTGATGGTGTGGGGTGACATGTCAGCTGCTGGTGTTGGTCCACTGTGTTTCATCAAGGGCAGGGTCAATGCAGCTAGCTATCAGGAGATTTTGGAGCACTTCATGCTTCCATCGGCTGAAATGCTTTATGGAGATGAAGATTTCATTTTTCAGCACGACCTGGCACCTGCTCACAGTGCCAAAACCACTGGTAAATGATTTACTGACCATGGTATTACTGTGCTCAATTGGCCTGCCAACTCTCCTGACCTGAACCCCATAGAGAATCTGTGGGATATTGTGAAGAGAAAGTTGAGAGACGCAAGACCCAACACTCTGGATGAGCTTAAGGCCGCGATTGAAGCATCCTGGGGCTCCATAACATCTCAGCAGTGTCACAGGCTGATTGCCTCCATGCCACGCCGCATTGAAGCAGTCATTTCTGCCAAAGGATTCCCGACCAAGTATTGAATGCATAACTGAACATTATTATTTGATGGTTTTTTGTTTGGTATTAAAAAACACTTTTATTTGATTGGTCGGGTGAAATATGCTAATTTATTGAGACAGGTTTTTTGGGTTATCAGGAGTTGTATGCCAAAATCATCAGTATTAAAACAATAAAAGACCTGACAAATTTCAGTTGGTGGATAATGAATCTATAGTATATGAAAGTTTAATTGTAATCATTACATTATGGTAAATAATGAAATTTAACACTATATGCTAATTTTTTGAGAAGGACCTGTATGTCAGCGATGAAAATGTGTGCAAAACTGTAAAGCGCTGCGGAATATGTTAGCGCTATATAAAAAATAAGATTATTATTATTATACCAGCTTTATAAAAGCTGTATTGACTTTTTTGTTTATCTGCTGCCTCAGCCTTTCTCTTTTTTTCTGTAATGTTATTTGAATTCTGTGCCGCTTTCTGTGATTTCTTTGAATGTTAATATAGGGACTCACAAGACAATAAGGACCCTTAATGTGGGTTGTAAGCTTGCAAATTTTGGCCAAAATATTGATCAATACTTTTTTTCATTGTTTTTAAGCACATTTTTCATCTTTTGAAGGGTACAGCTTTTATAGTTAAGGTTTGGGGAATTGGGATTTCTGTCTTTGTGGGGTGCATTTATAAAGTGTGGGGCCACCATCCTCCTCTAATACAATGGACGTCACTAATAGCCTGACAGCCAAACACTGTGCACTACACTTATCTGTGTAAGCCTAAGTGCATTTGTAAAAGTAGACAAGTACCCACGCCATGAGTCGTAGGGATTAGAAATGTGAGTGGTTGCTTCATCAGTATTTTGCACCTTCATCAACCTTTAGCAAGGGGGCCTATAGCAACTTGCAAAGTTTTCATATTGTGTCTTGGTGTAAACAGTAAATAGTGTTGCTTTTTTGTGACGGTTTTTGAAATGTATGTCCTTTTCTGTGAATATTCCAAATACAGTGCAGAAAGTGTGCACTGATTTGGTAAATGTATATTTCTTTTTTACCTGGCTTTCGTAACAAGCTTTGGAAATAAACTACAGATTGAGAGATTAATAGTGTTAGTTCAGTCACTGCTATACTTCTATAAAGGTGAAGTAAAAATGACCTGGAGGGTGATTAATGATAAAGGAAAATGGCAACAAGGAGGAAGTTGTGACATTATGAAGAGCTACAGTGTTTCTGTACAGTAATGTCAGCATCTTGTATATTCTACCGTTAGTGCTCTAAGTATTGAGCTTTTACAATTCAACCTAAAAGAAAGCTGAACACCTGTGTGACACATATGAATTCCTTCTTAACTATAAATCTTAAAAAAAATTGTTTTTTATAGAATAAGCAGCCAAATGAACATTTTAGAGGAAATGAAAATATTTTTTGTTAATTCTTACATATACCAATATCTCTAGAGATCTGGTTAGCACTAGAGTTAATCAATTTTTTTAAGTTAAAATTTGCCAAATTCCCCCCAAAATTCCACTTACAGAGAATAAGTTTCACATAAATTGCATAAATAAAAAACTGTAATTGCCTGAGAAATATGTGTAGAACACTGTGAATTATTAGTGGAGTCAATTAAACATATTTTCAGGTCTGTAATACAAACAAGTATATTGTTCTGTTTTTTATGTGCAGAACTAGCAGGGAAAAAGAAATACAAAAATAAATAAGTGAAAAAGAAAATCCTTTTTGAGCCCTACAACTGGATTGTTAATCATAAAATCATTAGGCGGTTCTTAGGCAATGTATAGGCAAGCAGACAGATGATATGTACAATCAATTTAATCATTGACATCAGCCAACATTGCATGACGTCTGTGAAAAATGTACTGACCATGCTGAACAAGCTTTTTTATATAAAACTGGGGTTGGTCATGATAGTACAGCCATAGAAAACTGTTCTTTTTCTTGCCACTAGTCCTATTTGTTGACCCTAAAGTCCATAGGATCGGGGCTCATTGTATCTGCTTGGCAAAAATCACAGTCTAGATATGACTGATCCTGGCTGTTCAGATGGTGCTGCTGATGTGCAATAATTATTGCATTGGCCAATAGACAAGCAGGTCCATCATTTAATTTATATTGTTATTGGTGCTACTGCCTCATATATTTGTAAAATTGTTAATTTTGTGAAAGAATATTGCAATTATGGAATTACCATAGTTTTGAAAATTTTAACAATTTGTAGGTTTCTACTCATTGTTCTCTTTTTTTACATGTTCTGCACTGGGGCTGCACATATGGAAAAGTGTTGACTCTGTGGTGAATGCACAGTAGTCACCTAATCATACATGCGCTTGGCCACCATCCTTTATGCAAAAGGTTCACAAAAAAGGGAACTCCATATTTCAATCTTAATTCAGCAATTAACTCTTTACAAAAATTTAGGGAAATTGTATTTTGGCTGAAAATTTCACTTTAAAAATTGGTTGTGAAAATTTTAAACAATTTAGGGCTTTCTGATGATTTTTTTTTCTGACGTGCTCCGTGCAGGGGTCACACATATGGAGAAGTGTTGATCTTGTGGTGATTGCACAGTGATCACCTGATCATACATGCGGCCGGCAACTGTCCTCTGTGCAAAAGCTTAAAGGGAACTCAAATTTCTATTTTAATTTTGGCTATTACCTGACTACAAAAAAATTGTAAAATTTGAGGAAAAATTATGTTTTTATGACAGAAAAAGTAATTTAAGAAATGTAAAAAAAAATCTTAATAATTTTAAAAACAAATTTTCCCTTTTTGGCTTGCTGTGCACAGGAGTGTACTGTGTACATGCATAGCAGTGTAGTTCTCTTAGTCAAACAAATGGTTTGCAACCGTTTGCTTTGGAAAAGCTACACCTTATAGAGAACACACATTTTCCTGCTAATATGACATTTCCACCACTGCAAAAATTTCAAAACAATCTTGGAAAAAATTGATGACTTAAAAAAGAAATTCAGTTTTGAATTTCAAAGAAGTTTGGTTATATAATTATGCACAACTTTGCCCTTTCTCACAATCCTCATCATCGTGCTACTGGGTAAATGCAACCCAAATGCAGTCACATTAATATTCAATTTCACCAAAAATTAGAAAGAAGGTAAGTTTGTTGTGTCAAAATATTGATGTGCAAAATTTTGGCAAATTTTGTGCCCAAACCTGGCTTTTGGGTGCAATAAATTTGGTGGATAGCTATCTTGAAAAAGGTCTGAGTGCAAAAGGCAAAACAATATAGGAGGTCTAGCATCAGTTGTGGAGAATTTGATCATTTTGGACTACAATTTAAATTTAAGTGGACAACTGAATGCATGTTTATTTGGCACACAAAATAGGAACTGATGATGCAATTAAATAAGATTTGGAAATGTCTGGAAAGCAGTAGGAAAAGGCAGTAATTAAGGGGCTGATGACAAGAGCAAGGTATTACTTGCGAGTAGTGTTGAGCGATACCGTCCGATACTTGAAAGTATCGGTATCGGAAAGTATCGGCCGATACCGGCAAAATATCGGATCCAATCCGATACCGATACCCGATACCAATACAAGTCAATGGGACTCAGGTATCGGACGGTATTCCTGATGGTTCCCAGGGTCTGAAGGAGAGGAAACTCTCCTTCAGGCCCTGGGAACCATATAAATGTGTAAAATAAAGAATTAAAATAAAAAATATCGCTATACTCACCTGTCCGACGCAGCCGGGACCTCGGCGATTGTAAGCGGCAGCGTTGTTTCTTTAAAATTCGCGCTTTTACTTGCTTACGTGAATTCCCGGCTTCTGATTGGTCAGGGCGGCCATGTTGCCGGGACTCGGACCAATCACAGCAAGCCGTGACGAAATTACGTCACGGCTTGCTGTGATTGGTCCGCGTCCCGGCAATATGGCGCCGTGACCAATCACAAGCCGTGACGTCACGGGAGGCTGGACACGCGCGCTTTTCAAAATAAGCGCGTGTCCAGCCTCCCGTGACGTCACGGCTTGTGATTGGTTAATGGCGGCCATGTTCCTGGGACGCGGACCAATCACAGCAAGCCGTGACGTAATTTCGTCACGGCTTGCTGTGATTGGTCCGCATCCCGGCAATATGGCGCCGTGACCAATCACAAGCCGTGACGTCACGGGAGGCTGGACACGCGCGCTTTTCAAAATAAGCGCGTGTCCAGCCTCCCGTGACGTCACGGCTTGTGATTGGTTAATGGCGGCCATGTTCCTGGGACGCGGACCAATCACAGCAAGCCGTGATGTAATTTCGTCACGGCTTGCTGTGATTGGTCCGCATCCCGGCAATATGGCGCCGTGACCAATCACAAGCCGTGACGTCACGGGAGGCTGGACACGCGCGCTTTTCAAAATAAGCGCGTGTCCAGCCTCCCGTGACGTCACGGCTTGTGATTGGTTAATGGCGGCCATGTTGCCGGGACGCGGACCAATCACAGCAAGCCGTGACGTAATTTCGTCACGGCTTGCTGTGATTGGTCCGCGTCCCGGCAACATGGCCGCCCTGACCAATCAGAAGCCGGGAATTCACGTAAGCAAGTAAAAGCGCGAATTTTAAACAAACAACGCTGCCGGTTCCTTCGCTGAGGTCCCGGCTGCGTCGGAGAGGTGAGTATAGCGATTTTTTTTATTTTAATTCTTTCTTTTACACCTTTTTACATTAATGTTGTTTCGATACCGATATCCGATATTACAAAAATATCGGATCTCGGTATCGGAAATTCCGATACAGCAAGTATCGGCCGATACCCGATACTTGCAGCATCGGAATGCTCAACACTAGGGTTGAGCGAAACGGGTCGATCATTTTCAAAAGTCGCCGACTTTTGGCTAAGTCGGCGTCTCATGAAACCCGATCCGACCCCTGTGCTTGTCGGCCATGCGGTACGCGACTTTCGCGCCAAAGTCGCGTTTCAATGACGCGAAAAGCGCCATTTCTCAGCCAATGAAGGTGAACGCAGAGTGTGGGCAGCGTGATGACATAGATCCTGGTCCCCACCATCTTAGAGAAGGGCATTGCAGTGATTGGCTTGCTGTCTGCGGCGTCACAGGGGCTATAAAGGGGCGTTCCCGCCGACCGCCATCTTACTGCTGCTGATCTGAGCTTAGGGACAGGTTGCTGCCGCTTCATCAGAAGCAGGGAGAGCGTTAGGCAGGGTCCACTAACCACCAAACCGCTTGTGCTGCAGCGATTTCCACTGTCCAACACCACCTTCGGTGTGCAGGGACTGTGGAAGCTATTTTTTTTTTTTTTTCCCCTCAGCGCTGTAGCTCATTGGGCTGCCCTAGAAGGCTCCGTGATAGCTGTATTGCTGTGTGTACGCCACTGTGGAAACCAACTGCTTTTTTCAAAGCACATATCCTCTTGTTCCTTCCTTTCTGCACAGCTATCTTTTCTGTTTTTCCACACTTTTTATTTAATTTGTGCATCAGTCCACTCCTATTGCTGCCTGCCATACCTGGCTTACATTACTGCAGGGAGATAGTAATTGTAGGACAGTTTTTTTTTTTTTTTTGTTTTTTTTTTTTGTGGGAGATTAAGATTGGCATTTCTGCTACAGTGCCATCCCTGTGTGTGCCATCTCTCACTGAGTGGGCCATAGAAAGCCTATTTATTTTTTCCGTGATTTGTGTTCTAAAATCTACCTCAACACAAAAACAGTACATCAATCAGTGGGAGAAAAATATTGGCCTCAGTCAGGGCTTGTGTGCCACTGCTGTGTGTGCTATCTCTCATTCAGTGGGCTATAGCAAGCCTATTTTTTTTTTTTTTTTTTAATATTATTTGGTTTCTAATTCTCCCTGAAAAAAAAAAAAAAAACCTAAAAAAACAGTGGGAGAATAATATTGCCCTTTCAGCTTGTGTGCCAGTCTTGACTCCTGGGTGTGCCACCTCTCTCCCTCTCATTCAGTGGGCCATAGAAAGCCTATTTATTTTTTTTTTTAAATATTATTGGGTTTCTAAAGTCTCCCTGAAAAAACAAAAAATACATAAAAAAACAGTGGGAGAGTAATATTGCCCTTTCAGCTTGTGTGCCAGTCTTGACTCCTGGGTGTGCCACCTCTCTCCCTTTCATTCAGTGGGCCATAGAAAGCCTATTTATTTTTTCCGTGATTTGTGTTCTAAAATCTACCTCAACACAAAAACACTACATCAATCAGTGGGAGAAAAATATTGGCCTCAGTCAGGGCTTGTGTGCCACTGCTGTGTGTGCTATCTCTCATTCAGTGGGCTATAGCAAGCCTATTTTTTTTTTTTTTTTTTTTTTTTTAATATTATTTGGTTTCTAAAGTCTCCCTGAAAAAAAAAAAAAAACATAAAAAAACAGTGGGAGAGTAATATTGCCCTTTCAGCTTGTGTGCCAGTCTTGACTCCTGGGTGTGCCACCTCTCTCCCTTTCATTCAGTGGGCCATAGAAAGCCTATTTATTTTTTGGTTTTTTTAATATTATTTGGTTTCTAAAGTCTCCCTGAAAATAAAAAAAAAAAATACATAAAAAAACAGTGGGAGAGTAATATTGCCATTTCAGCTTGTGTGCCAGTCTTGACTCCTGGGTGTGCCACCTCTCTCCCTCTCATTCAGTGGGCCATAGAAAGCCTTGTTTTTTTGTTTTTTTTTTAATATTATTTGGTTTCTAAAGTCTCCCTGAAAATAAAAAAAAAAAACATAAAAAAACAGTGGGAGAGTAATATTGCCATTTCAGCTTGTGTGCCAGTCTTGACTCCTGGGTGTGCCACCTCTCTCTCTAATTGTGGGCCATAGAAAGCCTATTTATTTTTTGGTTTTTTTAATATTATTTGGTTTCTAAAGTCTCCCTGAAAATAAAAAAAAAAAAAACATAAAAAAACAGTGGGAGAGTAATATTGCCCTTTCAGCTTGTGTGCCAGTCTTGACTCCTGGGTGTGCCACCTCTCTCCCTTTCATTCAGTGGGCCATAGAAAGCCTATTTATTTTTTGGTTTTTTTAATATTATTTGGTTTCTAAAGTCTCCCTGAAAATAAAAAAAAAAAATACATAAAAAAACAGTGGGAGAGTAATATTGCCATTTCAGCTTGTGTGCCAGTCTTGACTCCTGGGTGTGCCACCTCTGTCCCTCTCATTCAGTGGGCCATAGAAAGCCTTGTTTTTTTTTTTTTTTTTAAATATTATTTGGTTTCTAAAGTCTCCCTGAAAATAAAAAAAAAATACATAAAAAAACAGTGGGAGAGTAATATTGCCATTTCAGCTTGTGTGCCAGTCTTGACTCCTGGGTGTGCCACCTCTCTCTCTAATTGTGGGCCATAGAAAGCCTTTTTATTTTTTTCCTTCATTTGTGTTTTAAAATCAACCTCAACACAAAAACACTACATCAATCAGTGGGAGAAAAATATTGGCCTCAGTCAGGGCTTGTGTGCCACTCCTGTGCGTGCCATCTCTCATTCAGTGGGCCATAGAAAGCCTTGTTTTTTTGTTTTTTTTTTAAATATTATTTGGTTTCTAAAGTCTCACAGAGAAAAAAAAAAAAATAAATTAGGTGGGAGATTAATATTGACATTAGTGCTTGAGTGACAGTCCTGCGTGTGTGTCATCTCTGTGATTTGGTGTCACAGAAAACAGAGTGTGTAACATTGTGCCTGATTTTCCTTGTGGTCTCACCAACCTGTTAAGGGATATTGAAATCATACTGAAGTTATAGCTCACCGTGTAAGTTGTTTGACAGCAACAAATAAAGTTAGTTTGGTTACGATTTTTAAACAATGAGGAAGTCTGGTGCAAGAGGTCGTCGTGGGCGTTCATTGTCAGCTGGTAATGATGGTAGTGGTAGTGGAGCATCAGGTGGTCGTGGGGATAAAAATATTCCACCTAAGTCTGGAGCTGTGGAGCCAGTTTCGTCGTCAGGCTACACAAGGCCTCGAACGCTCTCTTTTCTGGGAGTAGGAAAACCGCTTTTAAAGGCTGAGCAGCAACAGCAAGTTTTGGCTTACATTGCAGACTCAGCCTCTAGCTCTTTTGCCTCCTCTTCCGAAACTGGTAAATGTAAAAGCAGCGCGTCGCTTGTGGATGTTCACGGTCAGGGACAAGTCGCTTCCTTGTCCTCCTCAGCAAAAACTACAACAAGAGAGAAGGATGCAGCAGGCGACACAACGGGTCACTCCATGGAGCTCTTTACACATACCGTCCCTGGCTTAGAAAGTGAAACATTTAACAGGCCATGCCCATTACAAGTAGATTCTGACATGGAGTGCACTGATGCACAGCCACAGCCAGAGTACTATGCTGCTCCTTTGACTCAGACCACCACATTGCCCTCTCAGGGTACAGATCCACAATCAGACCCTGATGAGACTATGTTGCCCCGCCACGAACGCTATACCACCGACCGACACAGTGACACAGACGAAGTTGCACACGAGCTCGAAGAGGAGGTAATAGATGACCCAGTTATTGACCCCGATTGGCAGCCATTGGGGGAACAGGGTGCAGGCGGCAGTAGTTCAGAAGCGGAGGTGGAGGAGGGGCCGCAGCAGGCATCAACATCGCAACAGGTTCCATCTGCCGGGCCCGTATCTGGCCCAAAACGCGTGTCAAAGCCAAAACCTGTTGGAGGACAGCGTGGCCATCCGGTTAAAGCTCAGTCTGCAATCCCTGAAAAGGGATCCGAGTCTAGGAAGAGTGCAGTCTGGCATTTTTTTAAACAACATCCAACTGATCAGCGCAAAGTCATCTGTCAAAAATGTTCAACTAGCTTAAGCAGAGGTCAGAATCTGAAAAGTCTAAATACTAGTTGCATGCATAGACACTTAACCACCATGCATTTTCAAGCCTGGACTAACTACCAAACGTCCCTTAAGGTTGTAGCACCCTCGGCCAATGAAGCTAGTCAGCAACGCAACATCCCTTCCGTCACTGTAAGGCCACCATTTTCCGCACCACCGGCAGTATCTGTGCAGGTTTCTTTGCCAGCCAAAAGCAGTCAGGGTCAGGGAATCACCAGTTTAGTAGGAGGAAATATTGCATCTAGGGCACCGGCGGAAACAATACCGTCTCCAACCGTCTCTCAGTCTGCCATGTACACCGGCACACCCGAAAGTTCCACGATCTCCTGCTCTCCAGTCCAGCTCACCCTACATGAGACTCTGGTTAGAAAAAGGAAGTACTTATCCTCGCATCCGCGTACACAGGGTTTTAACGCCCACATAGCTAGACTAATCTCGTTAGAGATGATGCCCTACCGTTTAGTTGAAAGCGAAGCTTTTAAAGCCCTGATGGAGTACGCTGAACCACGATACGAGCTACCTAGTCGACACTTTTTTTCCAGAAAAGCCATCCCAGCCCTGCACCAGCATGTTAAACAGCGCATCGTCCATGCACTTAGGCAATCTGTGAGTACAAAGGTGCACCTGACTACAGATGCATGGACCAGTAGGCATGGCCAGGGACGTTATGTGTCCATCACGGCACACTGGGTGAATGTGGTGGATGCAGGGTCCACAGGCGACATCAATTTAGGGACAGTTGTGCCTAGCCCACGGTCTAGGAAACAGTTGGCTGTAGGCGTTCGCACCCCCTCCTCCTCCTCCTCGTCCTCCTGCAGAAGCTACAGCTCTTCCACAGAACGCAGTCGGCCAACCACTCCATCGGCAGATGACACTGTTGCACACCAGTTGTCCCATTATGGGCCAGCTACTGCCAAGCGTCAGCAGGCTGTATTGGCTATGAAGTGTTTGGGCGACAACAGACACACCGCGGAAGTTCTGTCCGAGTTCTTGCAACAAGAAACGCAGTCGTGGCTGGGCACAGTAGATCTTGAGGCAGGCAAGGTAGTGAGTGATAACGGAAGGAATTTCATGGCTGCCATCTCCCTTTCCCAACTGAAACACATTCCTTGCCTGGCTCACACCTTAAACCTGGTGGTGCAGTGCTTATTGAAAACTTATCCTGGGTTCTCCGACCTGCTCCTCAAAGTGCGTGCACTTTGCTCACATATCCGACGTTCGCCTGTACACGCCAGCCGTATGCAGACCTATCAGCGGTCTTTGAACCTTCCCCAGCATCGCCTAATCATAGACGTTGCAACAAGGTGGAACTCAACACTGCACATGCTTCAGAGACTGTGCGAACAGAGGCGTGCTGTTATTTATTTGTGGGAGGATACACGGGCAGGCAGTAGGATGGCAGACATGGAGTTGTCAGGTGTGCAGTGGTCGAAGATACAAGACATGTGTCAAGTCCTTCAGTGTTTTGAGGAATGCACACGGCTGGTTAGTGCAGACAACGCCGTAATAAGCATGAGCATCCCCCTAATGCGTCTGCTGATGCAAAGTTTGACGCACATAAAGGAGCAGGCGTCTGCACCAGAGGAAGAGGGAAGCCTTGATGACAGTCAGCCATTGTCTGGTCAGGGCAGTGTACAGGACGAGGTAGCGGGCGAAGAGGAGGTGGAGGACGAGGAGGATGATGGGGATGAGTATATTTTTAATGCCGAACCTTTCCCGGGGGCACAGGAAATTGGTTGCGTGTCACGGCCGGGTTCTGGTTTTTTGAGGGACACAAGTGACGTAGATTTGCCTGCAACTGCCCCTCAACCAATCACAACCGGAGATTTGACAACTGGAACTTTGGCCCACATGGCGGATTATGCCTTACGTATCCTAAAAAGGGACACACGCATTACGAAAATGATGAACGATGACGATTACTGGTTGGCCTGCCTCCTTGATCCACGCTATAAAGGCAAATTGCAAAATATTATGCCACATGAGAACTTGGAACTAATATTAGCAACCAAACAATCAACTCTTGTTGACCGTTTGCTTCAGGCATTCCCAGCACACAGCGCACGTGATCGTTCTCACACAAGCTCCAGGGGGCAGCAGACTAGGAGTGTTAGGGGTGCACACATCAGAAGTGGCGTTGGACAGAGGGGTTTTCTGACCAGGTTGTGGAGTGATTTTGCTATGACCGCAGACAGGACAGGTACTGCTGCATCAATTGAAAGTGACAGGAGACAACATTTGTCCAGTATGGTTACTAACTATTTTTCATCCCTTATCGATGTTCTCCCTCAACCGTCATTCCCATTTGATTACTGGGCCTCCAAATTAGACACCTGGCCAGAATTGGCAGAATATGCATTGCAGGAGCTTGCTTGCCCGGCAGCAAGTGTCCTATCAGAAAGAGTATTCAGTGCTGCAGGTTCAATATTAACCGAAAAAAGGACTCGTCTGGCTACCCAAAATGTTGACGATCTAACATTCATTAAAATGAACCACAACTGGATTTCGAAATCTTTTGCCCCACCTTGCCCGGCCGACACCTAGCTTTCCTATGAAAAGCTCTTGCCTGTGAATTACTTTTCTAATGTCTAATTTGCTGCAGCTGATTGTACAGCATACGACATGTTTACACCTCCCTAAATGGCAAAACTCCCCACACGGGGCCGTGGTATCGCGACTTGGCGCAAGCACCCGTGAGACTGCTGTTTGTCTGAAGAGGTGGGTGTGCTCGCTTTTGGTTGACGGCATTGCTACTGGGTCCCTCATAGTACAATGTAGTGTCTCTGGCGGTGGTGGTGCGCACCCAACGTCAGACACACCGTTGTAACATGAGGGGCCCTGGGGCGGTCCCGCCGGCCTCAAGAGAGTTCCCCCCTACCCCAGCTCAAAATGTGCTCTACCACGTGCAAAATTATGTCGCACAGCTCCACCAATCTTTAGTCTATTCGCTGACATCATTCAATGTCTGGCACTGACAATACAAATTTGTAGACATCTATGATGCAACTTAAAGTAGTCTGTGTCTGTGTCCTATATTGGCACCATTAAATAGTTACTGCCAAATTACAATGTCAGAAACTCAGTAGATGAGCCCACCCCTGTACCTAAGTATGCCACCTTTTTTTTTTGTTTTGGTTGTTTTGCGAGACATTAACATCTATTTATATTTTGGGAGTACTGGGACAGACACTCCTTGCACTACTCCTCCACTCACCACCAAGCTGCCTGTGTATCCATGTAACCGCTGTAAAACTGCCATGAGCCTATTGTTTGTTATTTTAGGCCTTTGATAGCCTGTCTGCGGTCCCTACTTTAAATACTCCTCCACTGACCACCAAGCTGCCTGCCCGTGTATCCATGTAACCGCTGTGAAACTGCCATGAGCCTATTGTTTGTTATGTTAGGCCTTTGATAGCCTGTCTGCGGTCCCTACTTTAAATACTCCTCCACTGACCAGACCACTGCTGCCCGTGTACCCCTGGAACCAATTATAAAGTGCCTACAGCCAGCCCATTTTCTTATGTTAGGCCTTTGAAGCCTGTCTGCGGTCCCTACTTTAAATACTCCTCCACTGACCAGACCACTGCTGCCCGTGTACCCCTGGAACCAATTATAAAGTGCCTACAGCCAGCCCATTTTCTTATGTTAGGCCTTTGAAGCCTTTCTGCGGTCCCTACTTTAAATACTCCTCCACTCACCACCACCAAGCTGCCTGCCCGTGTATCCATGTAACCGCTGTGAAACTGCCATGAGCCTATTGTTTGTTATTTTAGGCCTTTGATAGCCTGTCTGCGGTCCCTACTTTAAATACTCCTCCACTCACCACCAAGCTGCCTGTGTATCCATGTAACCGCTGTAAAACTGCCATGAGCCTATTGTTTGTTATTTTAGGCCTTTGATAGCCTGTCTGCGGTCCCTACTTTAAATACTCCTCCACTGACCAGACCACTGCTGCCCGTGTACCCCTGGAACCAATTATAAAGTGCCTACAGCCAGCCCATTTTCTTATGTTAGGCCTTTGAAGCCTGTCTGCGGTCCCTACTTTAAATACTCCTCCACTCACCACCACCAAGCTGCCTGCCCGTGTATCCATGTAACCGCTGTGAAACTGCCATGAGCCTATTGTTTGTTATTTTAGGCCTTTGATAGCCTGTGTGCGGTCCCTACTTTAAATACTCCTCCACTCACCACCAAGCTGCCTGCCCGTGTATCCATGTAACCGCTGTGAAACTGCCATGAGCCTATTGTTTGTTATTTTAGGCCTTTGATAGCCTGTGTGCGGTCCCTACTTTAAATACTCCTCCACTCACCACCAAGCTGCCTGCCCGTGTATCCATGTAACCGCTGTGAAACTGCCATGAGCCTATTGTTTGTTATGTTAGGCCTTTGATAGCCTGTCTGCGGTCCCTACTTTAAATACTCCTCCACTGACCAGACCACTGCTGCCCGTGTACCCCTGGAACCAATTATAAAGTGCCTACAGCCAGCCCATTTTCTTATGTTAGGCCTTTGATAGCCTGTCTGCGGTCCCTACTTTAAATACTCCTCCACTGACCAGACCACTGCTGCCCGTGTACCCCTGGAACCAATTATAAAGTGCCTACAGCCAGCCCATTTTCTTATGTTAGGCCTTTGAAGCCTGTCTGCGGTCCCTACTTTAAATACTCCTCCACTCACCACCACCAAGCTGCCTGCCCGTGTATCCATGTAACCGCTGTGAAACTGCCATGAGCCTATTGTTTGTTATTTTAGGCCTTTGATAGCCTGTGTGCGGTCCCTACTTTAAATACTCCTCCACTCACCACCAAGCTGCCTGCCCGTGTATCCATGTAACCGCTGTGAAACTGCCATGAGCCTATTGTTTGTTATTTTAGGCCTTTGATAGCCTGTGTGCGGTCCCTACTTTAAATACTCCTCCACTCACCACCAAGCTGCCTGCCCGTGTATCCATGTAACCGCTGTGAAACTGCCATGAGCCTATTGTTTGTTATGTTAGGCCTTTGATAGCCTGTCTGCGGTCCCTACTTTAAATACTCCTCCACTGACCAGACCACTGCTGCCCGTGTACCCCTGGAACCAATTATAAAGTGCCTACAGCCAGCCCATTTTCTTATGTTAGGCCTTTGAAGCCTGTCTGCGGTCCCTACTTTAAATACTCCTCCACTGACCAGACCACTGCTGCCCGTGTACCCCTGGAACCAATTATAAAGTGCCTACAGCCAGCCCATTTTCTTATGTTAGGCCTTTGAAGCCTGTCTGCGGTCCCTACTTTAAATACTCCTCCACTCACCACCACCAAGCTGCCTGCCCGTGTATCCATGTAACCGCTGTGAAACTGCCATGAGCCTATTGTTTGTTATTTTAGGCCTTTGATAGCCTGTCTGCGTTCCCTACTTTAAATACTCCTCCACTCACCACCAAGCTGCCTGCCCGTGTATCCATGTAACCGCTGTGAAACTGCCATCATGAGCCTATTGTTTGTTATGTTAGGCCTTTGATAGCCTGTCTGCGGTCCCTACTTTAAATACTCCTCCACTGACCAGACCACTGCTGCCCGTGTACCCCTGGAACCAATTATAAAGTGCCTACAGCCAGCCCATTTTCTTATGTTAGGCCTTTGATAGCCTGTCTGCGGTCCCTACTTTAAATACTCCTCCACTCACCACCAAGCTGCCTGCCCGTGTATCCATGTAACCGCTGTGAAACTGCCATCATGAGCCTATTGTTTGTTATGTTAGGCCTTTGATAGCCTGTCTGCGGTCCCTACTTTAAATACTCCTCCACTGACCAGACCACTGCTGCCCGTGTACCCCTGGAACCAATTATAAAGTGCCTACAGCCAGCCCATTTTCTTATGTTAGGCCTTTGAAGCCTGTCTGCGGTCCCTACTTTAAATACTCCTCCACTCACCACCACCAAGCTGCCTGCCCGTGTATCCATGTAACCGCTGTGAAACTGCCATGAGCCTATTGTTTGTTATTTTAGGCCTTTGATAGCCTGTGTGCGGTCCCTACTTTAAATACTCCTCCACTCACCACCAAGCTGCCTGCCCGTGTATCCATGTAACCGCTGTGAAACTGCCATGAGCCTATTGTTTGTTATTTTAGGCCTTTGATAGCCTGTGTGCGGTCCCTACTTTAAATACTCCTCCACTCACCACCAAGCTGCCTGCCCGTGTATCCATGTAACCGCTGTGAAACTGCCATGAGCCTATTGTTTGTTATGTTAGGCCTTTGATAGCCTGTCTGCGGTCCCTACTTTAAATACTCCTCCACTGACCAGACCACTGCTGCCCGTGTACCCCTGGAACCAATTATAAAGTGCCTACAGCCAGCCCATTTTCTTATGTTAGGCCTTTGAAGCCTGTCTGCGGTCCCTACTTTAAATACTCCTCCACTGACCAGACCACTGCTGCCCGTGTACCCCTGGAACCAATTATAAAGTGCCTACAGCCAGCCCATTTTCTTATGTTAGGCCTTTGAAGCCTGTCTGCGGTCCCTACTTTAAATACTCCTCCACTCACCACCACCAAGCTGCCTGCCCGTGTATCCATGTAACCGCTGTGAAACTGCCATGAGCCTATTGTTTGTTATTTTAGGCCTTTGATAGCCTGTCTGCGGTCCCTACTTTAAATACTCCTCCACTCACCACCAAGCTGCCTGCCCGTGTATCCATGTAACCGCTGTGAAACTGCCATCATGAGCCTATTGTTTGTTATGTTAGGCCTTTGATAGCCTGTCTGCGGTCCCTACTTTAAATACTCCTCCACTGACCAGACCACTGCTGCCCGTGTACCCCTGGAACCAATTATAAAGTGCCTACAGCCAGCCCATTTTCTTATGTTAGGCCTTTGAAGCCTGTCTGCGGTCCCTACTTTAAATACTCCTCCACTGACCAGACCACTGCTGCCCGTGTACCCCTGGAACCAATTATAAAGTGCCTACAGCCAGCCCATTTTCTTATGTTAGGCCTTTGAAGCCTGTCTGCGGTCCCTACTTTAAATACTCCTCCACTCACCACCACCAAGCTGCCTGCCCGTCTATCCATGTAACCGCTGTAAAACTGCAATGAGCCTATTGTTTGTTATTTTAGGCCTTTGATAGCCTGTCTGCGGCCCCTACTTGCAATACTCCTCCACTGACCACAATGCTGCCTGGAGTGCCTGCCTGTGTATCCATGTAACCGATGTAAAACTGCCATGACTGCCTACTGTTTGTTATTTTAGGCCTTTGATAGCCTGTCTGCAGCCCCTACTTGCAATACTCCTCCACTGACCACACCAATGCTGCCCGTGTACCCCTGGAACCTATTTAAAAGTTCATAGAGCCTAGTTATATATTTTATTTACTATTAATAAGGCCATGATGGACTACGCTGTACCACGCTACAAGCTAACCAGTCGACACTTCTTTTGCGAGAAAAGCCATCCCAACCCTCCACCAGCATGTAGAAGACCGCATTGTCCATGCACTCTGGCAATCTGTGAGTACAAAGGTGCACCTGACAACAGACGCATGGACCTGTAGGCATGGCCACGGAAGATTACGTGTCCATTACGGCGCAATGGGTTAATGTGGTGGATGCATGGTCCACAGGGGACAGCCTACTAAGTCTGTCTGCAGTCCCTAATTCAAATTGTGCTCCACTGTCTAAATCGGAACTTCCACCTTCTGGCTTTCGGCCTATAGTATCAGAAATTAAACTGCATTTGGCCTTCAACTTTGGTTAGGGCCTACTAACGGCTTCTGCCCCTCCCTGGTGTTGCCCTCAACTAAATAAAGCTGAGCTTCAACCTTCTGCTCCAAATTACCATTTTGAAAAATGCAATAGGCTTTTCAGGCCTACTAAAGGAGTCTGTCTGTGTGCCCCTCCCTGGTGTTGTCCTCAACTAAATAAAGCTGAGCTTCAACCTTCCGGCTCTCATTATGTGGTTTTAAAAAAAAAAAAGGTGGTTAGGGCCTACTAACGGCTTCTGCCCCTCCCTGGTGTTGTCCTCAACTAAATAAAGCTGAGCTTCAACCTTCCGGCTCTCATTATGTGGTTTTAAAAAAAAAAAAGGTGGTTAGGGCCTACTAACGGCTTCTGCCCCTCCCTGGTGTTGTCCTCAACTAAATAAAGCTGAGCTTCAACCTTCCGGCTCTCATTATGTGGTTTTAAAAAAAAAAAAGGTGGTTAGGGCCTACTAACGGCTTCTGCCCCTCCCTGGTGTTGTCCTCAACTAAATAAAGCTGAGCTTCAACCTTCCGGCTCTCATTATGTGGTTTTAAAAAAAAAAAAGGTGGTTAGGGCCTACTAACGGCTTCTGCCCCTCCCTGGTGTTGTCCTCAACTAAATAAAGCTGAGCTTCAACCTTCCGGCTCTCATTATGTGGTTTTAAAAAAAAAAAAGGTGGTTAGGGCCTACTAACGGCTTCTGCCCCTCCCTGGTGTTGTCCTCAACTAAATAAAGCTGAGCTTCAACCTTCCGGCTCTCATTATGTGGTTTTAAAAAAAAAAAATGGTGGTTAGGGCCTACTAACGGCTTCTGCCCCTCCCTGGTGTTGTCCTCAACTAAATAAAGCTGAGCTTCAACCTTCCGGCTCTCATTAAGTGGTTTTAAAAAAAAAATGGTGGTTAGGGCCTACTAACGGCTTCTGCCCCTCCCTGGTGTTGCCCTCAACTAAATAAAGCTGAGCTTCAACCTTCTGCTCCAAATTACCATTTTAAAAAATGCAATAGGCTTTTCCGGCCTACTAAAGGTGTCTGCCCCTCCCTGGTGTTGTCCTCAACTGAACAAAGCTGAGCTTCCACATTCTGGCTTTCGCCCTATACTATCAGATATTAAACTGCATTTGGCCTACTAGTGTGGTTAGGCCCTTGAAACAGTGTCTGCTGCTCTTGGGTTTGCTACTCCACTGAACAAAGCAATGCCGCCTGTTTAGTCCTGTTACCAATTTTGAACTGCATGTAGCCTACTTTATTCTTTGGCCCTATATCTGTTTCCTCCTCATCCTGCCCATTGCCCAGCCACTGCTAAATGAGTCTGCTGGTACATTGACCGAGACCACTACATTCCCCTTGTACTCTACACAGCCAGAATCTGTCCCTGCTGAAAGTAAGGTTCCCCTTCCCGCATGTTATACCACCTTACACAGGGACAAAGAGGAAGGTGCAGATGAAAGTGCAGGTTCCTTCATCAGGTGGGGGGGCATACTCGTTGGCGACGTCACTGGCACAGGGCCCCTCAGAGTACGCAAAAGTGTCGCTGCTGGTGGGAGGCGCCCCCGCCATGCAAACACACCGCCGTACTTTGAGGGGCCCTGTGCCAGTGGCAATGCGAACGAGTGGCCCCCCCCCCTGCTTGCTCAGGATCACAGCACTTGCAACTTTTAAATAATTACCTTTCCCTGCAACACCGCCGTGACGTAGTCCGCATTTCCTGGGCCCACGAAAAACTTGAGCCGGCCCTACTCCCCCCACAACTTTTGCCAAATGACCCCCAATTCCCTATGCCCAACTATTATTATAAAGTTAATTAAGATTGACAAGCTTCAGAAACAAGAATGGATGTTTTTGGCATTAAAATGGGCACTGTAGGTGTTTTCCTGGCCTCCACTCACTGCCGACTATGCTTCCCCATTGACTTGCATTGGGTTTCGTGTTTCGGTCGATCCCCGACTTTTAGCAATAATCGGCCGACTGCACTCGACTCGACTCTGGACAAAATCGGGTTTCCCAAAACCCTACTCGATCTTAAAAAAATGAAAGTCGCTCAACCCTACTCAACACTACTTGCGAGTGCAGTCGGGTTATTAGAAAGATTATCACAGAAAGAGGGTAGAGAACAGTTAGAGCCTTGTTCTTCTTGCTGATCGGTTTGTTTTCCCCACACAAACATGCAATACGGATTAATGTGCTGATGTTGCATTGTAGTTCCTATTCGATATGTGCCATAATGTACCAGGCTTATTTTTTGCAAGCATAGCTTGCACAATGCAATAGATTGGTCCTCTGGCTATGGTCAAAAGAATTCCCACACACAAAAAGTTTATTATCAAATCGCCACCACCATGACAGGCATTGTAGTGCTTCCTCCACAAGCAGCACATGTCACATTATGTGTTCCAGAGGTGGCTACAGGAAAGGCTGATTTGACCCCATTGAATGGTTTTAATGATTGTTGCTTATGTTGTGTATCACCAATGCCAGCAAATTCCTCCTCTGGTTAACTCAACTCCTTGTCACCCTAATCTGGTTTCTAGGATTGGTCCTTCACAGAATCATTATAACCTTCTTTGTCATCCATGAATCAACTGATAGGTGTTTTGTATGTGAAATGAACCAGTGCTCATTGACCTTCACCTGATTCTCACCCAACATTTGCCCTGGTTCAGAGTTCTACTACCACAGTGTCCCGACCTTCTTGGCTCACAGAGCCTGCAACACAGATTGGCATTAGAATCTTGGTGTACATCTCCAACAGCACAATGTCTTCAAAGATCAAAGGTTGATTATTCATATCTTTCATCTTCTCGATTAGTATATCCCTTAAATCCCAGGGTGCAGAATGCAAACAGGTGTCATAGATGGACTGTAAATTTTTATCTGCATATAATTACCATTACCGTAGGAAGTGGACAAAGTAGAATGCGAACTTTAGCTGATGGTGTTGCTGGCAGAGGCTACATCATTGTGCTGTAATTGACCAATAGAATATATACTACATTGCGCCCTCCGCTTCCTCCTTGCTAATGTGCTTGCAGAGTTTGCAGAGAACACCAAATTTTAGCTGCATTTGGTACTACTAGTAAGGGGAGAATTGCTGCCAGCATTACCAATAGTGTTAGAGCTGCTGAAAGAGCAACATAATTCTTATCCTTGATATCAGATTATTTTCTATTGACCATGTAAGTCCATCTCTTGTGCCATGTTTTGGTTTAGTATATATTTTTGACAAAAGGAAAAGTTTGTTTCTAAACTTTGTTAGGAAACTCAGCCATTTTTTTGGATTAAAATTATCCCACCCTTGACTTAAAAAGCTTAACCCTAAGTAAAGAGGTTACTAAAGATATGAAAGGAAAGTAATTTTCAGCTACAGCCAGCAGTATTGTTGTAGCACAAATGATAGTGAATGCGACTAATATAATCAGTTAAAACATCTTAATCTTTTTGTTGTTGTTTTTTGCATTTTTTTTATTAATTATGTTCAACCTAAATGAAAAGTAAGTTAATGAAACCTAAAATTGTAGGCTGTGTAGTTACTTCACCTATGTTCATGACCATTTATTTAAAAGTTGATGTTGTACAAATAAAAATCCATGTGCCTTTACAAAATTGGATGGTACAAAAAAATATAAGCAGAATCAATTGCTATAAGCAACACATGCATCTGGCAGCTGTGCCCAAACTAATATTAGACTAATTGCAGCAATTGAAGGCAAGAATGAATACTCAACAAATTGTTTCAGAATTATGTACAAAAGCCCGCATGCTTTTACAAAATTGGATGGGTCCAGAAAAGATGCGTAGAGTCACTTGCCAGAAGCAAGCATGAGACACTGACCGCAGTTCTCAGGTGACCACACTTTTGTGCCTAAGAAACTTTTAGAAGACCTATGCAAAATGATATTTTATATATTTTTAATTTATCAAAATGCAGGTGAAATATTCTAAAGGAGTTTTCTGCTTTTAGAAATCTTTTGTCCTCAGCTGCAGATTGTTTAAAAAATAAACATCCTCCCTGAGTTGAGTGCTGAGGCTCAGCATTTGTCCTGGTGTCTGTTGTTATCTGCATCACTGGCATCACATCAATATTGCCAACCACTGAACTTACAGGCTCTGGCAATGTAGCTGGCATGAGTCCCTGAGCACAATGATTGTCTGCAGTGCTGTGTCTGTGACATCAGCATTGCAGACAACAGATACCAGGCTGTTATGGTTCTCAATGGCAAGAGAACATAGCCCAGCAAACATAAGAACTAGCTCTTGGAAGGATGGAAACTAAACTGACCATGAACTAAACCTGCCGCACAACTAACAGTAGCCGGGTAGCGTAGCCTGCGTTTTATCCCTAGACGCCCAGCGCCGGCCGGAGGACTAACTAATCCTGGCAGAGGAAAATATAGTCCTGGCTCACCTCTAGAGAAATTTCCCCGAAAGGCAGACAGAGGCCCCCACAAATATTGGCGGTGATTTTAGATGAAATGACAAACGTAGTATGAAAATAGGTTTAGCAAAATTGAGGTCCGCTTACTAGATAGCAGGAAGACAGAAAGGGCACTTTCATGGTCAGCTGAAAACCCTATCAAAACACCATCCTGAAATTACTTTAAGACTCTAGTATTAACTCATAACATCAGAGTGGCAATTTCAGATCACAAGAACTTTCCAGACACAGAAACGAAACTCCAGCTGTGAACTGGAACAAAATGCAAAAACAAACAAGGACTAAAGTCCAACTTAGCTGGGAGTTGTCTAGCAGCAGGAACATGCACAGAAAGGCTTCTGATTACAATGTTGACCGGCATGGAAGTGACAGAGGAGCAAGGCTAAATAGCGACTCCCACATCCTGATGGAAACAGGTGAACAGAGAGGATGATGCACACCAGTTCAATTCCACCAGTGGCCACCGGGGGAGCCCAAAATCCAATTTCACAACAGTACCCCCCCCTCAAGGAGGGGGCACCGAACCCTCACCAGAACCACCAGGGCGATCAGGATGAGCCCTATGAAAGGCACGGACCAAATCGGAGGCATGAACATCAGAGGCAGTCACCCAAGAATTATCCTCCTGACCGTATCCCTTCCATTTGACCAGATACTGGAGTTTCCGTCTGGAAACACGGGAGTCCAAGATTTTTTCCACAACGTACTCCAACTCGCCCTCAACCAACACCGGAGCAGGAGGCTCAACGGAAGGCACAACCGGTACCTCATACCTGCGCAATAATGACCGATGAAAAACATTATGAATAGAAAAAGATGCAGGGAGGTCCAAACGGAAGGACACAGGGTTAAGAATCTCCAATATCTTGTACGGGCCGATGAACCGAGGCTTAAACTTGGGAGAAGAAACCCTCATAGGGACAAAACGAGAAGACAACCACACCAAGTCCCCAACACAAAGCCGAGGACCAACCCGACGCCGGCGGTTGGCAAAAAGCTGAGTCTTCTCCTGGGACAACTTCAAATTGTCCACTACCTGCCCCCAAATCTGATGCAACCTCTCCACCACAGCATCCACTCCAGGACAATCCGAAGATTCCACCTGACCAGAAGAAAATCGAGGATGAAACCCCGAATTACAGAAAAAGGGAGACACCAAGGTGGCAGAGCTGGCCCGATTATTGAGGGCAAACTCCGCTAAAGGCAAAAAAGCAACCCAATCATCCTGATCTGCAGACACAAAACACCTCAAATATGTCTCCAAGGTCTGATTCGTCCGCTCGGTCTGGCCATTAGTCTGAGGATGGAAAGCAGACGAGAAAGACAAATCTATGCCCATCCTAGCACAGAATGCTCGCCAAAATCTAGACACGAATTGGGTACCTCTGTCAGAAACGATATTCTCCGGAATACCATGCAAACGGACCACATTTTGAAAAAACAGAGGAACCAACTCGGAAGAAGAAGGCAACTTAGGCAAGGGAACCAAATGGACCATCTTAGAGAAACGATCACACACCACCCAGATGACAGACATCTTCTGAGAAACAGGAAGATCCGAAATAAAATCCATCGAGATGTGCATCCAGGGCCTCTTCAGGATAGGCAAGGGCAACAACAATCCACTAGCCCGAGAACAACAAGGCTTGGCCCGAGCACAAACGTCACAAGACTGCACGAAGCCTCGCACATCTCGAGACAGGGAAGGCCACCAGAAGGACCTTGCCACCAAATCCCTGGTACCAAAGATTCCAGGATGACCTGCCAACGCAGAAGAATGAACCTCAGAAATGACTTTACTGGTCCAATCATCAGGAACAAACAGTCTACCAGGTGGGCAACGATCAGGTCTATCCGCCTGAAACTCCTGCAAGGCCCGCCGCAGGTCTGGAGAAACGGCAGACAATATCACTCCATCCTTAAGGATACCTGTAGGTTCAGAATTACCAGGGGAGTCAGGCTCAAAACTCCTAGAAAGGGCATCCGCCTTAACATTCTTAGAACCCGGCAGGTAGGACACCACAAAATTAAACCGAGAGAAAAACAACGACCAGCGCGCCTGTCTAGGATTCAGGCGTCTGGCGGACTCAAGATAAATTAGATTTTTGTGGTCAGTCAATACCACCACCTGATGTCTAGCCCCCTCAAGCCAATGACGCCACTCCTCAAAAGCCCACTTCATGGCCAAAAGCTCCCGATTCCCAACATCATAATTCCACTCGGCGGGCGAAAATTTACGCGAGAAAAAAGCACAAGGTCTCATCACGGAGCAATCGGAACTTCTCTGCGACAAAACCGCCCCAGCTCCGATTTCAGAAGCGTCGACCTCAACCTGAAAAGGAAGAGCAACATCAGGCTGACGCAACACAGGGGCGGAAGAAAAGCGGCGCTTAAGCTCCCGAAAGGCCTCCACAGCAGCAGGGGACCAATCAGCAACATCAGCACCCTTCTTAGTCAAATCAGTCAATGGTTTAACAACATCAGAAAAACCAGCAATAAATCGACGATAAAAGTTAGCAAAGCCCAAAAATTTCTGAAGACTCTTAAGAGAAGAGGGTTGCGTCCAATCACAAATAGCCTGAACCTTGACAGGATCCATCTCGATGGAAGAGGGGGAAAAAATATATCCCAAAAAGGAAATCTTTTGAACCCCAAAAACGCACTCAGAACCCTTCACACACAAGGAACTAGACCGCAAAACCTGAAAAACCCTCCTGACCTGCTGGACATGAGAGTCCCAGTCATCCGAAAAAATCAAAATATCATCCAGATACACAATCATAAATTTATCCAAATAATCACGGAAAATGTCATGCATAAAGGACTGAAAGACTGAAGGGGCATTTGAAAGACCAAAAGGCATCACCAAATACTCAAAGTGGCCCTCGGGCGTATTAAATGCGGTTTTCCACTCATCCCCCTGCTTAATTCGCACCAAATTATACGCCCCACGGAGATCTATCTTAGAGAACCACTTGGCCCCCTTTATGCGAGCAAACAAATCAGTCAGCAGTGGCAACGGATATTGGTATTTAACCGTGATTTTATTCAAAAGCCGATAATCAATGCACGGCCTCAAAGAGCCATCTTTCTTAGCCACAAAGAAAAAACCGGCTCCTAAGGGAGATGACGAAGGACGAATATGTCCCTTTTCCAAGGACTCCTTTATATATTCTCGCATAGCAGCATGTTCAGGCACAGACAGATTAAATAAACGACCCTTAGGGTATTTACTACCCGGAATCAAATCTATGGCACAATCGCACTCCCGGTGCGGAGGTAATGAACCAAGCTTAGGTTCTTCAAAAACGTCACGATATTCAGTCAAGAATTCAGGAATCTCAGAGGGAATAGATGATGAAATGGAAACCACAGGTACGTCCCCATGCGTCCCCTTACATCCCCAGCTTAACACAGACATAGCTTTCCAGTCAAGGACTGGGTTATGAGATTGCAGCCATGGCAATCCAAGCACCAACACATCATGTAGGTTATACAGCACAAGAAAGCGAATAATCTCCTGGTGATCCGGATTAATCCGCATAGTTACTTGTGTCCAGTATTGTGGTTTATTGCTAGCCAATGGGGTGGAGTCAATCCCCTTCAGGGGTATAGGAGTTTCAAGAGGCTCCAAATCATACCCACAGCGTTTGGCAAAGGACCAATCCATAAGACTCAAAGCGGCGCCAGAGTCGACATAGGCATCCGCAGTAATAGATGATAAAGAACAAATCAGGGTCACAGATAGAATAAACTTAGACTGTAAAGTGCCAATTGAAACAGACTTATCAAGCTTCTTAGTACGCTTAGAGCAGGCTGAAATAACATGAGTTGAATCACCGCAATAGAAGCACAACCCATTTTTTCGTCTAAAATTCTGCCGTTCACTTCTGGACAGAATTCTATCACATTGCATATTCTCTGGCGTCTTCTCAGTAGACACCGCCAAATGGTGCACAGGTTTGCGCTCCCGCAGACGCCTATCGATCTGGATAGCCATTGTCATGGACTCATTCAGACCCGCAGGCACAGGGAACCCCACCATAACATCCTTAATGGCATCAGAGAGACCCTCTCTGAAATTCGCCGCCAGGGCGCACTCATTCCACTGAGTAAGCACAGCCCATTTACGGAATTTCTGGCAGTATATTTCAGCTTCGTCTTGCCCCTGAGATAGGGAAATCAAGGCCTTTTCCGCCTGAAGTTCTAACTGAGGTTCCTCATAAAGCAACCCCAAGGCCAGAAAAAACGCATCCACATTGAGCAACGCAGGATCCCCTGGAGCCAATGCAAAAGCCCAATCCTGAGGGTCGCCCCGGAGCAAGGAAATCACAATCCTGACCTGCTGAGCAGGATCTCCAGCAGAGCGAGATTTCAGGGACAAAAACAACTTGCAATTATTTTTGAAATTTTGAAAGCAAGATCTATTCCCCGAGAAAAATTCAGGCAAAGGAATTCTAGGTTCAGATATAGGAACCTGAACAACAAAATCTTGTAAATTTTGAACTTTCGTGGTGAGATTATTCAAACCTGCAGCTAAACTCTGAATATCCATTTTAAACAGGTGAACACAGAGCCATTCCAGGATTAGAAGGAGAGAGAGAGAGAAAGGCTGCAATATAGGCAGACTAGCAAGAGATTCAATTACAAGCACACTCAGAACTGAAGGAAAAAAAAAAAAAAATCTTCAGCAGACTTCTCTTTTCTCTCCTTTCTCTGTCAATTAATTTAACCCTTTTTGGCCGGTCAAACTGTTATGGTTCTCAATGGCAAGAGAACATAGCCCAGCAAACATACGAACTAGCTCTTGGAAGGATGGAAACTAAACTGACCATGAACTAAACCTGCCGCACAACTAACAGTAGCCGGGTAGCGTAGCCTGCGTTTTATCCCTAGACGCCCAGCGCCGGCCGGAGGACTAACTAATCCTGGCAGAGGAAAATATAGTCCTGGCTCACCTCTAGAGAAATTTCCCCGAAAGGCAGACAGAGGCCCCCACAAATATTGGCGGTGATTTTAGATGAAATGACAAACGTAGTATGAAAATAGGTTTAGCAAAATTGAGGTCCGCTTACTAGATAGCAGGAAGACAGAAAGGGCACTTTCATGGTCAGCTGAAAACCCTATCAAAACACCATCCTGAAATTACTTTAAGACTCTAGTATTAACTCATAACATCAGAGTGGCAATTTCAGATCACAAGAACTTTCCAGACACAGAAACGAAACTCCAGCTGTGAACTGGAACAAAATGCAAAAACAAACAAGGACTAAAGTCCAACTTAGCAGGGAGTTGTCTAGCAGCAGAAACATGCACAGAAAGGCTTCTGATTACAATGTTGACCGGCATGGAAGTGACAGAGGAGCAAGGCTAAATAGCGACTCCCACATCCTGATGGAAACAGGTGAACAGAGAGGATGACGCACACCAGTTCAATTCCACCAGTGGCCACCGGGGGAGCCCAAAATCCAATTTCACAACACCAGGCACCAGTGGAGACTCAGCACTCAATCAGGTGGGCATGAATTAGGCACATTCTGTTTTTTGGAAGCTTTTTACAGAGTAAAATTGCCTGTAATGTCTGATTATGCATGTACAAGGGGCATTCATTAATGATTTCCCCTGACCCGCTTCTATTTATCACAGGATGCTGAAACTGTACATGTGTAATGAAATAAGTCTCTATAGGTTACAAGCCAATTTGCAACTCAGAACTGATAATGATCTTGATTTTACAGGTGCTAAAGTAGTGTGAGGTTTGATAATGTACCCAGCGGAATACAGAGCAGTCATCATGTTCCTTTACTTAAAAGGCCGCACACCAAAGGAGATGTGTTATGATATTCCCAATGGCAGGGAAATCAAAATAACAACGGACTAGCTCTCGGGTGATGGGAACTAAAGTGACCGTGACCTGAACCTGACACGACACTGGAAGTAGCCGGGGAGTGTTTCCTACGATGCCCTAGACACCACGCGCCAGCCGGAGATCTAACTACCCCTATCAGAGGAATATACAGGCCTGCCTTACCTCCAGAGATGAACCCCAAAAGGAGATAGCAGCCCCCCACAGATATTGACGGTGAGTCAAGAGGAAAAGACATACGTAGGATGAACAGCAGATTTAGCACAGTGAGGTCCGCTTACTAGATAGCAGAAGTACAGGAAAGAGTCACTTCACGGTCAACTTCAAAACACTACTCAAAAACACCATCCTGAAATTACTTTAAAACTCCAGTGACAACTCATGCCACTGGAGTGGCAATTCCAGTCCACGAGAGCTTCCAGCTACAGAGAGTCACATTGCAAATAGCTGGACAAAAATAGCATAAACTAGAAACAAAATTCAACTTAGCTGAACAGGATCTTGAGGCAGGAGAATGCAACAGAATGCTACTGATACATTGTTGGCCGGCATCAGACCAGCAGTCAAGCAGCCTTAAATAGGAAACTCCCCTAATGGGTGTCAACAGGTGATCAAGGATAGAAGAAGGCAAATAAGTGGCACTACCATAAAACACCACCGGGGGAGCCCACAAACAGAATTCACAACAGTACCCCCCCTTAAGGAGGGGGCACCGAACCCTCACCAGAACCACCAGGGCGATCTGGATGAGCACTATGAAATGCACGAACCAAATCAGGAGCATGAACATCAGATGCTGTCACCCAAGAATTATCCTCCTGACCATAGCCTTTCCACTTAACCAGATACTGAAGTTTCCGTCTGGAAACACGGGAGTCCAAGATCTTTTCCACCACATACTCCAACTCACCCTCAACCAGCACAGGAGCAGGAGGATCAGCAGACGGAACAACCGGCACCTCATACCTCCGCAACAATGACCGATGAAAAACATTATGAATAGTAAAAGATGCTGGGAGGTCCAAACGAAAGGACACAGGATTGAGAACCTCCAGAATCCTATAAGGGCCGATAAACCGAGGCTTAAACTTAGGAGACGAGACCTTCATAGGAACAAATCGAGAAGACAACCAAACCAGGTCCCCAACACAAAGACGAGGACCGACACGCCGATGACGATTAGTGAACTGTTGAGTCTTCTCCTGGGACAACTCCAGATTGTCCACAACCTGTCCCCAAATCTGATGCATTCTATCAACCACAGCATCTACTCCAGGACAATCAGAAGACTCCAATTGACCGGACGAAAAGCGAGGGTGAAACCCTGAATTACAAAAAAATGGAGAAACCAAAGTGGCAGAACTGGCCCGATTGTTAAGGGCAAACTCTGCCAATGGCAAAAAATCAAGCCAATCATCCTGATCAGCGGACACAAAACACCTCAAGTAAGTCTCCAAGGTCTGATTAGTACGCTCAGTCTGGCCATTAGTCTGAGGATGGAATGCAGACGAAAAAGACAAGTCGATGCCCATCCTGGCACAGAACGCCCGCCAAAATCTAGACACAAACTGAGTACCCCTGTCAGACACTATATTCTCAGGAATACCATGCAAATGCACAACATTCTGAAAAAATAGAGGGACCAGCTCAGAGGAGGAGGGCAATTTGGGCAAAGGTACCAAGTGAACCATCTTGGAAAAACGGTCACACACCACCCAGATGACGGACATCCTACGAGAAACAGGAAGGTCAGAAATAAAGTCCATAGAGATGTGTGTCCAAGGCCTCTTAGGAATAGGCAAGGGCAACAACAACCCGCTGGCCCGGGAACAGCAGGGCTTAGCCCGAGCACAAACATCACAAGACTGCACAAAAATACGTACATCTTGAGACAAGGAAGGCCACCAGAAGGACCTAGACACCAGATCCCTGGTGCCAAAAATTCCAGGATGACCTGCCAACGCGGAAGAGTGAACCTCCGAAATAACTCTACTGGTCCAGTCATCAGGGACAAACAGTCTACCAGGCGGACAGCGATCAGGCCTATCCACCTGAAACTCCTGCAAAGAGCGCCGCAGGTCTGGGGAGACAGCTGACAATATCACCCCATCCTTCAGGATGCCAGTAGGTTCGGAATCACCAGGCGAGTCAGGCTCAAAACTCCTAGAGAGGGCATCCGCCCTCACATTCTTAGACCCAGGCAGATATGAAACCACAAAGTTAAATCGAGAGAAAAACAACGACCAGCGCGCCTGTCTAGGATTCAGACGCCTGGCTGACTCAAGATAAATTAGATTTTTGTGGTCAGTCAAGACCACCACCTGGTGTCTAGCACCCTCAAGCCAATGACGCCACTCCTCAAATGCCCACTTCATGGCCAAGAGCTCCCGATTTCCAACATCATAATTTCGCTCAGCGGGCGAAAACTTTCGAGAGAAAAACGCACATGGTCTCATCACTGAGCAGTCAGGACCTTTCTGCGACAAAACTGCACCTGCTCCGATCTCGGAAGCATCTACTTCAACCTGGAACGGGAGCGAAACATCAGGCTGGCGCAACACAGGAGCAGAAGAAAAGCGGCGCTTAAGCTCCCGAAAGGCCTCCACAGCCGCAGAGGACCAATTAGCAACATCAGCACCCTTCTTGGTCAAATCAGTCAAAGGTTTAGCAATGGCAGCAAAACCCGCTATGAATCGGCGATAGAAATTAGCAAATCCCAAGAATTTCTGAAGACTCTTTAGAGAAGTAGGTTGTACCCAATCACAAATAGCCTGAACCTTAACAGGGTCCATCTCCATAGATGAAGGGGAAAAAATATATCCCAAAAAGGAAATTCTCTGAACCCCAAAAATACACTTTGAGCCCTTCACAAATAGAGAATTAGCTCGTAAAACCTGAAAAACTCTCCTGACCTGTTGAACATGAGATTCCCAGTCCTCCGAAAAAATCAAAATATCATCCAAATACACAATCATAAATTTATCCAGATATTCACGGAAAATATCGTGCATAAAGGACTGAAAAACGGAAGGGGCATTCGCGAGACCGAAAGGCATTACCAAATACTCAAAATGGCCTTCAGGCGTATTAAATGCGGTCTTCCACTCATCCCCCTGCTTAATCCGCACCAAATTATACGCACCACGTAGATCGATCTTAGTGAACCACTTCGCCCCCTTTATGCGAGCAAAAAGATCAGTCAGTAAAGGTAACGGGTACTGGTATTTAACTGTAATCTCATTCAGAAGTCGATAGTCGATACAAGGTCTCAATGAACCATCCTTTTTACCCACAAAGAAAAACCCTGCCCCCAGTGGAGACAAAGAGGGGCGAATAGGACCCTTTTCCAAAGATTCTCTGATATACTCCCGCATAGCAGTATGTTCAGGTACAGACAAATTAAACAAGCGACCCTTAGGAAATTTACTACCGGGAATCAACTCAATAGCGCAGTCACACTCTCTGTGAGGGGGGAGAGAATCAGTTTTAGGCTCCTGAAAGACATCATAAAAATCTGACAGAAATGCTGGGATCTCAGAGGGAGTAGATGAAGAAATGGGAACCAAAGGTGCATCCCCATGAATCCCCTGACATCCCCAGCTCAGCACAGACATTGATCTCCAGTCCAAGACTGGATTATGAATTTGTAACCATGGTAATCCAAGTACTAATACGTCATGTAGATTATATAACACAAGGAAACGAATAATCTCCTGATGGTCTGGGGAAAGATGCATAGTCACTTGTGTCCAATATTGTGGTTTATTGCTAGCCAAAGGTGTAGAATCAATACCCTTTAAGGGAATAGAAACCTCCAGAGGCTCTAAATCAAACCCACAACGCTTGGCAAAGGACCAATCCATGAGACTCAGAGCGGCGCCAGAATCCACATAAGCATCCACAGTAACAGATGATAAAGTACAAATAAATGTCACGGACAAAAGAAATTTAGACTGCAAGGTACCCATAGAAAAAGATTTATCAACCTTTTTATCAACCTTCTTTATGCGTTTAGAGCATGCTGATATAACATGAGCTGGATCTCCACAATAGAAGCACAACCCATTTTTGCGCCTGTAATTCTGTCGTTCGCCTCTAGACAATACACTATCGCATTGCATATGCTCTGGTGCCTTTTCAGAGGTCACCGCCAAATGATGCACAGGTTTTTGCTCAGAAGATATCGCCATATGGTGCACAGGTTTTTGCTCAAAAGATATCGCCATATGGTGCACAGGTTTTTGCTCAAAAGATACCGCCATATGGTGCACAGATTTGCGCTCCCGTAAACGCCGATCAATCTGGATAGCCAATTTCATGGCATCATTCAGACCTGTAGGCACAGGGAACCCCACCATGACATCCTTCACGGCATCAGAGAGACCTTCTCTGAAATTAGCTGCTAGAGCGCACTCATTCCATTTAGTAAGCACCGACCATTTACGAAATTTTTGGCAGTATATCTCAGCTTCATCTTGCCCTTGGGAAAGAGCTATCAAGGCTTTCTCAGCCAAAATCTCTAAATTAGGTTCTTCATAAAGCAACCCCAAAGCCAGAAAAAACGCATCTACATTTAATAACGCAGGATCCCCTGGCGACAATGCAAATGCCCAACTTTGTGGGTCACCCCGCAATAGAGAAATAACAATTTTAACCTGTTGCGCAGGATCACCAGCAGAGTGAGATTTCAGAGACAAAAACAATTTACAATTCTCTCTGAAATTCAAAAAACGGGATCTGTCTCCGGTAAAAAATTCAGGCATAGGGATCTTAGGTTCAGACATTGGAGCACGTATAACAAAATCTTGTAAGTTCTGGACCTTTGTAGCCAGGTTATTCAGACCTGCAACCAAACTCTGTGGATCCATGATTCAAACAGGTGTAACCAAAGCCATTCAGAGATTAAGAGGAGAGGAAAAAAAAAAAAAAGGCTGAAGACTGCAGTTTAAGCAAGGAGTACAAATAAGCACTAAGGTGCACTTTCCAAACACAGAAGGAAAAAAAACCTTTTCATATCCTTTCCTGCTTTAGTGCATAGTTTTAACACATGTGGGCCGGCCAAACTGTTATGATATTCCCAATGGCAGGGAAATCAAAATAACAACGGACTAGCTCTCGGGTGATGGGAACTAAAGTGACCGTGACCTGAACCTGACACGACACTGGAAGTAGCCGGGGAGTGTTTCCTACGATGCCCTAGACACCACGCGCCAGCCGGAGATCTAACTACCCCTATCAGAGGAATATACAGGCCTGCCTTACCTCCAGAGATGAACTCCAAAAGGAGATAGCAGCCCCCCACAGATATTGACGGTGAGTCAAGAGGAAAAGACATACGTAGGATGAACAGCAGATTTAGCACAGTGAGGTCCGCTTACTAGATAGCAGAAGTACAGGAAAGAGTCACTTCACGGTCAACTTCAAAACACTACTCAAAAACACCATCCTGAAATTACTTTAAAACTCCAGTGACAACTCATGCCACTGGAGTGGCAATTCCAGTCCACGAGAGCTTCCAGCTACAGAGAGTCACATTGCAAATAGCTGGACAAAAATAGCATAAACTAGAAACAAAATTCAACTTAGCTGAACAGGATCTTGAGGCAGGAGAATGCAACAGAATGCTACTGATACATTGTTGGCCGGCATCAGACCAGCAGCCAAGCAGCCTTAAATAGGAAACTCCCCTAATGGGTGTCAACAGGTGATCAAGGATAGAAGAAGGCAAATAAGTGGCACTACCATAAAACACCACCGGGGGAGCCCACAAACAGAATTCACAACAGAGATGTTAGATTATATGAATTGACATTGCCAATTCAAATGTGGTCGGACTTCAGTGCAAACAGCTCCAATTCCAGGCTGACCCCCTGTATTGATGAACACACCATCCAGCTAGTGGCGGTCACCATTTTGGAAAATCACCACATAACCATTCGCCACCTAGCCGAAGCTATTAAAATTAGTGTGGGATCTGTGGAAAAGAATCATCCAAGACCATCTTTACAAGCATGGGGTATCCACTCACGGGGTTCCCCGGCTGCTCACACCTTTCAGAAGCAAGAACGAGTCGAATGCTCTCAAGCTCTATTGACTATGTCCCATGGAAAGCAGGAGGAGTTTTTCAACAGACTTGAAAAAGTCTGGGTCCATCACTATGATTCTGAGACTAAAGTCCAGTCGATGCAATGGAAGCACCATGACCCAACCCTCGGAAGAGAAGGTCATGCTCACGGTATTTTGGGACCAGCATGGAGTAGTATTGATGGATTTCCTAGCAAAGGGTACCATGATCAATGGTGCATATTATTTTTGGTTTTACATTTTCTTTTTTTTCTTCCCAGAGTCATAACCTTTCTTTGGTCAAAATGGCCATGTGAAAGCTTGTTTTTTGTAGGACGAGTTATACTTCTGAACGCGACACCATTGGTTTTACCATGTCATGTACTCGAAAACGGGAAAAAAATTCCAAATGCGATGAAATTGCAAAAAAAGTGCAATCCCTCAGTTGTTTGGGGTTTTTTTTTCACCACGTTCAATAAATGTTAAAACTAACCTGACATTATGAGTCTTCAGGTCTTTACGAGTTCATAGACACCAAACATGTTTTGGTTCGCCTTTAAGTGGTTAATAAAAAATTCCAAAGTTTGTTAAAAAAAAAATTGTGCCACTTAATGATACACATAGCATCTCCATTTTTGATCATCCTAGGTTGCTTGAGGGCTTATTTTTTGCGTGCCAAGCTGACATTTTTAATGATACCATTTTGGTACAGATACGATCTTTTGATTGCCCCTTATTGCATTTTATTGCAATGTTGCTGAGACAAAAAAATGTAATTCTGGTGTTTATATATTTTTTCTCATTACACTGTTTAGCTATCAGGTTAATTCTTTTTTATATTGATAGATCGGACGATTCTCAATGCGACGATACTAAATATGTGTATGCTTGATTTTTTTTATTGTTCTATTTTGAATGTGTCAAAAGGGGAGTGATTTTAACTTTTATTTTTTTAAATTTTTTTAAAATTTTTTAAATGATCAGATCGCCTGTATGTAGCATAATTTCTGACTTGCTATGAGCGCTGGGTAATCGGAGCTCATAGCAATCCAGCAGTGACAACCATAGAGGTCTGCAGGAGACCTCTGGTTGTCATGCTAACGCATTGTTGACCCGCGATCACGTGCCTGGGGTCATCGGTGGGCAGATTTCCAGCGCAATTGCCGGAAGCACATGTTAAATACTGCTGTCAGAGACAGTGGCATTTAATGGGTTAAAATCCGCAGGTGGATTGTGCGTTCACCCGTGGCTGGACCGGGCACATGTCAGCTGTTCAAAACAACTGACATGTGCTGTGAATGATGGGGGCTCACAGCTGGAGGGAGTCAGACATCGGCATACATTTACGCCCGATGTCAGAAAGTTGTTAAAGAGGTGAGAGAAGTATGTTGTCCCTAGGTAGCATCTAAGTAGAGAAGGACTAATAACTGTGCCAAGTTTAATTGCTCTCAGTCCACAGGAAGTGGGTCAGGGGAAATCTTTAATGAACGCCCCTCATAACTCAATTTCTCCAGGAATTATATTTTTGTTGATAAGTACATCCATCTATCAAGCGTTTATTAGTAATTTGTGATATTGAATCATCCTTGCATTTAGAAATAATAACAATTTTATTTAACAGATTTTATTTTTGTGTGTGCTATATTTCTGCATAGTTGAGGACTGTCAGCTATTGAGAACATAATGTATCATTTAAATCAGGTCTAAAATTAATCAAAACATTCATTTTCTTTTAAAGCTGAAAGTAAGGACATGTTAATATATTTTCATGTAAGTTTTTCTGCTTTTCCAAGCAGACATTTATTTGTAATTTGCTTTTTATAAGATATGGCTGAATGTTCAAATGCTAATACAGAGTGCCAATGGAATTTACAGTTGTCATTGAAGAGCCACTCACATTAGTGACTATGAGCGCTGATTAATGACCTCTCTTTAGATAATGGGATCTGGATACGATCCAGATTCCGTAGCAATTCAACATATTATGCCATTTGGAAAAAATATAGAATGAAGGCACAATCCCTTATTTCTCACGGGACATAGGAATGTTTGTTCAAATCCTTAAGTATTAAAAGTATTTCAGAATGATGTGAGAATTCTGAAAGATCAATTCAAAAACTCATTTGTGTGTCACTCTTGATTTGCAAAGAGATTTCTATTCATGCACATTATATTGTCAAAGAGTTACCACAGACCAATAATTTAGAACTGGCTCAAATTTACAAAGTCTATAGATTAAGACAGTGAAGCAAAACTAAACAGTTGTGTCATGAACAAATAAAGGCAACCTATTGATTCAATTACAGATAACCTCCAACAGCCCTACAGAAACCAAATTGTTTTACTCTGAAATGTCATTGGATAGCTATGCTAGATTATGTCTTCTTTTGACTCTTTGACTCACAAGTATTAAGAATTAAAATAATAATTCTAATAATTTTAATTAGCTTAATAAAACCCTGTTCTGTCAATTTTTTAACAGATAGATTTTTTTAGGGTCTTTTTTCAACTACAGGAAATTAAACAGAATATAGGCAAGTTTGTTGTACAATACTTTACCCTTTTTCGAAATCGGGAGTGATAGTATGCTTATATTGGACACCCTCTCTTTGATGTGAGCTCCAGTGCTGAGCCCACATCTTTTCCAGCACAAGTCAGCTGTTTTCAGCTGACATGTGCCTCTAACAGCGACGAGTGGAATCGCGATCCACCCACAGCTGTTATCCCATTATCTGCCACTGTCAAACACAGACAGCAGCATTTTACAAACACTTCCAGCAAGCACCAGAAATATTGCCCATCGTCGCCCATGTCACATGACCATGGGTTGCCGATGTGTTGTCTGCAGCTGACCTCTATGGTTGTCACTGTTAGATTGCTATGAGCTCCACCCATCTGATCATCGTAGCAGAGGCGATCAGATTATTGCAGCTTCAAGTCTCCCATGAAGACTATTGAAGCATGCCAAAAGTAAAAAAGTTTTTAAAAATATTAACCCCTTTCCAATATCGGGTGTAATAGTACGCTGATGTCAGACTCCCTTCCTTCGATGTGGGCTCCGCCGGTAAGCCCACATCTTTCTGGGGACATGTCAGTTGTTTTCAACAGCTGACATGTGACTGCAATAGCCGCTGGTGGAATCACGATCCACCCGCGCCTATTAACCAGTTTAATGCCGCTGTCAAACTCTGACAGAGGCATTTAACAAGCGCTTTCGGCAATTGAGCCATAAATACGCACACTGGTTACCCCATCACGTGATTGCGGGTCACCGGTGTGTTGTCATGACAACCAGACGTCTCCTGGAGACCTCTATGGTTCTCAGTGCCTGCTTACTGTGAGTGCCACCCAGTGGTCAGCGCTCATAGCAAGTGAGCAAATCTGCTATATTGAGGCAATCCGATCAGTGCCTCTAAGTAACAGAGCCGATCAGGTTGTGGCAGCTTCTAGTCTAATATGAAGACTATTAAAGCATGCCAAAAATAAAAAGAAAAGAATACAGTAAAATTTCAAATCGCCCCCTTTCGCCTCATTCAAAATAAAACAATAAAATCAAATCAAACATACACATATTTTATATCGCCGAGCTCAGAATCGCCCGATCTATCAAAAAAGGATTAACCTGATCACTATATGGCATAGCGAGAAGAAAAGTCAATACCAGAATTACGTTTTTTGGATGCCGCGACATTGCAGTAAAATGCAATAAAGGGTGATCAAAAGACCATATCTGCACTAAAATGGTATCATTAAAAATGTCAGCTCGGCACATAAAAAATTAAGCTCTTACCCAACCCAAGATCAAGAATAATGGAGACGCTACGGGTATCGGAAAATGACGCAATTTTTTTTAACAAAATTGGATTTTTTTTTTACCACTGAGATAAAAAAAAGAACTTAGACATGTTTGGTATCTATGAACTGGTAATGACCTGGAGAATCATAATGGACACTTTCACTTTTAGCATTTAGTAATGCTAGTAAAAAAGCCAAACAAAAACAAGTGAGGGATTGCACTTTTTTGCAATATCACCACACATGACATGGTAAAACCAATGGTGTTGTTCAAAATTACATCTTGTCCTGCAAAAAACAAGCCCTCACATGGCCATATTGACAGAGAAATAAAAAAGTTATGGCTCTGGGATGAAGGGGAGCAAAATGCAAAACCGAAAAAAAAAATATGAAAGTTCAACTCACCCCCCATTCGCCCCATTCAAAATAAAACAATAAAAAGAAAATTAAACATACACATATTTGGTATCTTCAAGTTCAGAATCGCCCGATCTATCAATATTAAAAAAGAATTAACCCGATCGCTAAACGGCATAACAATAAAAAAAGTCAAAACGCCAGAGTTATGTTTTTTTGGTCGCCGCAACATTGCATTAAAGTGCAATAATGGCCGATCAAAAGATCGTATGTGCACCAAAATGGTATCTCTATAAACATCAGCTCGGCATGCAAAAAAATAAGTTCTCAGCCAACCCGAGATTACAAAAAATGGAGACGCTACTGGTATTGGAAAATGGCACAATTTTTTCACCACTAAGTTAAAAAGGAACCTATACATATTTGGTGTCTATGATCTCATAATGTCCTGGAGAATCATAATGGCAGGTCAGGTTATGCATTCACTGAACCTAGTAAAAGAGCAAAACAAAGAACTATTGTGGAATTGCACTTTTTTTTGCAATGTCACAGCACTTGGAATTTTTTTCCCATTTTCCAGTGCACAACATGGTAAAACCAATATTGTCGTTCAAACTTACAAATTGTCCCACAAAAAACAAGCTCTCACATGGACATTTTGACCACAAAATAAAAAGTTATGGCTCTGGGAAGAAGGGGAGCAAAAAAATAAAAATGCAAAACCAAAAATACCTCTGGTCATTAAGGGGTTAAGAAAGCAGCAATATTTTTTTTCTAATCCTAGATAACCTGTTTAAAATTCAGAGAAAAAAGTAGACATCACAGAAAAACTAGATAACAAGTGATTAGAGTTAAACAAACCTACAAATTGGAATTCTGAAGATTTTCTTAAATTTGGCCAGGCAAATAGATTTACATCAAATGTATTCAATGCAAATAAATCAAGCCCTCTTTGCAATTAAAATATGGGCCCCCAGCCTAAAAAAAAGCAGCCCACAGCTGCTCATAAAAGGTGCATCTATTAGATGCGCCAATTCTGGAGCTTTGCCCGATTCTTCCCACTTGCTCTGTAGCGGTGGCAAGTGGGGTAATGAGGGGTTAATGTCACCTTCCTATTGTAAGGTGACATTAAGCCTGGCTTAGTAATGGAGAGGTGTCAACAAGACACCTATCCATTACTAATCTTAGAGTAGTTAAAGGGTTAATCAAACACAGTACACAGTAATAAAAAAGTATTTTAATGAAATAAAACAATATGCACATTTTCTCCATCTTTATTAGTCTGCCATTCCAAGCAAAGCCCTTGATCTCCTGGAAAAAAAATTCAACATACTAAACCAACAATATACCATAACTGTCTGCCGTACAGTCAGTCCCAAGCAGTAATTCACATCTGGGGAGTGTACAGCTTACAATCGGGAGCACTGCTAATGTGAACGCTCCTGGCTGAAAACTACTGGTGAATGAATGAAATGCTGGGAGTGGAGCTTCAGTGACTAGCAGTGTCGTCACTGAAACTGCGCTCCCTGGCTGCCTGAGCTAAAATGAACTCTTCAGTGTGGGAAGGTGCACCTTTTCTGGGCAGGTATGGGCTACTGTTTTTAGGCTGGGGGGCCATAACCATAGCCCCTTACCAGCCTGAGAATAGCAACCCGTACCTGTGAGTTTTGCCAGGTTGGTTGGCAAATATAGGGGGGACCCCATGCCGGTCTTTTCTTTCATTTATTGTCCCCTGCTCGCGCTTCTGCCAGCAGAGCAGGAGACAATTGATGAAAGCCAGGTTCAGCACCACACACAGGGGAGCACGGCTTACAGTAGTGCTGCTTCACCTGCGGCCATCCGTGCGTACAGAGGACAGTGTGCACGTGTGCGGGACGTTTGTCCTGGTAAAAACAGGCATCTCTGCGTGTTTTGCACACGGACACATGGTCCATCAAAACATGCTGACATCTGCATAGATCCATTCATTTGAATGGGTCTATGTGTGTCAGTGTCTCCAGTACGTCAGAAAACTGTCACTGCATGTACCGGAGGCACTGATGTGTGAAACTGGCCTAAGGTAGTATTTTTTTCTATTTAACAATGATCAATATTTTTAACAAGAAGAATTTGGAGTGAAAAAATCCACCAAAATTAAATAAAATCCAAAGAAATTTATTTGAATAAACAATTACATATATGGCATTTTAAAATATACATGACATCATATAAAAGGACCTAAGCTGTGTTAAAACAGAGACTCAGATGCAGCACCACATGCGGACCGACCAAACACCATGGTAAGAAACAACGTGAATAAAGTGCTCGTGCAATTGAATAGTTAATATTACAACGTGCTAATACCAGGGATAATCATAGAAAGAGTCACAATGACTATTAGTTTCAAGCTTGTGCTATCAGTGCCCTCCCATATTAGGCATACATATAAGTTCAATAGAGTAATTAGTTCTCACCCATTCTGTGTCAGGTCGGCCGCACGTGTACCCCTACGCGCGTTTCGCATGGGCTTCTTCAAGGGGAGGCTGTAGTAATATAATTGCGTCCCTATCTCCTTTATATACATGTCTGAACTCTCCGTCCAGCTGTAAAAGGTCTCTCTGAGCGGCGCATGTCTTCCGCATCCGGGCCCGGAATTCGCGTCACAGTAAGGCGCCACGATGACGGTGCGGGTCACCGGACCTAGCCGGATGACATCACTGACACGCACACGTCATCACACTGCGCCACAACAACGCGCCGGGAATTCCCGTGCTATTGACATGCGCACAAGAGACGTCCAAGTAAGTATATCAATTAAATCATGCTGCAGATCCACTTCTAATTCCATTGCATCCTGTCTTCTGTAACGTGAAATAACCAATCACCACAAGAGGAAAAAGAACAACCGATCAGTTTTTCCCTAATATACATATAAATAAAAAACAGTGAATACGAACCAATATGTATAAAAAATAAAAAATAATACCAACAAATATACTGCAGTGCTACAATCGTATAATGATATAATAATATATCAAAGGTGCAATAATTAACAAATATAATACAATCGTGATCATTGGATGCAATTGTTAATCTTGTTTTCTCCACCGCAGAATTTCATCTTGGACCGCCAACTAATTTGTCATCTCATCATAGAAAGACCATACCGGAGGAGTTCAGGTAACCTTAATGATAGCGAATAACTTACTAAAATAAAATAAAAGGACACAAAACACATATTAAAAATCCAATAATAATTACTTTAATATTTATAAAAAAGAGGAGAAACTTAATTGTTCATTTAAACCTGCCGGAGCCATTGTTCCCAGGACAGTGATCCAACGACACTCTTTTTGTGTGAGAAGTCTTATGGCATCACCTCCTCTCACCCCCATGTGGACTCGGTCAATCCCAAAAATCTTTAAACTAGCCGGATTACAATTATGTTTTAGTTTAAAATGTCGTGGCAATGACTTAAGGCTCCCCACATCCTCTATGTCATGGGCATCTCTTATGTCTCTCACGTGCTCTCGTGTTCGTACACGTAGTTCACGTGAGGTCAGGCCTATATATACCTTATTACAACCACACCTTGCGTAATATACTACATGGGTTGTTGTGCAGGTAATATACTCATTGATATTAAAACTTTTTTGGCCTTCCACTGACATAAAGGATGTTGCCTGAACATGGTTCTTACATCCCATACAATTCTGGCATGGAAAAAATCCTCTCTTCTTTTTGTCATTACCAAACATGCCAGGTGGTTTAGCAACATAATGGCTTTTCACAAGCATATCCTTTAAATTCCGGCTTCTCCGGGCTGTCATCAGTGGTTCCACTGGTAATTCCCTACCCAAGATGGAATCAGTCCTTAATACTGGCCAATGTTTTTGGAGTATAGTTCTCATAGTTCCCCACTGTTGATTTAATGTAGAAATAAACCTTACTCCTACATTGCTTGATTTCTCCCTATTTTGTGGGCAAAGGAGTTGTCCCCTATCAGATCTCTTAGCTCTTGAATATCCTCTTCTTATACTGCGCCCACTATATCCTCGGGCCCTAAATCTGTGCCTAAGATCAGACGCCTGCTCCTCAAATAGTGCATCTGAAGAGCATATCCTGCGGGCCCTTAAAAATTGCCCCACTGGTATTGCCTTAATGGTCGAATCCAAATGTGCAGAGGATGCATGCAATAATGCATTAACTGATGTTTCTTTTCGGTATAAATCAGTCATGATCAAACCATCTCTCTGCACCTTCAGTTCGATATCCAGAAAGGCAATTCTTTCTTGATGGTAATTATACGTGAGATTGATATTGTAATCATTGCGATTCAACCCCACCATAAAATCATGGAGCTCATCAACCGTGCCTTGCCAGATAAACAAAATATCGTCTATGTATCGGTACCACCCTACTACCTGGGGAACGGCGTGTGCTCCGCCGCAAAACAAACCCCTCTCCCAGTACCCTAGGAAGAGATTTGCATACGACGGCGCACACGCCGCCCCCATGGCGGTACCACGTGTCTGAAGAAAAAATCGATCTTTAAAAGTAAAAAAGTTATGGGTGAGGATGAATCGCAACAAGTCCAATACCAATTCTCTTAGGTCGGCATCCATATTGCTCGACTCTAGATAAAATTCTGCGGCCCTAATACCATCCTCATGATGGATGCTAGTATATAATGCTTCTACGTCTGCTACTACAAGATGCATGTCTGATTCCAAAAATAAACCATCCATACGCCTCAATACGTCCGTAGTATCCCTGACATAGGAGGGCAATGTCTCCACTTGGGGCTTGAGGTAATGCTCAATGAACTTGCATATTGGATCACAGAGCCCTCCTATGCCAGACACAATCGGGCGCCCAGGAGGTGAAATTGGATCCTTGTGGACCTTAGGCAACAGGTAGAATGTAGGTACCACAGGACATTTAACCATCAGTCCATCAAGGGTCTTTTTAGAAATTATCCCTCTCTCCAATGCAATCTCCAAAATTGATCCAAGAGTGCTCTTAAAAGAGACAAGTGGATTAGCTGGCAATTGAATATATGTGTCCTTATTCCTAAGTTGCTTAAAAGCCTCCTTTTCGTATTTTTGTATAGGCCAAATCACCACGTTCCCTCCCTTGTCGGCTGCTTTGATGACAACATCATCAATTTGATTCAAATCATTCAGCGCTTTACGCTGTCTCTGAGTGAGATTATCCCTTCTACCATTATTTTCAATCCTTTTAAAATCCTCAGTTACCAACCGTGTGAATATCTCCACTTGAGGACAGCACGACAAGGGGGGAAACGTGGTGGACTTTGAGGTGATTGGAGGCAAAGACGTACCTCTAACACCTGTCTCAGATTCCTTCTCCAGCTCTTCCAATGCTTTTAATGCCTCCTGTTCAGTTGTTAAATCATCCATCGCAGTAGGCAATTTTGAGTGTAACTTTTTTAGGACCAATTTTCTAGAGAACAGATGCAAATCTTTCACAGCTGTAAAGAAATTAAAATTATTACGTGGAGAGAAGGATAATCCTAGTTCAAGAACCTCAATCTGGGCCTCAGTGAGGACATGTGAAGACAAATTAATTACCTGAAGCGTATTTGTTCTTGCCTTTTTATCACTGGGCGGAGAGGAAGGGGTCTTACGCTTTTGATTATATCTAAAACCCCCCGACCGGTGACCTCTTTGGGATTCCTTTCTATCCCACATAGATCTAACATGGTCACCATTTTGGGGTCTTTCATCAATGGAAGAAACTGATGAAAGGGAGACAGATCTTGTCCTTGATCGTGGTCTCGACCTCTGACCACTCTTACTCCATTTATAAACCCGACCATTCTGTAGATCCGCCAAATCCCGTTGATATTTTTTAGTCTTATTGGACACAATCTCCTTCTCCCACTTCTGTGATTCTCCATCAAGCTCATTTTTATATTTCAACACTTCCTCTGGGGTAAGCTGTTTATTCATCTCATCCTGAACATTTTTAAGTTCACCATCTATTTCATCCATTTTCATCTGATTAGATACAGTTAATAACTCCATAAATCTTTTAGAACAAGATGAAGCAGCTTCTTCCCATGATTCAATAAAATCCTCCTCATTGACAGGAAAAGAGGGAAATACCTGCACCCTTAAGCCCCTCGGAATTAAGCCACAGGTAATATATTTCTCTAGAAATGCCTTGTTCCACCAAAGGCGGGCTCTCTTCAACAGTAATTCTTTAAACTTCTTAAAAAGTTCTCCCCCGTTATTGGATTTAAAACCGCCACTGACACCTGGACCCTCCTCAAACACTTTATCCAATTGTGTGCGCCACGCCTTTTCGCGCTCGCGGAAATCCATATGTCCACAGGACACAGCTGTGAAGAACACAGAATATGACAGCAAACAAAAAACCCTTTTGGACAATTTGATATATAATGATTGTCAATATCGGTGACCGTGAGCCTATATATCCCGGCCACCACAGGCATTAGCCATGGAAACACTCCACCCAGAATGTTTAACAAGAAGAATTTGGAGTGAAAAAATCCACCAAAATTAAATAAAATCCAAAGAAATTTATTTGAATAAACAATTACATATATGGCATTTTAAAATATACATGACATCATATAAAAGGACCTAAGCTGTGTTAAAACAGAGACTCAGATGCAGCACCACATGCGGACCGACCAAACACCATGGTAAGAAACAACGTGAATAAAGTGCTCGTGCAATTGAATAGTTAATATTACAACATGCTAATACCAGGGATAATCATAGAAAGAGTCACAATGACTATTAGTTTCAAGCTTGTGCTATCAGTGCCCTCCCATATTAGGCATACATATAAGTTCAATAGAGTAATTAGTTCTCACCCATTCTGTGTCAGGTCGGCCGCACGTGTACCCCTACGCGCGTTTCGCGTGGGCTTCTTCAAGGGGAGGCTGTAGTAATATAATTGCGTCCCTATCTCCTTTATATACATGTCTGAACTCTCCGTCCAGCTGTAAAAGGTCTCTCTGAGCGGCGCATGTCTTCCGCATCCGGGCCCGGAATTCGCGTCACAGTAAGGCGCCACGATGACGGTGCGGGTAAGTATATCAATTTAATTGATATACTTACTTGGACGTCTATTGTGCGCATGTCAATAGCACGGGAATTCCCGGCGCGTTGTTGTGGCGCAGTGTGATGACGTGTGCGTGTCAGTGATGTCATCCGGCTAGGTCCGGTGACCCGCACCGTCATCGTGGCGCCTTACTGTGACGCGAATTCCGGGCCCGGATGCGGAAGACATGAGCCGCTCAGAGAGACCTTTTACAGCTGGACGGAGAGTTCAGACATGTATATAAAGGAGATAGGGACGCAATTATATTACTACAGCCTCCCCTTGAAGAAGCCCACGCGAAACGCGCGTAGAGGTACACGTGCAGCCGACCTGACACAGAATGGGTGAGAACTAATTACTCTATTGAACTTATATGTATGCCTAATATGGGAGGGCACTGATAGCACAAGCTTGAAACTAATAGTCATTGTGACTCTTTCTATGATTATCCCTGGTATTAGCACGTTGTAATATTAACTATTCAATTGCACGAGCACTTTATTCACGTTGTTTCTTACCATGGTGTTTGGTCGGTCCGCATGTGGTGCTGCATCTGAGTCTCTGTTTTAACACAGCTTAGGTCCTTTTATATGATGTCATGTATATTTTAAAATGCCATATATGTAATTGTTTATTCAAATAAATTTCTTTGGATTTTATTTAATTTTGGTGGATTTTTTCACTCCAAATTCTTCTTGTTAAACATTCTGGGTGGAGTGTTTCCATGGCTAATGCCTGTGGTGGCCGGGATATATAGGCTCACGGTCACCGATATTGACAATCATTATATATCAAATTGTCCAAAAGGGTTTTTTGTTTAATGATCAATATTTGTGGAGAGTTTTTAGATTAGAATAACAAGGTTTTTTATACTCCAAAATTGTAACGATGTGAAAGTATACCTGCTATTTCAAGCATGCTTTCAGAATAAATTTGTCATGTGTGTTCATGTGTAAAAACACATTTTACAATTTTATTATATGACCTGTATCCAGCTTTTTCCTCTCTGATCACTCTGTTTCTAAAATCTCTTAGCTAATGGGTGAAGACTAGCTGCTGTGAAGTTTTCCAAACTCAGGATGCAAAGATTCTTGTTCTTTCTTTGTGTAGCAGGTGCTCACAAGCTGCAGCAGCACCATGGAGGATATTATTCAGCAGAACTAAGAAATGTAGCTGTGAATTCAAGACTGAATGAGATGAAATCACTTTCTAGAAGATACAGCATGATCTATGTCTGTGACTGTGCCAGTGCCTCTCCCTGCTTCTCCCAAGTCCCTCCCTGTTTCTCCCATGTCCCTCCATGCATCCACCCCTCCCCCTTTTATAGGGTTTAATGGGAGTGGAAATTTTGGTGAGCTAGCAATCTGCATTGCTTGATCAAGATAGATTTCAGCAGTTTTTCAGTGTGAATAATGACATCAAGAGAATGGAATAGGCGACACAGTAGCTGTTAAATGTATTATTTTGTTCATTTTGTACTATTTATTTAAATAAAACTTGTTAACCCATTACTTGCCAAATTAAAATTTTTACAAGTACGGATTTTTCAGAAAAGGGTGTCCCAATATTCAATTAAAAATGACAATGACATGATTTCCTATTTTGAAAACATTCATTTTACAAACACAACACAAAAAATTGGACCTAATTATAAAAATTATAACATCTTAGTTGCTAGAAGCTAAAGATCAGGTGTCCCAAAAAAGGGACATTGGTAGATAATGGGTTAAAGCAATTGGGATAATTTAAAACCAGAGAACAATAAAGTAATTTGAGCAAATATATTTTCAAAGAATATTAAAAAATACAAATGTAGTTCATGGTAATTGAGTTTAATTTAAAATTAACGGATATTCTGGATTTGAAGATGTGTTAAGATGTCTCTATGATAAAGATTGTACTTTGTGACCAAAGGGTATAACTAGACCTTTTTGCAAGATTTTGTTTATACAAAATGACTTTGGCTTCCAACTGAGAAATATCAAGATCATAGGTGAAAGTGTTTAAAAATGCAAAAGGAGAGATTACAACTGGGCATACTTGGTGGGAACCCTGATTACAAAGACGCCAATGTGTGTTAGAGATTTATTGTAGTATTTATACAGTCAACAGAGGTAATTTTCTGCAGGAAATCAATGGAAAGCTTTTTCCTAAGTAGTGATTAGAGAATTTGTTCGAAAAACGATCGCAAAACATAAATTTGGCACAAATATGGAACATTCAGATTTGTACTTAAAAACAAGAGCAAAATTCGGTAACATTCAGTACAAAGTGCATGAAAATATTTCCATTGCCATTAAAGTATTTTCAGCACTTTGACTACGATAATGGTGGTGTATCATGAGCGTGAGGCATGTGTTTGATGAGGAGAGGGGGTTTGTAGAGCTCAGAGGTGCAGCATGCTTGTAAACACTAATTTTTTTTCCTAACTTTTTGTGTGCACATTGCAGGAAACAACCACAATGTCCTGACACAATGACTTGTGTTATTGGCTGCTGAAATCACATGTCTCTCTCCATATAAAGAGCAGACATCTTGTTTTAGCACCATTTTGACAGTGTGACAGGACAAGTGAGGCTACTCCTGATGCTGGCTCTGTTAGCAGCTAGATTTTAGGTAGTTAGCTAGGCGGTAATTTCTTACTCAGATAGTTTAGCTAAGTAATGTCCTGTGTGGCTGTGAAATCGACCTTCCAGCTATATTTTTTGTCATTACTGGGGTTCACAGACAAACACAGCAGATCACATTTCATACAAGTGTGTTGTGCACTACTTTTGTGCTTCATGCACGAGTATACCATTCTCAATCTTATTTTTTCACTAGCTAAAAGTGAAACAGCATGACGTATATCACTTTGTCATTTAGTGCTGTGGTGACATTGTTCTGTGATTGGAGCTGTTGTGCATTAGGAAATATTTTTTGGGGGCAGTTGCTACCGTGATTCACCATGTCATATATCACAAGCTGTCTGCAGACCTCATGCACAAAAAATATATTTTTTCTGTTGCTAAACGTGATACAGCCCACCATATTTCACATTGTAATTTTGTGGCAGTGAATTGTTGTGTGTGTGAAGAGATGTTGCACATTGAAAAACACATTTGGGGGTTTTACAAATGTGATACAGCAGGGCAGGTAGGATTTTTAAATTGTTTGGAGCATAACTTCTAGGTTATACAGGCGTCATCCATAGAAACATAAAAATTGTTCAGTTACTAACATTGTACAGTAGAGGACATCTCACTTTCAAATTCAGTGTAGCATCTAGTCTATGTTATAGAGTGCTCATCCACAAGTCCAAAAAATATTATTTTGTTACTAACGTCATACAGTAGGGGACATCTCACTTTGAAATTGTTTATTGCATCCAGCCTATGTTATAGAAGGCTCATCGACAGGCCCCCCAAAATTATTTTGTTACTAACATCATACAATAGGGACATCTCACTTTCAAATTGTTTATAGCATCTAGTCTATGTTATAGAGGTCTCATCCATAGGCCTCCCAAAAAATATTGCGCTACTAACATCATACAGCAGGGGAAATCTAATTTAAAAATGACTTTGAGCATTTCTTCTTTTTCATGCAAGCCTCATCGACAGTTAAACAATTATTTATTTTGTGACTAACATGATTGAGCACGTCATTTTAAACCTTGTCATTTACTGTCACTGAAATTCAGATGTTTGCAGACCTGGTGCAGAGTATAAAATCTAATTTTTTGTTGCTAATATTGTGCTCCTACCACACTATCGGAGGAACTTGACTGAAAAAGGTCGTGGTGAAAGGCGGATTAGGCTTTGTGTTCAAGGTGTACGTGGAGTAGATGGTAATGTTTGTGAAAGCAGTAGTGAACCAACAACGTCAAGTTCTATACAAAGACAATTGACAACTTCTGTTACTGGATGGGCTACTCAACTACCTGTCTTTGGCAGATGCACAGTGGTACCCCTTGCTGATGAGGCTCAGAAAGAGCATGTGCTCGAGTGGATGGCAAGAGCAGCTTCACGTGGCCTCTCCTCCTCTTCCTCCACAACAACATCACACCCAGTGTAGTCCACAGAGGTGGCACCCAGATTTCTCTTACTCCCCCCGCATCACAACTTGCCAGCCATACAACTGACCCTAGGGACCCACAGATGAGTGAGTCTAAAGAGCTGTTCATACATTCTATGCTATGGGCATCAGAAGTGTGTGCAAAAGCTTCAAAGAGTCAATAGGAGAAATTGAACCAATGCCAAACACTTTTTAACTTGGATCTGTGGCAGGACAAAGTAGGGTCTGAGCAGCTGCGTGACCCTTGTGACCAGAAGTTAACCCCCGGGAGGGAGGTGATCTTGATGAGACCCAGATATCTGAGGCTCACGCTGACTGTACTGTGCTATCAGGGCAGAAAGAGGAGGAGGGTGACTTGAAGGGCGAGGAATGTGACAACACAGAGAATGATGATGATGTGTTAGATCCCAATTGTCATGAACACAGAGGCACAAAGTTGAGTAGTTTATCTGAGAAAGAATATGAGGTGGGTATGTTGCACACCACAACTTTATCAATCCACTGTAAAATCTCCACCTGCACCCCCTCACGGTTCAGCAGTTTGTCTGGTTCACCATACTCCACCATCTCTCATTGAGCCAGCCAGTACCAGTTGCCCAGTCGCCACACCTGCATGTTGCAGACAACATCACCCATTCCATGACTAAATTTGTCTGCTAGGGTGCATTTCACCACAGACTCTTGGATGAGTAAGCATGGCCAAGGTCATTACATCTCTCTGACTTGGCACTGAATGACTCTGGAGGCTGTGGGGCAGGTGCTGCTCCACAAGTCTTGGAATCCCCAAGCCTTGCATGACAAACCTTTACATTTAACACTATCTCCACTGCTTCTGCCTCCTCCACCTCCTCTAGGGCATCCACCTGTGCCCTCAACCTCTGCCTCAGCGCATTACAACAGTGTAGAGCGAATCCCCACCACCTCCATACTGCGCAGCCGGGGCTCACCGCAATCAGTCAGTGTGAAAATCGAAATGCCTTGGAGAGTGCAGTCATACAGCTGAAGAGTTGTAGTCAGCTCTCCAGGCCAAGTTTGAGCAATGGCTGTCTCTGCTGAACCTACATCCATGGAAGGCTGTGTCCTATAACAGTGTGAACCTGTTGGTGGCCCTATGACAAGGCAAGCTCACACATGTACCTTGCATGGCTCACCTCCTCAACCTGGTGGTACAGTGTTTTCTCCGTCACTATCCTGACCTTGGTAAGCTGCAGCAGAAAGCTGTGGAAGCTATGTGTTCACATCTGCCATTTGCACCCCTCATATCATCGACTTGCAACAATACAGAGGTCTTTGTCCATGCCAGGTTGATATGCGATGTGCTTAAGTGAAAACACCGTGTGCACAGTCACTATATGGTGCATAGACTAGGTTCCCAGACCATCAATACAAATCAAAAAAGAAGTCTAGCACTCATCTTCAGCAAACGTGGAATAGATTTATTTGCAGCACTTGAAACTTGTGGTGGATTCCGTGTCTGGAGGCCGTGCCTCGCTTTCTCCTGTTACCATCATCCTCAGATTGCAGGTGTTTTACTTTATAGGTGGTCATCACCTCACCATACTAGCACTCTGCCTAAGTTATATTACTCCTATCCTTTGTGCCCTACAGTGTGGCGGTGTCTTTGTACATTGATTGGGTACTGTTTCTTTCCCCATGAACACAGCCCTACTGGCTATCATTAGCACGTGACTGATGAAAGTCCCATTGGACTGAAACGTTTTAAGTGCTACAAATAAATCTATTCCATGTTTGCTGAAGATGAGTGCTAGACTTCTTTTTTGATATGTGATGTGCTGACATGGTGGAATTCCACTCTGCACATGATGCAGCGACTGTGGCAGCAGCCATGATCCCTGACACAGCATGTCATATCATATAGCCTGGGCCAATGAAGTATGGATGTGGCGCTTATCACTTTTATGGAGTGGGCACAGATTAAGGATCTTTCTGCACAGTTTCGAAATGGCTCTTAAGATGGTTAGCGCTGATGATGCCATCATCAACATCACTATTCCGGTCATCTATATGCTGGATCAGACTTTCAATAGCCTGCAGGAGAAGGTGGTGGTCCCCGAAGAAGAGGAGGAAGCAGAGTAGAATGCAGATGGGATAACATTGCCTCACAGTTCCAGACTGTCATACCGGTGGGAGCCAAGGGAGGGTTGATTACTGTGATCGAGGGGGCTGCTGATAACAAACAAACTGTTAGTGAAGGTGTAAGAGCTAAGGAACATAAAGAACAAGTGGAGGAGGAAGAGATGATCAGCAAGCAACTGTCAGGAGATGAAGAGGATAATAATCTAACCTCTGTTGTTCATGGTTGGTGGGTAGGGATGCAGGAAACAAGCATCAGTGTTAACCAGCCACCAACACAACATGGGCTTGGACCTCATGGAAGAGGCTGACATATGAGTACCTTCTTGCTGCACTATCTGAAACATGATCCGTGTATAGTTATGATTCAAAATAGTGCTGACTACTGGGTTGCCATTATGATAGGTCCACGTAAGACCAAATTTTGCCAGATGCTTCCTGCCCTGGAAAGGGTCCTGCGAATTCTGGAGTATCGAAACACACTTTTACACAACCTTAACAGAGCTTTTCCCCAAGAGACCAGTGAAGCACACAGTGTGCATTGTCATGATCTCCATGGCCAGAGAACTAGCATAAGCCTATATAGGAACAAGCTCTTGGAAGATGGTAACTGTACTGACCATGAACTAAACCTTACCGCACAACTAGAAGTAGCCAGGTAGCATGTCCTACTTTTTATCCCTATATGCCCAGCGCCGGCCGGAGAACTAAATAATGCTAGCAGAGGGAAATATAAGACCTGACTCACCTCTAGAGAAATGCCCAAAAAGGAGACAGAGGCCCCCCACATATATTGGCGGTGATTTTAGATGAAATAACAAACGCAGCAGGAAAATAGTTTTAGCAAATTTGAGGTCCGCTTTCTAGATAGCAGAAGACAGAAAGCACACTTTCATGGTCAGTAGAAAACCCTAACAAAACACCATCCAGAAATTACTTTAGGACTCTGGCATTAACTCATAATACCAGAGTGGCAATTCCTGATCAACAAGAGCTTTCCAGACACAGTAACGAAACTGCAGCTGTGAACTGGAACCAAAAAACAAAAACAAACAAGGACGAAAGTCCAACTTATCTAGTAGATGTCTGGGAGCAGGAACAAGCACAGAGAGGCTTCTGATAACATTGTTGACCGGCAAGCAACTAACAGAGAAGCCAGGTTATATAGCGACACCCAGATCTGATGAGAACAGGTGAACAGGAAAGATGATGACACAAGTTCAATTCCACCAGTAGCCACCGGGGGAGCCCAGAATCCAAATTCACAACAGTACCCCCCCCTCAAGGAGGGGGCACCGAACCCTCACCAGAACCACCAGGGCGATCAGGATGGGCCCTATGAAAGGCACGAACCAGATCGGAGGCATGAACATCAGATGCAGTGACCCAAGAATTATCCTCCTGGCCGTATCCCTTCCACTTGACCAGATACTGGAGTCTCCGTCTGGAAACACGGGAGTCTAGGATTTTCTCCACAACGTACTCCAACTCACCCTCAACCAACACCGGAGCAGGAGGCTCAACGGAAGGCACAACCGGTGCCTCATACCTGCGCAATAACGACCGATGAAAAACGTTATGAATAGAAAAGGATGCAGGGAGGTCTAAACGGAAGGAAACAGGGTTAAGAATCTCCAATATTTTATACGGACCGATGAACCGAGGCTTAAACTTAGGAGATGAGACCCTCATAGGGACAAAACGAGAAGACAACCACACCAAATCTCCAACACAAAGCCGAGGACCAACACGACGGTGACGGTTGGCAAAAAGCTGAGTCTTCTCCTGGGACAACTTCAAATTGTCCATCACCTGCCCCCAGATATGATGCAATCTCTCCATCGCCGCATCCACTCCAGGACAATCCGAGGATTCCACCTGACCGGAGGAAAATCGAGGATGGAACCCCGAATTACAGAAAAACGGGGACACCAAGGTGGCAGAGCTGGCCCGATTATTGAGGGCGAACTCCGCCAATGGCAAAAAAGCAACCCAATCATCCTGGTCAGCAGACACAAAACACCTCAGATATGTCTCCAGGGTCTGATTAGTCCGCTCGGTCTGGCCATTAGTCTGAGGGTGAAAAGCAGACGAAAAAGACAAATCTATGCCCATCCTAGCACAGAATGCCCGCCAAAATCTAGACACAAATTGGGTTCCTCTGTCAGAAACGATATTCTCAGGAATACCATGCAAACGAACAACATTTTGAAAAAACAGGGGAACCAACTCGGAAGAAGAAGGCAATTTGGGCAGGGGAACCAAATGGACCATCTTAGAAAAACGGTCACACACCACCCAGATGACAGACATCTTCTGGGAAACAGGCAGATCTGAAATAAAATCCATCGAGATGTGCGTCCAAGGCCTCTTAGGAATAGGCAAGGGCAACAATAATCCACTAGCCCGAGAACAACAAGGCTTGGCCCGAGCACAAACGTCACAAGACTGCACAAAGCCTCGCACATCTCGTGACAGGGAAGGCCACCAGAAGGATCTTGCCACCAAATCCCTGGTACCAAAAATTCCAGGATGACCTGCCAATGCAGAAGAATGCACCTCAGAGATGACTCTACTGGTCCAATAATCAGGAACAAACAGCCTATCAGGCGGACAACGATCCGGTCTATCCGCCTGAAACTCCTGCAAGGCCCGCCGCAGGTCTGGAGAAACGGCTGACAAAATAACTCCATCCTTAAGGATACCTGTGGGCTCAGAGTTGCCGGGTGAATCAGGCTCAAAACTCCTAGAAAGGGCATCCGCCTTAACATTCTTAGAACCCGGTAGGTATGACACCACAAAATTAAACCGAGAAAAAAATAATGACCAGCGCGCCTGTCTAGGATTCAGGCGCCTGGCGGTCTCAAGATAAATCAAATTTTTGTGGTCAGTCAATACCACCACCTGATGTCTGGCCCCCTCAAGCCAATGGCGCCACTCCTCAAACGCCCACTTCATGGCCAAAAGCTCCCGATTCCCAACATCATAATTCCGCTCAGCGGGCGAAAATTTACGGGAAAAGAAGGCACAAGGCCTCATCACGGAGCAGTCAGAACTTTTCTGCGACAACACTGCCCCAGCTCCGATCTCAGAAGCGTCGACCTCAACCTGAAAAGGAAGAGCCACATCAGGCTGACGCAACACAGGGGCAGAAGAAAAACGGCGCTTAAGCTCCTGAAAGGCCTCCACAGCATCAGGGGACCAATTAGCAACATCAGCACCCTGTCTAGTCAAATCGGTCAATGGCTTAACGACATCCGAAAAACCAGAAATAAATCGACGATAAAAGTTGGCAAAGCCCAAAAATTTCTGAAGACTTTTAAGAGAAGAGGGCTGCGTCCAATCACAAATAGCTTGAACCTTGACAGGATCCATCTCAATGGAAGAGGGAGAAAAAATATATCCCAAAAAGGAAATTCTCTGAACCCCAAATACGCACTTAGAACCCTTGACACACAGAGAATTAGACCGCAAAACCTGAAAAACCCTCTTAACTTGCTGGACATGAGAGTCCCAGTCATCCGAAAAAATCAGAATATCATCCAGATACACTATCATAAATTTATCCAAAAAATCGCGGAAAATATCATGCATAAAGGACTGGAAGACTGAAGGGGCATTAGAAAGACCAAAAGGCATCACCAAATACTCAAAGTGGCCCTCGGGCGTATTAAATGCGGTTTTCCACTCATCCCCCTGCCTGATCCGCACCAAATTATACGCCCCACGGAGATCAATCTTAGAGAACCACTTGGCCCCCTTTATGCGAGCAAACAAATCAGTCAGCAACGGCAATGGGTATTGATATTTAACCGTGATTTTATTCAAAAGCCGATAATCAATACATGGTCTCAAAGAGCCGTCTTTTTTTGACACAAAGAAAAAACCGGCTCCTAAGGGAGATGACGATGGACGAATATGTCCCTTTTCCAAGGACTCCTTTATATATTCTCGCATAGCAGCATGTTCAGGCACAGACAGATTAAATAAACGACCCTTTGGGTATTTACTACCCGGAATTAAATCTATAGCACAATCGCACTCACGGTGCGGAGGTAGTGAACCCAGCTTGGGTTCTTCAAAGACGTCACGATAATCAGACAGTAACTCAGGGATTTCAGAGGGAATAGATGATGAAATGGAAACCAAAGGTACGTCCCCATGAGTCCCCCTACATCCCCAGCTCAACACAGACATAGCTCTCCAGTCAAGGACTGGGTTGTGAGACTGCAGCCATGGCAATCCTAGCACCAAATCATCATGTAGATTATACAGCACCAGAAAACGAATAGTCTCCTGGTGATCCGGATTAATACGCATAGTTACTTGTGTCCAGTATTGTGGTTTATTATTAGCCAATGGGGTGGAGTCAATCCCCTTCAGAGGAATAAGAGTCTCCAAAGGCTCTAAATCATACCCACAACGATTGGCAAAGGACCAATCCATAAGACTCAAAGCGGCGCCAGAGTCGATATAGGCGTCCGTGGTAATAGATGACAAAGAGCAAATCAGGGTCACAGACAAAATAAATTTAGACTGTAAAGTGCCAATGGAAACGGATTTATCAAGCTTTTTAGTACGCTTAGAACATGCTGATATAACATGAGTAGAATCCCCACAATAGAAACACAACCCATTTTTCCGTCTAAAATTCTGCCGCTCGCTTCTGGACAGAATTCTATCACACTGCATGCTTTCTGGCGTCTTCTCAGTGGACACCGCCAGATGGTGCACTGGTTTGCGCTCCCGCAGACGCCTATCGATCTGAATGGCCATTGTCATGGACTCATTCAGACCCGCAGGCACAGGGAACCCCACCATAACATCCTTAATGGCATCAGAGAGACCCTCTCTGAAAGTAGCCGCCAAGGCACACTCATTCCACTGAGTAAGCACAGACCATTTACGGAATCTTTGGCAGTAAATTTCAGCTTCATCTTGCCCCTGCGATAGGGACATCAAAGTTTTTTCTGCCTGAAGTTCCAAATGAGGTTCCTCATAGAGCAACCCCAAGGCCAGAAAAAACGCATCCACATTGCGCAACGCAGGATCCCCTGGTGCCAATGAAAAAGCCCAGTCTTGAGGGTCGCCGCGGAGCAAGGAAATCACAATCCCAACCTGCTGTGCAGGGTCTCCAGCAGAACGAGATTTCAGGGACAAAAATAACTTGCAATTATTTCTAAAATTCTGAAAGCCAGATCTATTCCCTGAGAAGAATTCCGGCAAAGGAATTCTCGGCTCTGATACCGGAGCATGAACAACAAAATCTTGCAAACTTTGTACTTTCGTGGCGAGATTATTCAAACCTGCAGTTACACTCTGAAGATCCATTATAGACAGGTGCACACAGAGCCATTCAAAGATTAGAAGGAGAGAGAAAAAAAAGAAAGACTGCAGCATAGACAGACTGGCAAGTGATCCAATTAAGAGCACAAAAAAAAAAAAAAAAAAAAAAAACTCTCAGCAGACTTCTTATTTCTCTCCTTTCTCAGCCAAGGATTTTAACCCTTTAGTGGGCCGGTCAAACTGTCATGATCTCCATGGCCAGAGAACTAGCATAAGCCTATATAGGAACAAGCTCTTGGAAGATGGTAACTGTACTGACCATGAACTAAACCTTACCGCACAACTAGAAGTAGCCAGGTAGCATGTCCTACTTTTTATCCCTATATGCCCAGCGCCGGCCGGAGAACTAAATAATGCTAGCAGAGGGAAATATAAGACCTGACTCACCTCTAGAGAAATGCCCAAAAAGGAGACAGAGGCCCCCCACATATATTGGCGGTGATTTTAGATGAAATAACAAACGCAGCAGGAAAATAGTTTTAGCAAATTTGAGGTCCGCTTTCTAGATAGCAGAAGACAGAAAGCACACTTTCATGGTCAGTAGAAAACCCTAACAAAACACCATCCAGAAATTACTTTAGGACTCTGGCATTAACTCATAATACCAGAGTGGCAATTCCTGATCAACAAGAGCTTTCCAGACACAGTAACGAAACTGCAGCTGTGAACTGGAACCAAAAAACAAAAACAAACAAGGACGAAAGTCCAACTTATCTAGTAGATGTCTGGGAGCAGGAACAAGCACAGAGAGGCTTCTGATAACATTGTTGACCGGCAAGCAACTAACAGAGAAGCCAGGTTATATAGCGACACCCAGATCTGATGAGAACAGGTGAACAGGAAAGATGATGACACAAGTTCAATTCCACCAGTAGCCACCGGGGGAGCCCAGAATCCAAATTCACAACAGTGCATTGTAGTTCTATACTTCCAACCTCCAGCACATCAATTCGTCAATGCCAAAACATTAGCAGCAGTGATGTAAGTAAAAGAAGCAATTTATGTGAGTCCTTTGAAAGTTTTTTGAACAGCTTGTGCACCAGCACAACAGAGTCCAAGGCTTACACATGGTGAGCGAATGGATAGGATGGTGTAGGAGTATCTAGGACTGAATATCAACACCATCAGGGAGGGTTTAGATCCTTCCCATTTTGCTCTTACAAAATGGATAATTGGCCTGAGCTCTCCTCACAGGCCTTGGAGGTTTTATCATGCCCAGCAGCCAGCATTCTCTCAGAACATGTCTCCAGTGCTGCTAGTGGTATCCTGACAGATAAGCACAGCCAGCTGTCCCCTAAAAGTGTAGACCGCCTATCTTTCATCAAGATGAACAAGTCATTGATCTCAAAGGACTTTCCAGACTAGGCAATGTTGCATTTTTAAGTGTGCTGCATTGAGCACTCTGTGATATCTTTAGCGTGGCTTCTGAGCCTCCTGTTGATGCTGTTGCTGCAGACGTTAACAAAAATTTGTGGAAATGTGAACAGTCATGTTTGCTCTTTATCTGCTGGGTTGGCTGTAGTGCAAGACATGTTAGTCCCTATTATACTATTTCTACTCTCGTGAAATTTAAGCAATTTTGGTGGTGTCAGGCCCTCATCATTTGGTGGTGTCAGGCCCTCATTTTTTGAATTTTGAAGACTGCTCATTGGGTCTGCTGAGTAGGCTATAGTGGAAGACTATTTGGTCCCTATGATACTATTTCTACTCTTGAGAAATTGATGCCACTTCAGTGGTGTCAGGCTCCAATTTTTGGAAATGTGAACACTCCTGGTTGGGTGTCCATGTGATGAGCTGTCTGTAGTGGAAGAGATGTCAATCCCTATTATACTATTTCTACTCTTGCAACATTGATGCCACTTTAGTGGTGTCTGCCATTAACTTTTGTAAATGTGAACAGTTGGATGTCCATCTGCTGGATTTTGTGTAGTGGAACATCTGTTAGTCTCTGTTATACTATTTCTACTGTGGTGACATTGATGCCACTTTGGTGGTGTCTGCCACACTAATTTCTGGAAATGTGAACACTCCTGGTTGGGTGCCCATCTGCTGGGTTGGGTGTAGTGAAAGACCTGTCAGTCCCTATTATACTATTTCTACAGTGGTGAAATTGATGCTACTTTGGTGGTGTCTGCCAATAATTTTTGGAAATGTTAACACTCCTGGTTTGGTGTCCATCTGCTGGTTTGGGCGTAGTTGAGGACCTGTCAAGGTCACGGGTATGTCAGAAGCAGCAGACAGTTGCACTGCATCTAGCTGCAGAAGGTCTCTGTGTTTATCTTTGCAGACATCTTTTTAACCCTTCTGACTCTTTGATCCAGTGGCAACCTTTCTCTGGCTCTAATTGACTCCCAGCTTGCAGCTGGGAGTTGCCGGTAATATTTATGTTCCCCCTGTTGAGGATTGGAGCTATAGCAGTCAGCTCTCATCCTCTTTGGTGTTGCTGGAGGAAGTGTGTGTTACATCACTGAGTCTTCTCAAGATAAGTGTTCTCTTTGCTTGTTTACCCCAGCTGTCTTTAGTGGTAGTGGGGATTCACTAGTGCATATTCTGCCCTTCCTAAAGCAGGGCTTATCGCCTGGGTAAAGCAGAGATTGGGTTCCTGCTCTGCGATATCTGCAGAACCTATATAGGGATATTTAGAGCAGACTGGGTGACTTTAGATCTGCCTAGGGGTCTCCACCCACCCCTTCCCTAGTGTTGGTCTCCCTTCCCTTCATCTCTTCATGTTGCACTTAGTCTTTCCTACACTGTGTATGACATTCGGTCCCTATTGCACTATTTCTACTGTGGAGAAATTGATGCCACTTTGCTGGTGTCTGCCAAATGTGTAGACTCCTGGTTGGGTCTATTGGGTTGGCTGTAGTGAAAGAGATATCGTTCTCCTTTATACTATTTGTACTCTGGTGAAATTGATGCCACCTCAGTGGTGTCTGCTAATAATTTTGGTAAATGTGTAGACTCCTGGTTGGGTCTCCTTCATGCATTTTGCCTGTAGCAGTAGGCCTCCAAGACCATCAGGCCTCCATTTCCTTTGAGTCAACTACCCATGTAACCACTACCTTAGATTTCTCTGATGATAGCACTCTACGAAACTGATATTTATGCCACCTGAGCGTGGCTAAGCATGAAAGCAAGTTGAGATCCTGCATGTGGTATCAGGGCTCCCTGCACAGCGGGCCTTCACCGATACGTCACCCACCTTGTTTTACTTTTAAGTTCAATTGAAATCTGCAAATGCTGGCCCATACACCCATACACCCATATTCTTTTTAAATCACTTCATAAGGTAGCATCTATTTGAAGTTTTTCCCTTTAAGCCTCCTTTGTCTTATATGGGGAAATATTGTAACTACAAATGGAATAGTTATATTTTTAGGTTTCAGTCATAACATCTATTTTCAAAATCTTTACACCCAGACGATTTAGTAGGTCAAATATCAAATTTTAAATATATAATAGATATAAAATACATCATCTTTACAAGAGGTAGTCTCACAGATTTTCTATGAGATAGGTGATAAGTGACCAGGAACTCTAAGAGATATGACTCCTTTTTTGAATAAGTAATACTTTTATTGATTAATAGGAACCCCATATGATCACTCACTTTTTCCCTGGGATTTTGGTGCTTAGTTTGTTCTATTTATGTGAACTACAATAAAATTACAGACCACTCAATTCCTTGTAGGTGAGAAAACTTGCAAAATAGGCAGTGTATCAAATACTTATTTTCCCCACTGTATAATACAGTGTATGCGTGATTAGTATAATATGATTACTGTTTTTCTGTAGTATTTTTTTATTCCATATGTTACATGCTTAGGCATGTAAACCATTGTCATATGTTCATTTTGACTGTGATCTTCATGTTTTTTTTTCTATTTTGCTTATTACAATTTTGCCTTTTTAAGCCACATTTTGGTCAGACAAAGATCCAGGGTTATGGACTGAAACATCATACATTGGCATAATTTATGGTTTGCATAAGAATGATTATGTTTAAAATATTGGACTTATAAAGTCTATCAAATTGTCAGTTGAGATGATCCTAAGTAGGAGCCAAAAGTCCACAAAGAAGTCAGCAATGGACAAAATAAAAAAGCAAAATTAGGGTCACTCAATATTATCAGTCTGGGGGGCGTGGCCTGACTGCTCATGGTGGAGGCTGCTTGATCCAGGAGCTCCCGTTCCCCTGAGCACAAAAGCGTCTTTTAAAGCATCCAGATCTTCCAGATCCAGCTGAATTTAAACAGAGACTCTTTTTCTTCCATTCCTCACTACATGGGAAAGGTAAAACCTTCACAATCTACGATCCCTAAACGGGTCTCAGATTACTTTCCTCCAGGCCGCTCTAACGAGGTACCTCTCTCCAATATGGCGCCTCCCTCTCCTCGTTCAGCCCGTGCTTCCCGCCGACACTCCCAGGCACAAGAAGCTGCATCGGCAGTTCTTCCCTCGGACTCGCCAGTCACATTATCTCTGATGAAAGGTCTATTATCGGAACTGAGAGCCTCTATTCAAGACGATATGAAGTCTATGGTAACGGAGCTCAGAGGTGAGATTGTGGACCTCGGCAATCGCACAGACCATCTTGAAACTAAAATGACTGAACTCATTCAATCTCACAACACTCTCCTGGATGATCACGAACACCTCCAGCTCTCAGTTGAAGCGCTTCAAGCTAAAAACTTTGACCTGGAGGACAGACATAGACGGAACAACGTCCGCCTTAGAGGCGTCCCTGAGTCGCTCCCTCCTGAGGAACTAAGAGCGTTTCTCCAGGATTTCATGTTAGAAGTGCTACCGGGCTTAGAACCCAGAGACCTAAAAATAGATCGCATTCATAGAGTGCAGAAGCCTGCTGGTGTCCGCTCGGATCTTCCTCGTGATGTGCTGGCAAGAGTACATTTTTATGAGGTTAAGGATGACTTTCTGAAGGCTCTCAGAGCGTCTCCCGCTATATCTGAACGCTTTACAAAACTTGAGGTGTATCCGGATCTATCTCCAGGCACCTTAGCTCAGCGTCGCTCGTTTAAGCCCTACACAGCACTACTACGGGATAAAGAAATAGCTTACAGATGGGGACACCCTACTCGTCTTATTATTCGCAGAGATAACATCACTCACACTTGCTCTACGCCCGCTCATGCAGCGCAACTCCTGAAGACCTGGAATTTTCTCCCAGCGTCCTCTTCTACAACGCTCCAACCTCCCAGACAGGACTCCTTGGATAAGAGTGGATCTCGTGGGAAAAGGATCGACCCAGAATGGAGAGTCGCCTGACCTGATTTTAGTTGATCTGGATTTCATTTTTGCTGGATAATATGCTCAGGGGTCCGTCTTCCTGTTTTTCTTTTTTTTTCGTTTCCCAGGTTACATTTCGGCTCCTTTCCCTTCTTTTCCCTCCCTCCCTATTACTTACGCCTGGGAATGCGGCCCCTTCGAGCGACTTTTGTTCGCTCTGAATTTCTGGACTTTTTTTTCTTAATTTTATTGTTGCTTTTTGTAAATATTTCTGGTAATCAGTTACTTCCACTGATGTTTCATTTTTTATTGTTTTTGCATTGTCCTTGTTATGGCGCATTTGCGTCTGAATCATTATGCACTGTTACCCTGGTTATGTACCCCTCTCCCCCCTTACCCCCACTTCCCTCCCTTTTGTGCAGCCGACCATCCTTGTTCTTCATTGTTCTAACATATGAGCTAAGGGTCTACTTTAGATTCTTATTATGCCTATCTCGGTATTTTCATTAAATGTAAATGGCCTTAATTCTCCTCAAAAACGCTCGCTTCTATATAACCAACTTAAGAAATCTCGGGCGGACGTTGTCTTTTTGCAGGAGACTCATCTATTAGAGACTGATAATTACCGCATAACCTCCCGCTTTTATCCTCAGCGTTTTTTTTCCAATGCTCAGGATAAAAAATCTGGTGTAGCAATTTTTATCAGCGCTAAGTTGTCATTTGAATTGATTAAAATCTTTTCTGATCCTGAGGGAAGGTATTTGCTTCTGACTTGTCGTTTAAATGAGATCCTATTTTCTTTATTGGCGATTTATGCCCCGAACGCAAAACAATCTGCCTTTTTAAATTCAATATTAGATAACCTGTCCCCCTCTATGGTGGGTCACAAACTAATCGCGGGAGATCTTAATGCCCCCCTTAACAAATCCCTTGACTGCTCGAATTCCCTGACTTTTAGATCTGACCTAGCTCCTATTACCTCCTCTTTTCACCTGCATGACGTCTGGCGTTACCTCCATAGCAATGAAAGGGACTACACCTTCTTCTCTCCCAGACATAAATCCTTCAGCCGTTTAGACTATTTTCTAGTTAGTGACTCCCTTCTTCCTTTATGTGCGTCTGCCAACATTGACATTATCTCTTGGTCAGACCATGCCCCTATTACTTTAACTCTTTCTGACTCCACTCCCCATTCTCCTTTGACTAACTGGAAATTGAATGAACACCTCCTGACTTCTACGATTAATCTTAAAGCCCTTACTACTCACCTGAAGGAATTCTTTCAATTTAATAATGTTGATGACATTGCTCCAGATGTGTTATGGTTCTCTCATAAGGCTGTGATGCGTGGTCATTTTCTCAAATTAGCAGCCCACTCTAAAAAACAATATAATATGATTCTGGATTCCCTCCTCACTAAGATTAAAACACTCGAAAATTCTCTTTTATCCTCTTCAGACCCTACGTCCCTCTCAGATTTATTAAAGACTCGGAACCAACTGCGCACTCTTCTCCTTTCGCGAGTTGAGCTTCAACTGAAAAAAACTAAATCCAATTTTTATGCCATGGGGGACAGAGCTGGTGCCCTCCTTGCGCGTAGAATTAAAAAAAAGGAGATCCGTTCAAGAATTCCCCACATTATCTCCCCCCATGGAGTCAAAATCTGTAACCCTATTCTTATTGCTGACCAATTCTGCAATTACTATAATGACCTTTATAATTTGTCCTCCTCTCCTTCTACACCGCAACCCTCGCTTGACACTATTTCTGCTTTCCTTGCAAAAGCCAAACTTCCTTCGCTGTCCTCAGAGCAATTAAAATACTTAAATGAGCCTTTTACCCTCCCTGAAATTCTTGAAGTTATTCGTACGTCTAAAAAACGGTCGGCCCCTGGTCCAGATGGCTTCCCCTATCAATATTACTCCTCCTTTTCTTCCTTCCTTGCTCCTCATCTGCTATCTCTTTTTCGGTTCTGGCAACGTGAGGGACACATCAAACCCGAGGGACTAAGAGCATCTATCTCTACAATCCCTAAACCTGGGAAGCCCCCCACCGATCCGAGCAGCTATCGTCCAATAGCTTTGCTTAACTGCGACTTAAAAATTTATTCTAAATTACTAGCGGACCGTCTTAAAGTAGTACTTCCGTCTCTGATTGCTTTAGATCAGGTGGGATTCATTCCTGACCGTCAGGCTAGGGATGCTACGAGAAGGGTCATAAACCTATTGGAGATTTTGGAGAGGAGGGGATCCCCTGGTGTACTCGTCTCGTTAGATGCGGAAAAAGCTTTTGATCGTGTGCACTGGGGGTTCTTGGCGGCGGTCCTGGATAAATTTGCCTTCTCTGGTAACATTAAATCAGCCATTATGGCCCTATATTCGTCCCCTTGTGCTTTTGTTAAAGCGGGTGGCTTTGCTTCTTCCACTTTTTCAATAACCAACGGGACGCGCCAGGGCTGCCCCCTCTCCCCCCTCATTTTTGCCCTTGTGATGGAACCGCTAGCAGCTATTATTCGCACACATCCTGATATCTCGGGTATTTTGGTGGGCCCTGTAGACCATAAAATCAGTCTCTATGCTGATGATGTTCTCACTTGCACAAACCCTACTGTTTCTTTACCAACTATTATGTCTGTTCTCTCTGACTTTTCTGACGCCTCTTTCTACAAACTCAACTTTACTAAGTCTTCGATTTTTCCAGTTAACCTTCCCTTTATTTCCCAGCAAAAGCTTTCCGCACATTTTCCCTTTAATTGGACTCCTAACGGCTTTCGTTACTTAGGAATTCACATCTCTTCCCTTAAAGATATTATTAGAGTTAACTGTGATTCCCTTCTTTCCGATATCCGTTCGTTATGTGCAGAATATTCGTCTTACCAATTGTCCTGGATCGCTCGAATCCAAACTGTCAAAATGATGTTTCTCCCTAAGATCCTATACCTCCTCAGTTGTATCCCTCTTCTCTTCCCTAAAAGATATCTAAACCTCTTTCAATCGGGTCTGAGTCGGTTCATTTGGGGTAACAGATCACATCGTGTCGCCATGTCCACTCTGACCCTTCCATCTGGGGGGGGTGGCTTTGGGGTCCCTGATATTGCATCGTATTATTCCTCTGTTATGCTTGAGGTAGCGAGGATTTGGTGGCTAGAGTCTCCTTTATCGCTTTGGTTGCAGATTGAGATGTGTTTTGCTCCTCGTGGATCGACCAGACTTCTTTTGGAAATGAATCTACTTCGTTTCTCCCCTCCGTCCTCCTCTCTTCGTTCTATCCAAAGCCTCCTTTCGACTTGGCAAAAATTTAAAATGTCTCATTTCCCTTTCCTTTTTAAACATATTTCCCTGCGAGCTGTAGAAACCCTGATGGGAGAAATTTCTTTTGCATCTTGGGGCATTGGTCTCACATCCACACTCTCACTCGATGATCTGTTGGTTCAGGGTCGTCTCTCTCCTTATAACGACCTGGCTTCGAAATTTTCCCTTCCTCCCTCCTCCCTTTTCTCCTATCTTCGGCTCCGTCACTTTCTTAACTCTGTATCCTTCCCAGTCTGCGATCCCAGGGAGATTAACCTCTCACTACAAGCGTTCTTTGGTCAACTCACCCGGGCCCGTCGCGGAGTCTCTATTATTTATAAAGCCCTTCTTGAATCACGAGTGACATCTAAACTTTCTTATATGCTCAGATGGGAATCCAGATTTGCCTTTTCAACTCCTTTAGAAAATTGGCTTACAGCCTCGGGTCATGCTTATCATTTCACGCGCTGCATTAACCACCTGGAGCAATCGAAAAAACTTATGTTCAATTGGTATCTATCTCCTTCTCGAATCGCGAAATTTAGTGGTCGGGGTCTCTCCCCCTCCCCTGCTTGCTGGAAGGGTTGTTCTGACTTGGGCACAGAAGCCCATATGTGGTGGCACTGTCCTGGGGTGAATCAGTTTTGGACTGAAGTGAGCTCTCTTATCTCCTCTTTAACGGGTCTTCCCTTGATACTAACGCCCTCCCTAGCTTTACTGGGTTTGGATTTGGAGACTTATCCTCTTACTATTAGACCAATCATAACAAATACCCTCATTGCGGCCCGGCAGACTATAGCAGCCCATTGGAAGTCTCCGACTCTCCCTTCTCTTCCCGAAACTATATCTCGCCTAAATTCACACTGTGCATATGAGCTCATGCTTGCACATGATTTAAATACAAAAATAAAGATTTTGAATTGGTGGGACCCGTGGATTTCCTCTATTTATAACATTGTTGAAGTACCTCCCTGATTCTCGTCAGATCTTGAATTATTGTGTATTACCGAGTAACAGTTAGATTCTGTTTCAATGCTTTTTGTATCTTATATGTAACGGGATGTATAGCTGCTCATTTTCCCTTCCCCTTCCGTGTTGTTGTTGCTCTGTTTTTTTTATTTTTATTTTTATGCTTGTATTCTTGTATTCTTTTACTGGTAACTGTTTGTTACTTATATTCTTTGAATTCCTTAATAAAAAACAACTGGTTTAAAAAAAAATATTATCAGTCTGAATGTTGTTATGAAATCACACAAACTACTGGCTTTTGTATTAATGCATTATTTGGGCAGTTCTTCTAATCAGGCAGAACACTGAGTGTAAGGTTTTGTTTTCCCTAGTTGAATTATATTGATGCACTGACTATCATGTTCTCTTTTGGGAGTACGCAAATTTTTGTTTTTAAAATAAATACGTGTTATTGGTTTTTAACTATGTTTTACTACTCTGTTTAACGGAAAATCACGACATTAATTTGGGGTAGAATATCTTAGATATTGAGGACCCCGACAAATGTAAAACTGCACTCCAACATCTATCTTACTGGATGCTGATTGACTAGAAAAACTGCCTGGATGAACCATTAAAACAAAAGCTGGAGATCAGTTTTACTATACCTTAAGTATATCATGACCTTTAATCCAGCCTACAGATGGTTTAGTTATAGCTTCATTTATACAAGAATTCAAAGTAGATTTCTTCCATGATGGAATATCCGGAAATGCGCGTAAGAACTTGTCTTTAACTACCATACCTAGACTTTTTATTTGTTTGATGACCACAAAGCATTTGACACATTTCCTTAAAGATTTGATTAGTTTAAGGTATGCAATACATAACACATTATTATTATTATTATTATTTATTTATATAGCACCATTAATTCCATGGTGCTGTACATGAGAAGGGGTTACATCAAAATACAAATATCACTTAGGGTACTGTCACACAGTGCAATTTTGATCGCTACGACGGTACGATTCGTGACGTTTTAGCGATATCGTTATGATATCGCAGTGTCTGACACGCAGCAGCGATCAGCGATCCTGCTGAGAATCGTACGTCGTAGCAGATCGTTTGGAACTTTCTTTCGTCGCTTGATCACCCGCTGACATCGCTGGATCGTTGTGTGTGACAGCGATCCAGCGATGTGTTCGCTTGTAACCAGGGTAAACATCGGGTAACTAAGCGCAGGGCCGCGCTTAGTAACCCGATGTTTACCGTGGTTACCAGCGTAAACGTAAAAAAAAAAACAGTACATACTTACATTCCGGTGTCTGTCCCCGGCGTCTCAGCTTCTCTGCACTGTGAGCGCCGGCCAGCCAGAAAGCGACGTCAGCAGCGTCTGACGTCACCGCTCTGCTTTCCGGCCGCTGTGCTTACACAGTGCAGAGAAGCTGAGACGCCGGGGGACAGACACCGGAATGTAAGTATGTACTGTTTGTTTTTTTATGTTTACGCTGGTAACCAGGGTAAACATCGGGTTACTAAGCGCGGCCCTGCGCTTAGTAACCCGATGTTTACCCTGGTTACCCGGGGACTTCGGCATCGCTCCAGCGCCGTGATTGCAACGTGTGACCGCAGTCTACGATGCTGGAGCGATAATCATACGATCGCTGCGACGTCACGGATCGTGCCATCGTAGCGATCAAAATTGCTCTGTGTGACAGTACCCTCACAGTAAACAAAACTAACAATGACAGACTGGTACAGAGGGAAGAGGACCCTGCCCTTGCTGGCTTACATTCTACAGGATTATGGGGAAGGAGACAGTAGGTCGAGGGTTGCAGTAGCTCCAATGGTGTTGAGGTGGCCGTGTGGTCTTTACAGGCTGTAAGCTTCCTTGAAGAGGTGGGTTTTCAGGTTTCTTTTGAAGGATCCAAAAGTAGTGGAGAACACATCTAAATCACCTATATTGCACAAGACATGGAACAATATCTTTTCAAATTAAAGTGTGATTTTTTTTTTATTCTGATTTGTCAAATTGCCTATATATTCAGCAGCAGTTAGTGCCGAGGTCAAAATAATATAACATCTCACAACATTGGTCATGAAAATAATCCACTTCTGAGCAATACTGCTTGTTATTTGCCCTTTTATGAGGGTAGATAAATTGTCCATATTGCAATTGCCAATTTAAACAAGCATTTAACGATTCCCAGACTTTTAATTATGTTAAATTAATTTTATATTTTTTTCCTTGAACTGTAAATGTTTGTCTGATCACTCGGTTTTAATCCTTTAACTTGCATTATAAATGACAAACAGATGTCTGTTTACATGGTCCTATTGACAGACAATGATTTTAGATAAGCAGAAAAGATGTGATCAAAGACAAGCAAAAGAATAACTGCTTCATTTGAGATTTAATGGCCGAACATATTTATAGTACATTGGACAATAATTTAGGATTAATACCCCATGTAAAAAACATTTAGTTCAAAACAAACAGAAAACCCTTACCATTCCAAAACAGTTAGAAATCACAATAAAAAATCTATGAAATAATTCATTAAATATTATATATTAAAGATATTTTGACAGCTCCAAGAAAGAATTGCAGGAACCACATTCATATAGGCACATAATATGCTTCCCTATATTTTGCATTTATATGCGGGACAGATAGCAAAGTTTGGAATTTTATACCATTCATCAGGCTTAGGAGGATCACGGGGTGGGGGAACTAGATGAATTGTGAGATTCAAGTTCTGAAACAAAATTTTCCTAAAGTAAACTATTGTAAGTAAGTTCAGGAAGTCTCCCAAAACAGTAGTGGATGCAATGTGAGAGTTCCAGCAAAGTACCTAGTAATAGAAACATAGTGATTGGAATATTATAGAAATACTAGATGGTGGCTCAATTCTAACGCATCGGGTATTCTAGAATATGTATGTAGTTTATTTATGAAGTTTTCAGAATAATACAATTTATACACAGGATTTGGGTGGCCGGGCGCGACCAATTAGCGAAGCGTGATTCAAATTCGGCGCCAATTCGTGGCCGGACTGCAACTGTTGCTAATTGTTCGCGAATGGGTGTGACCAATCAGTGAAGCCAGGGTCGGCTCCAGGTTTTTGAGGGCCCCGGAAGAAAGAGTCTCAGTGGGCCCCCACTTTAACACATACCACAATTCATGATGCACAGATATAGCATAGAAATATAGCACAGCCAAGTAGCGTATAGCACAGCCCACGTATTATATAGCACAGCCACGTAGTATATATAGCACAGCCATGTAGTATATAGCACAGCCATGTAGTATATGACACAGCCACATAGTATATAACACAGCCCACATAGTAAATAGCACAGACATGTAGTATATTGCCCAGCCACGTAGTATATTGCCCAGCCACGTAGTATATTGCCCAGCCACGTAGTATATAGCACAGTGACGTAGTATATAGCACAGCAACATAGTATATAGCACAGCCACATAGTATATAGCACAGCCACGTAGTATATTGCACAGCCCACATAGTATATAGCACAACCATGTAGTATATAGCACAGCCACATAGTATATAGCACAGCCCATTTAGTATACTGCCCAGCCACGTAGTATATTGCCCAGCCACGTAGTATATTGCCCAGCCATGTAGTATATTGCCCAGCCACGTAGTATATTGCCCAGCCACGTAGTATATTGCCCAGCCACGTAGTATATAGCACAGCCCATATAGTATATAGCACAGAGATGTAGTATGTAACACAGCCCACATAGTATATAGCAATGTGGGCACCATATCTCTGTTAAAAAAATAATTAAAATAAAAGTTATATACTCACCCTCCATCGGCCCCCGGATCCAGCGTTTACTGATGCTCCTCGTGACGCTCCGGTGACCGCTACGTCATCATCTTGCGAGACCGCAATGCATGGAACGGTCACTGGAGCATCGTGAGGAGCAGGAAAGGCCTGGGCTGGATCCAGAAGGTGAGTATATAATGATTTTTTATCTTTTTTATTATTTTTAACATTAGATCCCACGCCAATGTTGCTGATTGGTCGCGCCGGCTGGGCGCGACCAATCAGCGAAGCAGTGGGATCGGAGCATTGCGAGCTGCAGGAAAAGCTGCTGCAGAGGCGTCGGAAGGTGAGAATATCATGATGTTTTATTTTTAAATTATTTTTAACATTATATCTTTTTACTATTGATGCTGCACAGGCAGCATCAATAGTAAAAATGTTGTCACATAGGGTTAATAGCAGCGTTAACAGACTGCGTTACACCACATTATGCCATGGTGTAGCGCAGTCGGTTTAACAGACTGCTACAATGCTACGTGGGTGGGGGCACTGACTGGGGGGGAGTAGGGAGGGGCCGGACTGTGCCCGTTGCTCCCAAGAGTGCATTGCGGTCTTGCGAGATGTTAACATGCGATCTCGCGAGACCACTATGTCATCATCTCGTGAGACCGCAATGCATGGACCGGTCACCGGAACGTCGCGAGGAACGGGAAAGGCCTGGGCTGGATCGGGGGCCGACGGACGGTGAGTATATAATGATTTTTTAATTTTTTAATTATTTTTAACATTAGATCTTTTTACTATTCATGCTGCAATAGACAGCATCAATAGTAAAAAGTTGGTCACACAGGGTTAATAGCAGCGCTAACGGAGTGCGTTACAACGCGGCATAACATGGTCCGTTAATGCTGCCATTAACCCTGTGTGAGCGCTGACTGGAGGGGAGTATGGAGCGGGCACTGACTGTGGGGAGTAAAGAGCGGCCATTTTGCCGCCAGACTGTGCCCATCGCTGATTGGTCGTGGCTGTTTTGCCACGACCAATCAGCAACTTGGATTTCCGTTACAGACAGAAAGACAGACAGACAGACAGAAAGATGGAAGTGACCCTTAGACAATTATATAGTAGATTACTTTGATCATTTTACATTTTTATTACTGTAATTTATTTTCATACTTCATATTGACACTCCTCGTTTCATACTTTTATAACCCATAGTGTGAGCTGCTGTTTAAAATAGAAAAAATAAATGCGTATGATCAAAAATTATGTATCTCCTACATTTTTAGAAATTGCAGAAGCAATCTCATAATGGAGCTTGAGTATAGAAAAGCATAGCTTTCTTGTACAATCATCAAATTATTTTGATGTGTTTCAGGTCATTGTTAATAAGTTAGTAACCTTTATGTTGTTCCATTGACTGTAGATGTCATCACTTTAAAATGACTTCTCAATGATTACAGCCTTCATGAAAAGAACCATCTTTGTTTACTTTGTAATGTTATTAATTTGGAATCTAAGCTATACTATTTACAAGAGTATAAAATATTGGATGCATTCAAGACATAAAGATATAATTGTTTAGCAAATAAATCAAGATTTCTAACAAACATCTAAACCAACTTATATACATGTTTCATCAATGTTAGAGGGGTTGTCCAGTAGTGAACAAACCTTGCTTAATTTAGGTCTTTTTGTAAAATTAGGACAGTGTATACTCACCTCCCACAATGTTGTCGGCGCTGTGGTTTCCGGAGAGTAATATGCTGTTGTGCCATGTGCCAGCTGAAGCCAATGAGATTCCACTTCTCAGCTGCAGCCCTGATAGGTTATTGCTGATCTACAGCCATTGATACCGATAAATGTCACCTGACTCTAAGAAAAGCGGCACCAACATAAATGGAACAATGTTGAAGTTGATGTAGGAGGAAATTATGGACTGTTTTTATTTAATGTGAGAGCCTTGAAATTATTAAGCTGGGTTTGTCCAGTAACTCCTTTGAGACTGCAATGTCTGAAAAATGAAAAACGTCATTGTCTTGGTAGGAAATTGCTTATTATCAGTGCTGTAGCTGTTCTGACCCAAAGTCAGATTACAGGATCACTAGTGAGGCCAAATTGTGGGACATGACCCTCTTAGACACAAGCACTTGGAGAAAAGAATGCCCACTGTTCGTGAGCATAAACAATTGTTTATTCCCCTGTGAACAGTTTTCTTATACCATTTACAGACAAATATAGCTACCATTGGAGTTTCCACCAGCCACCCATTCTCAGAAACATGTAATGATAATTTTAGGAATTAGGTCTTTCCCAGTGTATTACCCATAAAATAGTTTCTCAGAGTCTTCCATATGAAATAAAAAAAATAGACCAAATATGAAACCTTAATAAAAAATATTAGACATAGTATGAACAATGAGACTAGATAATTCTAAACAAAATATGGATAAAGAAGAAAATATTAAAGCTTCTTTATCACCAGCCTAAAAAATAATTTAAAAGTGATTGTCCCAGATTGTTACAAAATGGGCAAAACGTGAGTATGTTTCTTGGATACACGAAAACCATTAGATCATCTGCCAGTTTTCTTTTTTTACTCCACCAAACACATGAACATTTGGCTTTTCATGCATTTTTAATTGGGAGAGGGCTTACAGCTACTATAAGACATCTGAAAGGGAATAAAAATGATTATACACGCCAATACATTTTAGATTGATGATTTTGTACAACTGTAATGTATATGGTAACCTTAAGAGCAGGAATTATTAAAAAAAAGAAAGTGTCTGATTGTTCAATCCTTCACAGCTTTAGATCACCACTCCAGGGTCCTAGCTAAATCTGCAGCGAAGACATCACATACAGTGCATACTGTAATTTACACTGAGAACTGCTGCCAATCACTGGAAATTGCAGTGATCTTAGCACATGAGACACCTGAATGTCAAAGCTAGTGACTGGCTGCATCGATCACATAAACATTACAGGTTTGTGGGGGACCATTAGAGAAGTAGGAGATTGTAAGGGTCAGCATTAGTTCTTTTATTATTTTAATACATTTCTACTTATCACCGTTACTGAGTAGAAAAGGTTGTATAATACCTAAAAAAAAGTCATTAGGGCAAATTTCATGTTTTTTATAGATTTATAATGAATTCAGTAGCAATGTATTACTAGTTTTTTCTACTCTAAAACATATTTTTTCATGTTCACTGAATGATCCTTACCTTCAACAGGACAGAATCAGATACTTCACTATTGTCTCAGTAATCTCTTTACCTTAAATATGATGTCTAAAAAAACATTCAAGGCCATAAGATATCATTACTAAATAGAATCACCATCTCTGCTGCTGGTTGACTTTAATTCATTTACTTTGTTACATAAAAAGTCAAGTGATTTTATTGTATTTTGTGTATCAAACAACATTGTTTTGTTATAATTTATCATAATTTTGGATCTATGGATAGAACAAAATAGATATTAGGTACAAGAGTTATTGAAAAATTTAAGGATTTAAGAATAAAAGATTTTTAGATTCACTAGTAGTGTTGAGCGATACCGTCCGATACTTGAAAGTATCGGTATCGGAAAGTATCGGCCGATACCGGCAAAGTATCGGATCCAATCCGATACCGATACCCGATACCAATACAAGTCAATGGGACTCAAGTATCGGACGGTATTCCTGATGGTTCCCAGGGTCTGAAGGAGAGGAAACTCTCCTTCAGACCCTGGGATCCATATAAATGTGTAAAATAAAGAATTAAAATAAAAAATATTGCTATACTCACCTGTCCGACGCAGCCTGGACCTCAGCGAGGGAACCGGCAGCGTTGTTTGTTTAAAATTCGCGCTTTTACTTGGTTACGTGAAGTCCCGGCTTGTGATTGGTCAGGGTGGCCATGTTGCCGGGACGCGGACCAATCACAGCAAGCCGTGACGAAATTAACGTCACGGCTTGCTGTGATTGGTCCGCGTCCCGGCAACATGGCCGCCATTAACCAATCACAAGCCGTGACGTCATGGGAGGCTGGACACGCGCGCATTTTAAAATGGGCGCGTGTCCAGCCTCCCGTGACGTCCCGGCTTGTGATTGGTTGCGGCGCGGTCAACCAATCACAAGCCGGGAGGCTGGACACGCGCGCATTTTAAAATGCGTTTTAAAATGCGCGCATGTCCAAATTGTACACTTATTTATATGTATACAGAAGTATGATGTTTTCAACCCTGTAGTTTGGCTTAGCTTGGCACTTTTTGATGTATTGCGAGGCTCAGGTCTTGATTGTGAGCTTGGTACACACTTGTGATTGGTTGACCGCGCCGCAACCAATCACAAGCCGGGACATCACGGGAGGCTGGACACGCGCCCATTTTAAAATGCGCGCGTGTCCAGCCTCCCGTGACGTCCCGGCTTGTGATTGGTTACGTCGCCCATGTGACCACGACGCGCCCAATCACAACGCCGGAACGTAATTTTAAAATCCTGCAAGGACCTGAAATTACGTCACGGCTTGCTGTGATTGGTCCGCGTCCCGGCAACATGGCCGCCGCGACCAATCACAAGCCGGGACTTCACGTAATCAAGTAAACGCGCAAATTTTAAACAAACAACGCTGCCGGTTCCCTCGCTGAGGTCCGGGCTGCGTCGGAGAGGTGAGTATAGCAATATTTTTTATTTTAATTCTCTCTTTTACACATTATTACATTAATGTTGTTTCGATACCCGATACCCGATACCACAAAAGTATCGGATCTCGGTATCGGAATTCCGATACAGCAAGTATCGGCCGATACCCGATACTTGCAGTATCGGAATGCTCAACACTATTCACTAGCAGTTAATCATAAAAATAAAAAATTGAAACAGCCATTTGTATAAGTAAGATAGTTAGATAGTGGATTGATAGGGAATTGTTAGAGCAAGCATATTAGAAAATAGCTTAGATTATGGGACTAAATAGATAGGGGAAAAATTACTTTGCACCTGAACCACCCCTTTAGTTGTATGGTCTTTTTAGGGTATTTTTTATAATTTTGTTATTCAATAATTAATTTTGAGCTTACTTTATACCTGTTTATACATGTAAAGCCATCTGTCAATAAACAATATCCTTTTTGACTTAATCCATTAACCACGGGCCATTTTCCGATTTTACGTTTTTGTTTTTTGCTCCCCTTCTTCCCAGACCCATAACTTTTTTTATTTTTCAGTCAAAATGGCCATGTGAGGGCTCGTTTTTTGTCGGACAATTTGTGCTTTTGAAGGACTCCATTGGTTTTAACATTTTGTACTGGAAAATGGGGAAAAAAATTCCAAGTGCGGTGAAGTTGCCAAAAAATGTAATTCCACAGTTGTGTTTTGTTTACCATGTTCACCAACTGCTAAAACTGACCTGCCATTATGATTCTGCAGGTCATTATGAGTTCATAGATGCCAAAACATGTCTAGGTTCTTTTCTGTTTAAGTGGTGAATTAAAAATTCCAAACTTTGGTAAAAAAAAAATGGCACCATTTTCCGAGACTTGTAGCATCTCCATTTTTCTTGATTTGGGGCTGGGTGAGGGCTTATTTTTTGTACCCTGAGCTTACGTTTTCATTGATACCATTTTGGTGTAGATACAATCTTTTGATTTCATTTGCATTTTATTGCAATGTAGCGGCAACCAAAGAAGATGTAATTATGGTGTTTTTAATTTTTTTTTCTCTATGCTGTTTACCGATCAGGTTATTTTTTTATATTGATAGATCAGGCAATTTTGAATGCGTCGATACCAAATATGTGTATGTTTAATTTCTTTATATTGAATGGGGCGAATGGAGATGATTTGAACCTTTATATTTTAGTTAAGATTTTTATATTTTTAAAAACTTTTTTTTACATTTTGCATGATTCAATAGTCTTCACGGGAGACTAGAAGCTGCAGTTGTCTGATCGGCTCTGTTGCATACAGGCAGTAATCAGATAACCTGTATGTAACAGAAATACTCACTTGCTATGAGCGCCGACCTCCAGGCCGTTCTCATAGCAATCCAGCAGTGACAACCATAGAGGACTGCTGTAGAACTCTGGTTGTCATGTTGACCCATCAGTGACCCACAATCACATGATGAGGTCACTAATGGGTGAGATTTCCATTGCGCTTCCTGGAAGCACGAGTTAAATGCCTCTGTCAGAGATTGAAAGTGACATTTAACAGGCTAACAGCCGCGAGTGAATTGCAAGTGTTAGAGGCACATGTTAGCTGTTCTAAACAGCTGACATGTACTGGGGAAGATGTGGGCTCAGTGCCGGAGATCACATTAAAGGAAGGAATTCCGATGTGGGCGTACTATTATTCCCAACGTCAGAAAGGGGTTAAAGAGTGACCATTGCTTTAAAATTTATTTCATATATCTATAGAGCACATGAAAATAAGCAACTTTGAAAAATATCTTATCAGAGAAATGTGCTTCTTTCTCTACAAGAATTAATCAGTCATTATCAGAATTCTCAATTGTGAGGTAAAATCTGTATTCATTGAAGACAGAGAGGTGATGACAGCAGTTGCTTATTTTCATGTGAACTATTGATTTATGAAATCAAAATGAAAAAAAAAATTACTATTTCAGGAACCATCTTATGTATTAAAACCTGCAAGATCAGTGTAATTATTAACAATTTTATTATTTTTTTCTTTTATCTTTCAAAGTGTTGAAACACAGTGTCTGCGAATTGACATACTGATTTGGCTTTTATCCTAAGTCATACTGCATGACTTGTTAAAGGGTTGATTGTGACTTGTAGGATCGCTACTTCCAACAGGTGGCGCTATAGAGTTTAAGTCCTCTTTTTCTTTGAAGAGGCAATTTGCATATTAAATATCTTGAGCACTCTATTTTATTTTCTTGCTTGTTAACAATAACGCTAATAAAATAATTTTACAAAAATTGAAAGAATATCCTTGATAACTAAACCTCAAGGGCGGGTGCCCACGATCCAGAACTAGAATAGTTTTGGAAAGATTGTATGTTCGCTGGACCATACGGATTTACCACATCCAATACATTTCTATTGATGTTATTTCTTTTGCACATACTAGTGTCTCCACAAGAGAGATTGACATGCTGCTATCTGGAAAGACATGCCACATCTCAGTGTCCGTGGGTGATTCGAGGGTGTCTGTGGAAGCATAGTGGACATGAGATATCTAGAAATCCCATCCATTATGCTGTAACATCTGACTGCTGCGGGCTTGAACCCGCAGCTGCTCCTGATATATGCCCTAATGAATATATTATGTAAGGTACGCCATGTTCTGAATAATTATTATTCTCATGAAAAAACATGTGCAGAACTGCTATGTGTATCTAATCTATTGTTGCTGGCTTGTGTATTTATACATACAAAACTAAATAAATAGTAACAGGATATATAATATTTTACAACACGTTATTTTCTTTCAAAATATTAATATATTTCTTTTTCCTGGCTATTCATGAAGCTTTGACTTCATGTCAAATTCAGGTCAACATGATGACCCTTAGATGTCACATACTGCATTGATTTCCTTTATCACCTCTTACCCTAGAACCTGTTAATTAGATTACACTCCAAAAAGGTGAAAAAGATGTGACTGAAAAGATTCAACACAATGAATCACAAAATTTATTCCGTGATTGTGTTGTTACCGTTATGGCTTGATTTTATTTTATTTTAGTCTTAAAAAAAAAATTACAAATTACCCACAGTAATGGATTAAAATGGTTAGGTTCACAACCACCCCTTTTTTTTCTTGTTTTGTGGTTTTGTATGAAATTATGTCCAATGCAAATTTTTTTCTTTTTTTTTTATTGTTCCAATACAAAGGAAATAAACATGTGTATAACAAAACATGTGTAATTGCTATAATTTTCTAGGTGAAATACTTCATTTTCTGTTGCAATTTAGAGTGTTCCGAAACTTTTGGCTATGACTATATGTATTACCAGAGTCTCACTCTGTATATTATTATTAAGTACCGTTGAAACTAGAAGTTTACATACACTATACAAAAAGACACATATGCATGTTTTTCTCAATATCTGACATGAAATCAGAATAAACCTTTCTCGTTTTAGGTCAATTAGGATTGCCATAGTTATTTATATTTGCCAAATACCAGAATAATGAGAGAGAATGTTTTAAGGCATTTTTATTACTTACTGAAAAGTAAAAAGTTTACATACAAACTAAGATTACTATGACGTTAAACAATTCTGGATGGGATCTGTGTCATAGAGATGAACGTGCTTTGGGCCAACAAATGCATACCAACCCAAGGACAAAAGACCTTTTGAAGATGATGGTGGAAACTGGTAAGATTATTTCAATATCTATAGTGAAACCAGTGCTGCATCAACATGGGCTGAAAGGCCACTCTGCCAGGAAGAAGCCTTTACTCCAAAAGAAACCTAAAAAGCCAGATTAATGTTTGCAAATATACACAGGAACAAAGACCTTTATTTTTGGAGACATATCCTGTAGTCTGATGAAACTAAAGCTGACCTTTTTGAACATAATGACCATTGTTACGCTTGGAAGTGTAAGAACACCATCCCAACTGTGATACATGGGGATGGCAGCATAATTTTGTGGGGATGGCTTGCTGTAGGAGGTACTGGTGCACTTCACAAAATAGATGGCATCATGAGAAAAAAAGACTATAAAAAAGACAATACTGAAGCAAAATCTCAAGACATCATCCAGGAAGTTAAAGCATTGGCGGAAAAGGGTCTTCCAAATGGATAATGACCCTAAGCATACTTCCAAAATGGCAACAAAGTGGCTTAAGGATAACAAAGTCAATGTTTTGGAGTAGCCACGACAAAGCAATGATCTCAATCCTATGGAAAATTTATGAGCAAAGCTGAAAAGGCAGTTACCCTAGTTTTTTCAGTAGTAATGGGCCCAAATTCCGACCAACTAATATGAGAAGCTTGTGGAAGGATATACCAAATGTTTGACCCAAGTCTTTCAGTTTAAGGGCAATGGTACCAAATACTAATGAAATGTATGTAAACTTTTGACCTTGCAGTAAGTACTAAAAATGCTTAAAACATTCTCTCTCTCATTATTCTGGCATTTGGGAAATATTAATAATTATGATAATCCTAATTAACCTAAAATTGGAAAGATTTAATCTGATTTCATGTCAGATATTGAGAAAAACATGCAAATGTGTATTTTTATGTAGTGTATGTAAAATTCTAGTTTCATCTGTATATATGGAGTGACAGTAGTTCCCTACTAAGAATTTTATATTTGACTGAAAGGGAAGTATATATATAAGATATATGCAGTGAGGGAAATAAGTATTTGATACACTGCCAATTTTGAAAGTTTTCCCAAATAGAGAATTGAGAGGTCTGTAATTTTTATCGTAGGTACACTTCAACTGTGAGGCCAGAATCACACCAGCGAGAAATACGGACGAGTGCTATGAGATAAAAAATCGCATAGCACATGGACCAATGTTAATCTATAAGGCAGCTCCCATCATCCATTTTTTTCTCGTGTATTATATGTGCGAAAGAAATCGCAGTATGGTGTGATATGCACTGTATTATGGCTGAGACTCGCCAATGCAAGTCTATGGGTGCGAGAAAAAAACGGATTACATATGGTCCATGTGTGTTACTTGCGAGAAATATGCACCGTTGTGCTTTAGAAAAGCCGGCAATTCAGGGCGCTGTAATATAAAATCACACTGACAGGTTAAAATAGAATAGATAAAATATATTGACATTGACACACATATATATATATATTTATATTTCATAGAGATAGAGAGTTAGGTAGCAGAATAGCCGATAATTCAATTGTTGGCTTCAGTAAAATCATTGCAGAAGCCGACAAGATATGATGCATGGTTTACATACAGTAAACCATTGCATAGCAGTTAGATTTACATATGTCCCTGACTAATAATGGTAGTACTATGTGTGTGTTAAATTTTGGAGATGTAGGGGTTAAATTAACAAATTTATTCAGGGAAAAAAATTGTGTGTGCTCCCATGCAATTTTATTTGCCAGAGAGGGAAAGCCAGTGAATGAGGGCAGATATTAATAGCTTAGAAAGGGACCATTGTTATGGCCCCCCTGGCTAAAAACATCTGCCGCCAGCCACCCCTGAAAAGGTGCATCTGTAAGATGCAGCAATTCTGGGAAAAAGTTCAGAAACTTTCCCACGCTACAGAGTTATTTTCTGGTCAGGAGGGGGGGCTGCCCAGGCAGCTTTTCATTCATTACACAGTGGTTTGCAGCCGGGGCAGTAGCATTTGCACAGCTTCCGGTTGTAAACTATTTAACCTCTTGAGATGGATTGCAACATGGGACTTAACTGTACGGCAGACAGGTATGGGATATTGTTGCTTTTTTATTTGGAACTTTTTACAGGAGAATGTGGGCTTTGCTTGGATTGGGAGTGTAATAAAGAAGGAAAACCTGTGTGTTTAATTATTGCATTAAAAGACTTTACTCTTAATGTGTGTATTTTTTATCCCTTTCATACTATTGGATTAATAAAGGACAGGTGCCTTGTTGACACCTCTCCATTATTAACTGGGCTTAATGTCACCTTACAATAGCAAGGTGACATTACCCCATTATTAGCCCATATGCCACCGCTACAGGGCAGTGGGATGAGAGAGGCTAAGTGACAGAATTGGGGCCTTTTATAGATCCGCCTTTTCTGGGATGGCTGGTGCTGGTATTTTTAGCCAGGGGGTCAATATCTATGGCCCGTTCCTAGGCTATTAACCCCTTTCTGACATTGGACGTACTATCCCGTCGAGGTGGGATGGGCCCGTATGACCACCGATGGGATAGTACATCCTAGCGATCGGCCGCGCTCACGGGGGTGCGCGGCCGATCGCGGCCGGGTGTCACCTGACTATCGCAGCTGACATCCGGCACTATGTGCCAGGAGCGGTCATTGACCGCCCCCGGCACATTGTGATCAAACATGATTGCAGTGTTCCGGCGGTATAGGGAAGCATCGCACAGGGAGTGGGCTCCCTGCGTGCTTCCCTGAGACCCCCGGAGCAACGCGATGTGAACACGTTGCTCCGAGGGTCTCTTACCTCCTCCTCCCTGCAGCAGGCCCGGATTAAAAATGGCCACGGCATCCGGGTCCTGCAGGGAGGTGGCTTCACAGCGCCTGCTCAGAGCAGGCGCCGGGAAGCCTGGAGCTGTGCACGTCAGATGGCTGATCTGACACAGTGCACAGCAAAGTGTCAGATCAGCGATCTTACACTATAACATGATGCCCCCCCTGGGGCAATGTAATAGTGTAAAAAAAAAAAAATATTCACATGTGTAAAAATGTTTTTTAAAAAATCCCCCCAAAAAACAAACAAAAAAAATGTATATTGTTCCTATAAATACAATTCTTTATCTAAATAATAAAAAAACAATAAAAGTACACATATTTAGTACTGCCACATCCGTAATGACCCGACCTATGAAATTGTCCCACTAGTTAACTCCTTCAGTGAACACCGTAAAAAAAAAAAATGAGGCAAAAAACAACGCTTTATTATCATACCGCCAAACAAAAAGTTGAATAACATGCGATCAAAAAGATGGATATAAATAACCATGGTACCGCTGAAAACATTATCTTGTCCCGTAAAAAACGAGCCATGATACAGCATCATCAAAGAAAAAATTAAAAAGTTATAGTCCTCAGAATAAAGCGATGCAAAAATAATTATTTTTTTTATAAAATAGTTTTTATCGTATAAAAGCGCCAAAACATAAAAAAAATAAAAATGAGGTATCGCTGTAATCGTACTGACCTGAAGAATAAAACTGCTTTATCCATTTTACCAAACGCGGAACGGTATAAATGCCTCCCCCAAGAGAAATTCATGAATAGCTGGTTTTTGGTCATTCTGCCTCACAAAAATCGGAATAAAAAGCGATCAAAAAATGTCACGTGCCTGAAAATGTTATCAATAAAAACATCAACTCGTCCCGCAAAAAACAAGACCTAACATGACTCTGTGAACCAAAATATGGAAAAATTATAGCTCTCAAAATGTGGCAAAGCAAAAAATATTTTTTGCAATAAAAAGCGTCTTTCAGTGTGTGATGGCTGCCAATCATAAAAATCTGCTAAAAAACTCGCTATAAAAGTAAATCAAACCTCCCTTCATCACCCCCTTAGTTAGCGAAAAATTAAAAAATTAAAAAAATTTACTTATTTCAATTTTACATTAGGGTTAGGGTTAGGGCTAGGGTTAGAGTTTGGGCTCCGGTTAGGGTTAGGGCTAGGGTTAGGGTTAGGGCTAGGGTTAGGGCTAGGGTTAGGGCTAGGGTTAGGGTTAGTGCTAGGGTTAGGGTTGGGGCTAGGGTTAAGGCTACAGTTAGGGTTGGGGCTAAACTTAGGGTTAGGGTTGGGGCTAAAGTTAGGGTTAGGGTTTGGATTACATTTACGGTTGGGAATAAAGTTAGGATTAGGGTTAGGGGTGTGGTAGGGTTCTGGTTGGGATTAGGGTTAGGGGTGTGTTTGAGTTAGAGGTGTGGTTAAGGTTGGGACTAGAGTTAGAGGTGTGTTGGGGTTAGGCGTGTGGTTGGGATTAGGGTTAGGGGTGTTTTCGGGTTGGGGGTGTGGTTATGGTTAGGGGCGTTTTCAGGTTAGGGGTGTGGTTAGAATTATGATTAGGGTTGGGATTAGGGTTAGGGGTGTGTTTGGATTAGGGTTTCAGTTATAATTGGGGGGTTTACACTGTTTAGGCACATCAGGGGCTCTCCAAACGCGACATGGCGTCCGATCTCAATTCCAGCCAATTCTGCATTGAAAAAGTAAAGCAGTGCTCCTTCCCTTCCGAGCTCTCCTGTGCACCCAAACAGGGGTTTACCCCAACATATGGGGTATCAGCATACTCAGGACACATTGTACTACAACTTTTGGGGTCCAATTTCTCCTGGTACCATTGCGAAAATACAAAACCGGGGGCTAAAAAATAATTTTTGTGGAAAAAAAAGGATTTTTTATTTTCACGGCTCTGCGTTATAAACTTCACTTAAACACTTGGGGGTTCAAAATTCTCACAACACATCTAGATAAGTTCATTTGGGGGGTCTAGTTTCCAATATGGGGTCACTTGTGGGAGATTTCTACTGTTTAGGTACATTAGGGGCTCTGCAAACACAATGTGATGCCTGCAGACCAATCCATCTAAGTCTGCATTCCAAATGACGCTCCTTCCCTTCCGAGCTCTGCCATGCACTCAAATGATGGTTCCCCCCACATATGGGATATCAGCGTACTCAGGACAAATTGGACAACAACTTTTGGGGTCTAATTACAACTGTTACCCTTGGAAAAATACAAAACTGGGGGCTAAAAAATAATTTTTGTGGAAAAAAAAAGATTTTTTATTTTCATGGCTCTGCGTTATAAACTATAGTGGAACACTTGGGGGTTCAAAGCTCTCACAACACATCTAGATGAGTTCCTTAGGGGGTCTACTTTCCAAAATGGTGTCACTTGTGGGGGTTTCAATGTTTAAGCACATCAGTGGCTCTCCAAACGGAACATGGTGTCCCATCTCAATTCCTGTCAATTTTGCATTGAAAAGTCAAACGGCGCTCCTTCCCTTCCGAGCTCTGCCATGCGCCCAAACAGTGGTTTACCCCAACATATGGGGTATCAGCGTACACAGGACAAATTGCACAACAACTCTTGGGGTCCTATTTCTTCTCTTAACCTTGGGAAAGTAAAAAATTTTGGGCAAAAATATCATTTTTGTGAAAAAATATGAATTTTTATTTTTACGGCTCTGCATTATAAACTTCTGTGAATCACTTAATGGGTCAAAGTGCTCAACACACATCTAGATAAGTTCCTTAGGGGGTCTACTTTCCAAAATGGTGTCACTTGGTGGGGGGTTTCAATGTTTAGGCACATCAGGGGCTCTCCAAATGCAGCATGGCGTCCCATCTCAATTCCAGTCAATTTTGTATTGAAAAGTCAAATGGCGCTCCTTCGCTTCCGAGCTCTGCCATGCCCACAAACAGTGGTTTACCCCCATATATGGGGTATCGGCGTACTCAAGACAAATTGTCCAACAACTTTTGGGGTCCATTTTCTCCTGCTACCCTTGGTAAAATAAAACAAATTGGAGCTGAACAAATTTTTTGTGAAAAAAATTTAAATGTTCATTTTTATTTAAACATTCCAAAAATTCCTGTGAAACACCTGAAGGGTTAATAAACTTCTTGAATGTGGTTTTGAGCACCTTGAGGGGAGCAGTTTTTAGAATGGTATTTTCTATCATATACACCCCTCAACATGACTTCAAATGAGATGTGGGCCCTAAAAAAATGGTGTTATAAAAATGAGAAATTGCTGGTCAACTTTTAACCCTTATAACTCCCTAACAAAAAAAATTTGGTTCCAAAATTGTGCTGATGTAAAGTAGACATGTGGGAAATGTTACTCATTAAGTATTTTGTGTGACATATCTCTGTGATTTAATTGCATAAAAATTCAAAGTTGGAAAATTGCGAAATTTTAAAAATTTTAGCCAAATTTCCATTTTTTTCACAAATAAACGCAGGTAATATCAAAGAAATGTTACCACTATCATGAAGTACAATATGTCTCGAGAAAACAGTGTCAGGATCTCCGGGATCCGTTGAAGCGTTCCAGAGCTATAACCTCATAAAGGGACAGTGGTCGGAATTGTAAAAATTGGCCTGGTCACTAACGTGCAAACCACCCTTGGGGGTAAAGGGGTTAATATCAGCCCGCAGCTGCCTACCTAACCTTTCTGGCTATTAATTATAGAGGGACCCCATGTAATTTTTTTGGGTCCCCCTATTAGAATAGCCAGTAAAGGCTAAATATACTCTTCAACTACTTTTTCATAACGTTTGGGAGCACAATTATCCAGTGCTCTATGCTCAGCACATACTTTGGGGTTTCCATGTAAATCTCTGAACTACATGACAGATGAAACCCCAGATGGATCCATTCACTAAAATGAGGCAGCAGAGTTACTTTGGACTGTGTCTCAGCATTGTCCTTCCTTTCAGAGGTGCACAAAATGATGGTGGATCCCATTCTTATGCACACCTAAAAAGACGGATACCGCTGGATCACAGGTCCTATGGCGTTCACAGTGCCTCCATCTGTCTCATTATAGGGAATCTTCCACTGGCAGTTCTGCTGAATCATGTATTTCAGAGATTTACATGTAAACCTCGGTATAAGTGCTCAGTGTAGCGTGCAGGATAAATGTGAGCCTTACTGCGATCTTTGGGAGGCAGAATGAAAAAATCCAAAGAAGGCGAAGAATTGGTTTTATGGGGATGGAGGGTGTGTGATGGGTATATGGGTACTGGACTGTGGGATGGAGGATGTGTGATTGGTATATGGGCACGGGACAATAGAATGGAGGATATGTATGATGGTATATGGGCATGTGACAATGGAATGGAGGATGTGTGATGGTATATGGGCATGGAACTATGGAATGGAGGATATGTATGATGGTATATGGGCATGGGACTATGGGATGGAGGATATGTGTGATGGGTATATTTAATTGTCATGTATAATCATGATCAAAGTTGTTAGGGCTTGCCATATTTTCTGTGTCTCTTATTTTGCTTGTCATTTTGACTGGACCTTCCTTCGGTATGTATAATTTGGTATTATCTTTTATATATTTTTGGCTTCTTCTTCAGTGCAGTTTTATTTTTATTATGGGAACCTATTCTGCTACTTTGTCGTTGCGGTTCCATTGTTCCCTCTCTGTTGATATATTTTGTTCTGGACAAAAAAAACCCCGTAAACAGGCAGAGATGCTTACCTGTCTAAGGCCTCCAAACAATTACACTAACCAAAGTGCAGTTGACCCAAGTTAAGATGGCGGATGACAGATACACAGGTGCAATAATACCAATAATGCAGCCAGCCTACAATCAGGATTTGGCCGCTTGGCACACCTGTGCAAAATGATCTGCATGTGGCATGTTCACACAGAAATGCAGAGCATATGGCTCAAAGCCTATTAATGACGCCATATAGCGGGCTAGCCATTGCTGACTAATGCATCCTGTGCGAACAGAGGCCACAGTTTACAGAGCCATCTAGGGCCCAGCTCACCCTGAAAAAATAGCGTGCCCAAAAACATAACAATGTATGCAAGGTATATTTTGTTCTGCACTGGGCACACTTTTATACGTAATCATTATTATTTTTATTTTTCAGTTCTGTCTCATTTGCTTACTGTGGTACATTTTTAATTAATTGAATATGGTATCACTTAATATCTCAGTGCACTATTTATTTATATCGTATTAAATTAATTGTTTATTCACTTCGGCTGAGCTCCTCTTTTCTCACTCTTCTGCATCTTTTTCTTATTAATTATTTCATCTTTTTATTATTTGACCCACATTTCCATTAGCATTATTGTCACTTTATTTTTTCTTCATTTTTCTTTTTTCTTTTTTATATATATTCTTTTCTATTTTTATTTTTTCATTAATTCAACTAATTTTTTCCTTTAAATATATCATATATATACATTTTATATATATTATTCTTTCCCAAAATCTCTATTTATATTTTTTAATGTTTTTGCATTTTTTATTATTTTTCTGTGGTATCGCTGGGCTGATATGTTTTGTGTCCAAAAATAGGGTGATCCATGTGGGCCCACATGCATCACCTTAGGGACTACATGTATTGGTTGTGGTTGTTTACATATGTCAAACTATTTAAAGTAAAGTTGATGACATTTACATATCTTTTACATGTTTGTTTATTTCCATATAAATGTATTATCGATTTATGGATATGTTTCAAACAATATCAAATACAGGAGAAATGGCTCTGCTCCAGATACCTTTTTATGTGACTGCATGAATCATATCTGCTTTGTCTATTGCTTGTAGCTTTTCAACCTAAAGAGTTAAAGTTTCTTGTGCTGTAGGGATACCATGGCAACAACATGTTTAACGATGATCACATGACACAGAGATAAGACACGATAAGCGCAAGGTTGCTGTACACCGTGTTCCAAATTATTATGCAAATTGGATTTAAGTGTCATAAAGATTTAATTTTGTTTTTCAAATAAATTCATGGATGGTATTGTGTCTCAGGGCTCAATGAATCACTGAAATCAATCTTAAACACATGTGATAAATAATTTTCCAGGTGATTCTAATTAAAGGAAAACTACTTAAAAATGATGTTCCACATTATTAAGCAGCCCACAGTTTTCAAGTAACATGGGAAAGAAAAAGGATCTCCCTGCTGCCAAAAAGCATCAAATAGTGCAATGCCTTGGTCAAGGGATGAAAACATTAGATATTTCCTGAAAACTTAAGAGATTTGTGGCTGCATATGAGCACAGACGTGTTTGTGCTCATAAAAGCATAATGAGGAAGGTTTCTGCCAGGCAAGTTCATCGGATTAAGAGAGCAGCTGCTAAAAAGCCATTACAAACCAGCAAACAGATATTTGAAGCTGCTGGTGCCTCTGGAGTCCCTTGAACTTAAGGGTATAGGATCCTTCAAAGGCGTGCTTTGGTTCATAAACCTTCTATTTGGCTACCCCTAAACAGTGTTCACAAGCAGAAACGGTTGCAGTGGGCCCAGTCATACATGAAGGGTGGCGAATGTGCAGATGGAGATGTCGGCACCAAGATCTCGGTAGATGTGTCCGTCATTGGACGTTAAGGGGTGAATTAATTGCAGGCTTTGCTCTGTGTGCAGACCTTTTATGAGTGTGGGAGTACCAAAACTGCCCTTTGTTCACAATATTTTAATAAGATATTACAGTTACTGCCTTGAAGAGTGTATGGATGACCCTGTTTGTAATTTATGGCAGGTTTTGCAATTTGTGCTTTGCTCTTATGAGTGTGGGAGTTCCATATCTACACTTTGTTCACAATATTTGAATGAGATACTACAGTTGGTGCCTTGAAGTGTGTATGGACAATCCTGCTTGTAATTTTTGGAAGGTTTTTCATTGTATGCAGACATTTATGGGCATGGGAGTACCACAACTACAGTTCCGTCACAATAACTGGATGAGATACTACAGTTGGTGCCTTCAAGGGTCTATGGATGACCATGCTTGTAATTTTTGGCAGACTTTACCCTGTACGCAGACCTTTTATGCATGTGGCAATATCATGACTACTCTTTGTTCACAATATTTTAATGAGAAACTACAGTTGGTGCTTTCAAGGGTGTACGGATGACCCTGTTTGTATTTTTCGGCATGCTTTGCACTGTGTGCAGACCTTTTAAGAATGTGGGAGTAGCACAACTACAATTTGCTTAAAATATTTAAATGAGATACTACATTTATGCATGACCATGCTGGTAATTTTTGGCAGGTTTTGCAATGTGTGCAGGACTTTTATGAGTGTGGGACTGCGACAACTAAACTTTTGTTCACAGTATTTGAATGAGGTACAATTGGTGCCTTCAAGGGTTTATGGATGGCCCTGCTTCTAATTTGTGGCATCCCTTGGACTTAGTGCATAGCCTTTATGAATCTAGGAGTACCACTACATGACAATTTCAACATAATGGGAATGAGGCCCTCATTTAGCTATATTCCAGGGTGTATCTGAATACCTCTTTCATCAAATTTTTGGCAGTTCTTGCTTTTTTTCATAAATTACACTGAAAATTTCCAAATTTTTGATAAAGATTTAGATTTTGGTTTAACTAAATTATTTTTTTATTATCCTTTTTAAATTTTCCTTATGTACAAGTCATTATACAGGAAATAATGTTTCTTAACGTATTTTTCCTTAAAACTTCAATCTCTCATCAATTTTTAAATGTTTTATTGTCAGTCCATAAAGTGGAGTTAAAAATGTGACACCATTGTTCTCAGCAGCAATCTGGGAGACAGATTCAGCACTTTTTCCATTCATTTCATCATTTTCATTGCCCCCCAGATCTCTTTGTAGTGTCTGCAGGAATAATGCTAGCATTTCCCTTTGACTCTATTTATACTTGTTGCACGAAATGAGCATCCTAATATTGCAAATTGCTTGGTTCGAGTAATAACCATCCAAGCATTTGATTGCTCATTCATCCCTATTCTACCCCTATTCTATTTAATTAAACCTGAAAGTCTACACTGCAATTCCATCTCAGTTGTTTCATTTTAAATTCAAATAAGGGTGCATGTAGAGTCCAAATTGAGAAGACTCGTTCAAATATTTTTGGGCCTAACTGTAGAAAAAGACTCTGCAAAGTTTGTAACTTATTTTTAATCAATAGTCAAAAAGCAAAGTGAGTGAACAAATCAGAAATCTAAATCAAATGAATATTTGGAGTGACCTAAGGCTATGTTCACACGATCCTTTTTTTGAACCTTTTTTTTTCAGGTCCTTTTTCCATGCAGGGTACAGTCCAATGTTACTCTATGGAAAACAAAAACCGCTGTGCCCACTATCCTTTTTTTCTCAGGCAAATCCGCGAGGATTTGCCTGCAGAAAAAAAGAAGTACCATGTCACTTCTTTCTGCAGATTCAGCTCCTGTTTTCAACAGGCACCAATAGGAAAGTGCTGTTGAAAACCCGCAGAGGAATCTGCAGAAGAAACTGCAGGAAAATCAGCAGTGCAGTTTTGCACTGCGGGTTTTCCAAATCAGGACCTGAAAAAAAAAGGATCAAAAAAAGGATCAAAAAAAGGATCGTGTGAACATGGCCTTATGCATACTGCAATAGCATCAGTTAAACATTTGATCCCAAATTTATTCTGCAGCTACACAGCAACCCCGAAATATAGCCAATTCTATTAAGAACTATCCTCAACATAAAGAAGAACAGAATCCTGGAAGCAATTATATAGTCTACACAGTGTCTTAATCTCAATATCATCAAGTCAGTCTGGGGATAAATAAAAAGTCACAAGGATTTTTACAAACCTACATCCACAAAATGTCTGTGGTTAATTCTCAAAAATGGTTGAACAACCTACTTAGTTCCTTTGAAAAGGTTGTGCAATTGCTTGTAGAAGAATAAATGCTTTGAGGCACCTTTGAAGTCTAAGGATAAGTCTAAGGATAGTCACTCCAAATACTGATTTGATCTATTTTTATTTAGATTCTCTTTTGTTTGTTCACTTTGCATTTTGTTCATTTATAAACATAAATGGTGAAAACTTCTATGTGTGATATTGTTCTTACTTTGCAACCTTTTTTCCACATATGTCTAAATTTATGAACAATAACATATTTTTAGGTCATAAAACACTAGCCGTAACTTTCTCCCTTTGTACGTGCACCAAATTGTCTTCCAGAAAGTGTCATGTGTGAGTGAATTAGATGTATCTTGCTCCAACTCAAAACATTGGTTTGTTGGTCCTTTGTTATAGCTTTCTGCAATGTATTGAGGCAGAAAATTATTTTGTGAATGAGATCTTATAGCTAAAGGAATAGAAAGATTGGTGAAAAAGGTTTAATCAATCTCTCAATGAAGTCAATATATTTAACCCCTTAGTGACAGAGCCAATTTGGTACTTCATGACCAGGCCAATTTTTACAATTCTGACCACTGTCACTTTATGAGGTTATAACTCTGGAACGCTTCAACGGATCCTGCTGATTCTGAGACTGTTTTTTCGTGACATATTGTACTTCATGTTAGTGGTAACATTTCTTCGATATTACTTGCGATTATTTATGAAAAAAATGGAAATATGGCAAAAAAATTAAAAATTTAGCAATTTTCAAAATTTGGATTTTTATGCCCTTAAATCAGAGAGATGTGTCACAAAAAATTGTTAATAAATAACATTTCCCACATGTCTACTTTACATCAGCACAATTTTTGAACCAAAAATTTTTTTCGTTAGGGAGTTATAAGGGTTAAAAGTTGACCAGCAATTTCTCATTTTTACAACACCATTTTTTTTTTAGGGACCACATCACATTTGAAGTCATTTTGAGGGGTCTATATGATAGAAAATAACCAAGTGTGACACCATTCTAAAAACTGCACCCCTCAAGGTGCTCAAAACCACATTCAAGAAGTTTATTAACCCTTTACGTGCTTCACAGGAACTGAAACAATGTGGAAGGCAAAAATGAACATTTAACTTTTTTTTGCAAACATTTTGCTTCAGAACCATTTTTTTTTATTTTCACAAGTGTAAAAACAGAAATGTAACCATAAATGTTGTTGTGCAATTTCTCTTGAATATGCCGATACCCCATATGTGGGGGTAAACCACTGTTTGGGCGCACCGCAGAGCTTGGAAGAGAAGGAGCGCCGTTTGACTTTTTCAATGCAGAATTGGCTGGAATTGAGATCAGATGCCATGTCACGTTTAGAGAGCCCCTGATGTGCCTAAACAGTGGAAACCCCTCACAAGTGACCCCATTTTGGAAACTAGTCCCCTTAAGGAACTTAACTAGATGTGTGGTGAGCACTTTGAGCCCCCAAGTGCTTCACAGAAGTTTATAAAGTAGAGCCGTGAAAATAAAAAATTGCATTTGTTTACACAAAAATGATCTTTTCGCCCACAAATTCTTATTTTCACAAGGGTAACAGGAGAAATTAGACCACAAAAGTTGTTGTGCAATTTCTCCTGAGTACATTGATACCCCATATGTGGGGGTAAACCACTGTTTGGGCGCACCGCAGAGCTTGGAAGAGAAGGAGTGCCGTTTTACTTTTTCAATGTAGAATTGGCTGGAATTGAGATTGGACGCCATGTCGCATTTGGAGAGCCCCTGATGTGCCTAAACAGTAGAAGCCCCCCACAAGTGACCCCATTTTGGAAACTAGACCCCTTATGGAACTTAACTAGATGTGTGGTGAGCACTTTAAACCCCCAGGTGCTTCTCAGAAGTTTATAACGTAGAGCCGTGAAAATAAAAAATCACATTTTTTCTACAAAAATGATCTTTTTGCCCCAAAATATTTATTTTCACAAGGGTAACAGGAGAAATTAGACCACAAAGGTTGTTGTGCAATTTCTCCTGAGTACATCGATACCCCATATGTGGGGGTAAACCACTGTTTGGGCGCACTGCAGAGCTTGGAAGAGAAGGAGTGCCGTTTTACTTTTTCGATGTAGAATTGGCTGGAATTGAGATTGGACACCATGTCGCGTTTGGAGAGCCCCTGATGTGCCTAAACAGTGGAATCCCCCCACAAGTGACACCATTTTGGAAACTAGACCCCTTAAGGAACTTATCTAGATGTGTGGTGAGCACTTTAAACCCCCAGGTGCTTCACGGAAGGTTATAGCGTAGAGCCGTGAAAATAAAAAGTCACATTTTTTTTTCAAAAATGATTTTTTGCCCCCAAATTTTTATTTTGACAAAGGTAACAGGAGAAATTAGACAAAAAAGTTGTTGTGAAATTTCTCCTGAGTGTGGCAATACCCCATATGTGGGGGTAAACCACTGTTTGGGCGCACCGCAGAGCTTGGAAGAGAAGGAGTGCCGTTTTACTTTTTCAATGTAGAATTGGCTGGAATTGAGATCGGACACCATGTCGCGTTTGGAGAGCCCCTGATGTGCCTAAACAGTAGAAACCCCCCACAAGTGACCCCATTTTGGAAACTAGACCACTTAAGGAACTTATCTAGATGTGCGGTGAGCACTTTAAACCCCCGAGTTCTTCACAGAAATTTATAAAGTAGAGCCGTGAAAATAAAAAATCCTTTTTTTTTTCCCTAAAAAATTATTTTTTAGCCTGCAATTTTTTATTTTCTCAAGGGTAACAGGAGAAATTGGACCCCAAAATTTATTGTGCAATTTATGCTGAGTAGGCTGATACCCCATATGTTGGGGTAAACCACTGTTTGGGCGCATGGCAGAGCTCGGAAGGGAAGGAGCGCCGTTTTGGAATGCAGACTTTGATAGAATGGTCTGCGGGCGTTATGTTGCATTTACAGAGCCCTTGATGTACCTAAACAGTAGAAACCCCCCACAAGTGACCCCATTTTGGAAACTAGACCCCCCAAGGAACTTATCTAGATGTGTGGTGAGAACTTTGAATGCCCATCTGCTTCACAGAAATTTATAATGCAGAGTCGTGAAAATAAAGAAATATTTTTTTTTCCACAAAAAAGATTTTTTAGCCCCCAAGTTTTTATTTTCACAAGGGAACAAGAGAAATTAGACCCCAAGCGTTGTTGTCCAATTTGTCCTGAGTACACTGATACCCCATGTGTGGGGGGGGACCACTGTTTGGGTGCACGGCAGAGCTCGGAAGGGAAGGAGCGCCGTTTTGGAATGCAGACTTTGATAGAATGGTCTGCAGGCATTATGTTGCATTTGCAGAGCCCCTGATGTGCCTAAACAGTAGAAACCCCCCACAAGTGACCCCATTTTAGAAACTAGACCCCCCAGGAAACTTATCTAGATGTGTGGTGAGAACTTTGAATGCCCAAGTGCTTCACAGACGTTTATAATGCAGAGTTGTGAAAATAATTTAAAAAAAAAATTTCCACAAAAATTTTTTTTTAGCCCTCAAGTTTTTATTTTCACAAGGGTAACAGGAGAAATTGGACATTAAAAGTTGTTGTCCAATTTATCCCGAGTACGCTGATGCCCCATATGTGGGGGTAAACCACTGTTTGGGTGCACGGCAGAGCTCGGAAGGGAGGGAGCACCATTTGACTTTTTGAGCGCAAAATTGGCTGTGGCGTTTAGAGACCCCCTGATGTACCTAAACAGTGGAAACCCCCCAAATCTAACTCCAACCCTAACCCCAACACACCCCTAAGGCTTCTTTCACACTTCAGTTGTTTGGCGTCAGTCAGCTCCGACATAGTGACGGATCCGTCACAATTGTTGAGAAAACGGTATTAACGGATCCGTTTTTTTGACGGATCCGTTACTTGGGGGTTGTCTGGGAAAAGTATCTACTTTTTGGAGCATGCGCAATTGAAAAAACGGATTGGGGCGACGGATCCACCGAAATGACGGTAACAACGGATCCGTCGCCCATAGGCGGCCATTCTATGGAATGCCGAACGCGACGGATCCGTCGCGAACCGCCATTTCGGCGCAGACAAAAAAACGTTACAATGGCCGTCAATGTCTAGATGACGTCCGCCAAAACTCGACGGATCCGTCACATGGCGGATGGAACGGACGACCATCCGCCACAATCCGTCGCTAATGCATGTCTATGGGAAAATAGCGGAACCGCCAAAAAAAATGGCGCATCTGCCATTTGATGAAAATTGCCATTTCAGACTGACGCCAAAAGACTGAAGTGTGAAAGAGGCCTAACCCTAATGCCAACCCGATCCATAATCCTAATCACAACCCTAAGGATAATCGCAACCCTAACCTCAAAACAACCATAACCCTAATCAGAACCCTAAATCCAACACACCCCTAATCCTAATCTCAACCCTAACCTCAAATCTAACCCTAATCCCAATACACCCCTAATCCCAACCCTACCCTTAACCCTAATCCCAAACCTAACCGTAATCCCAAACGTAACCCTAATGCCAACCCTAATCCAAACCCTAATCCCAACCCTAACCCTAACTTTAGCCGCAACCCTAGTCCTAACTTTAGCCCCAACTCTAACTATAGCCCTAACTTTAGCCCCAACCCTAACCCTAACCCTAAATTTAGCCCCAGCCCTAACCCTAAATTTAGCCCCAACCCTAACCCTAAATTTAGCTCCAAACCTAACCCTAAATTTAGCCCCAACCCTAACCCTAACCCTAGCCCTAACCCTAACCCTAGCCCTGACCCTAACCCTAGCCCTAACCCTAACCCTAGCCCTAACCCTAACCCTAACCCTAGCCCTAACCCTAACCCTAATTTTAGCCCCAACTCTTCTCTCCTGCCGGCCAGCAGATGGCAGCAGAGAGCGGGCACACTGCGCATGCGCCCGCCATTTTCTTTCTATAGGAAGAAGCCGGCCGGCAGGAGAAGACACAAGAGGACCCAGGGACACCGGTAAGTATGATAGGGTCCCCGAATCCCCCTATTTCTCTGTCCTCTGATGTGCGATCACATCAGAGGACAGAGAATTACACATCACTTTTTTTTTTTTTGCGGTCGCCGGTAAACAGTTAATTACGGGCGATCGCAAAACAGGGGTCGGTAAAAACCGACCCCGATCATGTTCTTTGGGGTCTCGGCTACCCCCAGCAGCCGAGACCCCAAAGATCTCCCAGGTTCCGGCCGGCGGGCGCACTACGCGTGCGCCCGCCATTTTTAAGATGGCGGCGCCCATGGGGAACCACGAGGAGCACCGGGGGAGACAGGTGAGTATCGGGGGGGCATCGGGGGCGACCGGGGACCCCATTTCTCTGTCCTCCGATGTGCGATCACATCGGAGGACAGAGAAATCAAATGGGAAATCGCTTTTTTTTTTTTGCGATCGCCGGTAAACGGTTAATTACCAGCGATCGCAACTCGGGGGTCGGTAAAAAACCCCGAATCATGTTCTCTGGGGTCTTGGCTACCCCCGGTAACCGAGACCCCAGAGAAAATCCGACTCTGGGGGGCGCTATTCACTTTTTCCACAGCGCCGTTAATTAACGGCGCTGTGCTTTAAGTACCCTTAGCGGCCGCCGTTAAAAGGCGTATCGGCGGTCGTTAAGGGGTTAATATTTTTTGTTTGTATTGAAATGTTTTTCCATTTGATTCTTTGTGATTGACAGCAGGAGAATGAATAAAACGTGACATTTGGTTTAGACCTTATTAATAAAAAAAAATCTGTAAGCTACAGGTAGCACATTTACACCTAAATGTCTTTTTTTAAAGCTTATTTGTTTACTTATCTAATAGCTAGTGTTGAGCATTCTGATACCGCAAGTATCGGGTATCGGCCGATACTTGCGGGTATCGGAATTCCGATACCGAGATCCGATACTTTTGTGGTATCGGGTATCGGTATCGAAACAACATTAATGTGTAAAAGAAAGAATTAAAATAAAAAATATTGCTATACTCACCTCTCCGACGCAGCCTGCACCTTACCGAGGGAACCGGCAGCGTTCTTTGCTTAAAATGCGCGCTTTTCCTTCCTTCCGTGACGTCACGGCTTCTGATTGGTCACGTGCCGCCCATGTGGCCGCGACGCAACCAATCACAGCAAGCCGTGACGTAATTTTAGGTCCTTCAGTATTTTAAAATTACGTTCCGGCGTTGTGATTGGTCGCGTCGCGGTCACATGGGCGACGCGACCAATCACAAGCCGTGACGTCACGGGAGGCAGGAGACGCGCGCATTTTAAAATGCGCGCGTGTCCAGCCTCCTGTGACGTCACGGCTTGTGATTGGTCGCGTCGCCCATGTGACTGCGACGCGACCAATCACAACGCCGGAACGTAATTTTAAAATCCTGAAGGACCTGAAATTACATCACGGCTTGCTGTGATTGATTGCGTCGCAGCCACGTGGGCGACGCGACCAATCACAAGCCGTGACGTCACGGGAGGCTGGACACGCGCGCATTTTAAAATGCACGCGTGTCCAGCCTCCCGTGACGTCACGGCTTGTGATTGGTCGCGTCGCCCATGTGACCGCGACGCGACCAATCACAACGCCGGAACGTAATTTTAAAATCCTGAAGGACCTGAAATTACGTCACGGCTTGCTGTGATTGGTTGCGTCGCGGCCACGTGGGCGACGCGACCAATCACAAGCCGTGACGTCACGGGAGGCTGGACACGCGTGCATTTTAAAATGCGCGCGTCTCCTGCCTCCCGTGACGTCACGGCTTGTGATTGGTTGCGTCGCCCATGTGACCGCGACGCGACCAATCACAACGCCGGAACGTAATTTTAAAATACTGAAGGACCTAAAATTACATCACGGCTTGCTGTGATTGGTCGCGTCGCGGCCACATGGGCGGCGCGCGACCAATCACAAGCCGGGACTTCACGTAAGGAAGTTAAAGCACGAATTTTAAGCAAACAACGCTGCCGGTTCCCTCGGTAAGGTGCAGGCTGCGTCGGAGAGGTGAGTATAGCAATATTTTTTATTTTAATTCTTTATTTTACACATTAATATGGTTCCCAGGGCCTGAAGGAGAGTTTCCTCTCCTTCAGACCCTGGGAACCATCAGGAATACCGTCCGATACATGAGTCCCATTGACTTGTATTGGTATCGGGTATCGGTATCGGATTAGATCCGATACTTTGCCGGTATCGGCCGATACTTTCCGATACCGATACTTTCAAGTATCGGACGGTATCGCTCAACACTACTAATAGCATAAAATCAGAAATCAGCGCATTTCCTTTTGTGGTCCGATGCTAAGCCATTCAAGTCTATTCTAAAGATGTATAATTGAATATATTCGTGTGAATAATGACTTCTGTATTCCTTTGGTTAAAATATAGGGGTTTTCACAATCATCTGTTGTCCGAATCCTAATCAACTAAGCTGAAAATGTTAAATACCCTCCATGTGTATTACTACATAACATGAACATCAGGTTCGAGAATTTCATTAGCCAACTAGATTTGTATAAAATCTAAATTTGTATTACATGCAGAAAATATAAAGCATTTTGTCATGCATAGCTACTCTGACAGGAATAGATTTTGTGAAATGAATAATCATTGATGACTAAGAATAGTGTGAACTTCATATTTAAGTAACATAAATAGAACTGAGAAAGATAGGCACTACACTATTATAGCTAAAATGTCTAAATTGCCTTCAAGAGAATCCAGGTATTCTATTAGTTATTTCAATAGTTTAGGCATTATTGAAATATTAATTATATTTATTATAGCCAAAAATGTTGATCATTATGTATGGTTTGTTTTATTTTATTCATTTTGACAGCTTTTAAAATGATAAAAAATAGAATAGTGCCATCATTCTACAATTTTAGGCACTTTACATTTTACTCAGAAAATCACAATTTGTATCATAAATGCATATTTTAAAATTTTGGCATCTTCGTCCATAAGTTAGCTAAAATACTATATCCTTGATATATTCTAGCCCACTGGAGGCCAAAAGAAAACTGTTAACTCTTAGATAAATGGGACACAATGGTTTCATTTAAATGGCCAAAAGCTTTCCCATTGCATATGCAAGATGGTGGTACAGCTGAAAGCCATAAAGGATTTGTCATAATTATAGCATTATACATCAGTTCTGGTATTTTGGCCTACTAAAGTTAAATAGAATTAAAGATGCTTGTAGTCTACCATATTGGTAAGTACTTAGAAGGTGCTTATACTTAAATGGGCTGTCTAAAATTCTTAAATGTTATAATTACAAAGTGCGTATATAAACAAGCAACTTTTCATTTTAACTTTTAATAAAAACCTCTCCTTTCTGAAGAACAGAGGAAATGTAATCCTATAGTTTACAGCCTATTGCATAGGCTACTGGCCACCCTGCAGTCTCAGAGTATCTGGATCATATAGGCATTGAGTATATATCACTTATATGCACTATGCTTTAGAGCCTGCAAGCATCACTCTTTCACTTATCCAATGCTAAATTGCCAACAGCATGCAAATTAGTTTAGTCCTACCAGAGGTTCCAATATGTCATTCTTCAAAATTGCCCTTGGCAATCCAGAAGCAAAGAGGCAACAAACTGGTGTGTTCCTGAAGAAAGAAGGTTAGAAATGTTCTTTAAAATCAGTGATTCAGGTTTTGTATGTAATAAAAAACATTCTACAAGAGTAATACAATAAATGCTCAGCTTTAAAACATAGATTTTCTTCCTTTGAATAATCTCATATTTGCAGAAAATAGGATCTTTCACCAAAGTTGTCATGAACAAAGTTTAAAGACTGTTTTTCAAAATTATGGCAGAATTGCTGATGTTCTTAAAAAAATTAATCCACTCATTTAGATTTTTTTCTCCATTTTAAAGCACATTACAAAATTAAATGAAGTGTCATTGAAAATGATTCCTCTTTACGTGAAAAACAAATTGATCCTCATATTGCTGTGTTGACATTTTTCTAAAAAGCATGCAAGAATGAAAACAAAATTAAAAAAAACAAAGAATAGCAGTATCCGCAAGAGGCTATAATATGATAGTTTTTAAAATAATTTTATATTCAGATACAAAGCTTCATATCATCATATATTTAAAAGATTTAATTCTGGCTACCAGCATTTAGCACAAGTGGGAATACAATAGCTAACTGCATTCTCCTTATATATTGAAATCAATAATATAAAGTTACTAAGCTCCATCTAGGGGCAGCTGTGTCTGTCATTATTTTATTAACTTTAGATCTATGCGGTGCATTTGGAGTTTTGTATCACAGACAAATTAGGAAATTGGTCAGCATATAATTTTTGAGCTGAAAATATCATGGTGTTACACAATAGAAAGTCACTTGAAATAAGACAATGCCAGAATCTGAGCCGATGTTAAAGCCGTTATGAATTATACAGTAAATGCTGAAAAAAAGATACGAAATGCATTATCAGAATTTCCTACAGCTAATAAGCAAAAAATGTCCACTAGCTAACTTTACTCATATAAAATTAATAAGTTAAAGTCACAGATCTTCTAACCTTATTACTTCAGGGATGAAACTGCTCTGCTATAAAATAGACTACTATCTAAACAGTAGCAAACCTATTTGAAGTATCTTTGTTCCTTTTTTTGGATGAGCTAAGTTTTTTTAAGCTCTACTCTGCCAAGACAAATTTAGGCATCACACAATAGGACACTCTCTTTTTATTCTTTCTTCTCAACATGTAGCAGATGCCTTATAGATGTAGCATGTATTTAGTTAAAATGTGCCAAGTACATCTGCTTACAAGTGGCTTTTAGTCAACAATAAGGGACATTGTGGTGCCAAACTGTGACTAAGAATTAATCAAAGTATAAGGGTAGATACCAGCTGGCTTAATTCTCTATGTGCTATTCTTAAATCTAAAAAAATAAAGAACAGGAGTTGGAGATCAGGGATTACTACAGGGCTGTCAAATATTTTGGATAATTTCATTACTGGAATTTATCTAATCAAACTACTAAGATAATAGTAAACCTTTAACTTAAGTACCAAAATATTTGGAGATACACAGAGCATGATTAGTTAGTAAGTGAAACATAGAGAACATAGTTCTATGACTTGCAGACACCTGATGGCTTTAGTTGATGCCTCATAATTAGTATTAGGGATGAGCGGACTCAAGGAAGTTCAGGTTCTGGTACTTGACCCGAACTTTATTCCATAGTTTGGGTCAGGTATCAGAAATGTACCAGAACTTGAACCAGAACCCGAACCCCTTTGAAAGCAATGGGGACCCGAACATTGAGCAGGAAAACTCTTTTTCTCTCTCTCTTCTAGCGGAATTCCTCTGATCTTTAAAACAGACTTCTAGGAGAAGTCTGTGTTCGATGTTTAGCACAGGATGCTAATTGTCCAGTACTAACACAGAACTTTTAAGTTCGGTTTGCTCATCTCTACTTTTCATGCTTCACAGTATGGGTTATGTTGCATCAAGAACACCAGAGTATTACAGCTGAGAACCTTATTATAACTCCCCTAATACTTTAGACAGTGAATAAGTAAAAAAAACTTCATTAGTCATTGCAGAAATTTGTTTCCAAAATATAACACATTGGGGGCAAATTTAACTCTTCAGCCCACTTTTGCTCTGTTGAAATAGGCTTATCTTATGAGGTGAATCCTATAAGAGATAGTGAGCAGTCACGTAGTGAGCAGCATGGACTGGAGACAAAGATGCAGCAGGGCAAGCCCAATCATCAGCATATGAATCAATGAGGAATAGGACAACAAGCTATGCAAGATGGCAGGCAGACAAGTGGAGCAGGAAACAATTGCTGAAACAAAGCCAGTTGTGTAGCTAAACACAGAAACAATACATGTATAGTCTATCTGGAACAATGTTGTGAACTCTGTTTTCAGGCTCCCTCTTGTGGTCACTGTTGTGAATTTGGATTCTGGGCTCCCCCGGTGGCTACTGGTGGAATTGAACTGGTGTCTTCATCTTCTCTGTTCACCTGTTCCCATCAAGATGTGGGAGTCGCTATATAACCTTGCTGCTCTGTTAGTTGCTTGCCGGTCAACAATGTTATCAGAAGCCTCTCTGTGTTTGTTCCTGCTCCTAGACAACTACTAGATAAGTTGGACTCTTGTCCATGTTTGTTTTTGCATTTTTTCCAGTTCACAGCTGAAGTTTCGTTACTGTGTCTGGAAAGCTCTTGTGAACAGGAATTGCCACTCTGGTGTTATGAGTTAATGCCAGAGTTTTAAAGTAATTTCTGGATGGTGTTTTGATAGGGTTTTCAGCTGACCATGAAAGTGTCCTTTCTGTCTTCTGCTATGTAGTAAGTGGACCTCAAATTTGCTAAACCTATTTTCATACTACGTTTGTTATTTCATCTTAATTCACCGCCAATACATGTGGGGGGCCTCTGTCTCCTTTCGGGGTATTTCTCTAGAGGTGAGCTAGGACTAATATTTTCCTCTGCTAGCATTATTTAGTCCTCCGGCTGGTGCTGGGCATCTAGAATCAACGTAGGCATGCTACCCGGCCACTGCTAGTTGTGTGATAGGATTAGTTCATGGTCAGCTCAGTTCCCATCTTCCAAGAGCTAGTTCCTATATATATGCTGATGCTATGTTCTCTTGCCATTGAGAACATGACAGTTTGACCGGCCCACTAAAGGGTTAAAATCCTTGGCTGAGAAAGGAGAGAAATAAGAAGTCTGCTGAGATTTTTTTTTTTTTTTTTTTTTTCTCTCCTTCTAATCTTTGAATGGCTCTGTGTCCACCTGTTTGTAATGGATCTTCAGAGTGTAACTGCAGATTTGAATAATCTCGCCACGAAGGTACAAAATTTGCAAGACTTTGTTTGTCATGCACCTGTATCTGAGCCGAGAATTCCTTTGCCGGAATTTTTCTCGGGGAATAGATCTGGGTTTCAGAATTTTCGAAATAATTGCAAATTATTTTTGTCCCTGAAATTTCGCTCTGCCGGAGATCCTGCACAGCAGGTCAGGATTGTGATTTCCTTGCTCCGGGGCGACCCTCAAGACTGGGCTTTCTCATTGACACCAGGGGATCCTGCGTTGCTCAATGTGGATGCGTTTTTTCTGGCCTTGGGGTTGCTTTATGACGAACCTCATTTGGAGCTTCAGGCAGAAAAGACTTTGATGTCCCTATCTCAGGGGCAAGATGAAGCGGAAATTTACTGCCAAAGATTCCGTAAATGGTCTGTGCTTACTCAGTGGAATGAGTGCGCCCTGGCGGCGACTTTCAGAGAGGGTCTCTCTGATGCCATTAAGGATGTTATGGTGGGGTTCCCTGTGCCTGCGGGTCTGAATGAGTCAATGACAATGGCTATTCAGATCGATAGGCGTTTGCGGGAGCGCAAACCAGTGCACCATCTGGCGGTGTCCACTGAGAAGTCGCCAGAGAGTATGCAGTGTGATAGAATTCTGTCCCGAAGCGAGCGGCAGAATTTTAGACGGAAAAATGGGTTGTGTTTCTATTGTGGTGATTCTACTCATGTTATATCAGCATGCTCTAAGCGCACTAAAAAGCTTGATAAATCTGTTTCCATTTGCACCTTACCGTCTAAGTTTATTCTATCTGTGACCCTGATTTGCTCTTTGTCATCTATTACCACGGACGCCTATGTCGACTCTGGCGCCGCTTTGAGTCTTATGGATTGGTCCTTTGCCAAACGCTGTGGGTATGATTTAGAGCCTTTGGAGACTCCTATTCCTCTGAAGGGGATTGACTCCACCCCATTGGCTAATAATAAACCACAATACTGGACACAAGTAACTATGCGTATTAATCCGGATCACCAGGAGATTATTCGCTTTCTGGTGCTGTATAATCTACATGATGATTTGGTGCTAGGATTGCCTTGGCTGCAATCTCACAACCCAGTCCTCGACTGGAGAGCTATGTCTGTGTTGAGCTGGGGATGTAAGGGGGCTCATGGGGATGTACCTGTGGTTTCCATTTCATCATCTATTCCCTCTGAAATTCCTGAGTTCCTGTCTGACTATCGTGACGTCTTTGAAGAATCCAAGCTTGGTTCGTTACCTCCGCACCGAGAGTGCGATTGTGCCATAGATTTAATCCCGGGTAGTAAATACCCAAAGGGTCGTTTGTTTAATCTGTCTGTGCCTGAACATGCTGCTATGCGAGAATATATAAAGGAGTCCTTGGAAAAGGGACATATTCGTCCATCGTCATCTCCCTTAGGAGCCGGTTTTTTCTTTGTGTCAAAAAAAGACGGCTCTTTGAGACCATGTATCGATTATCGGCTTTTGAACAAAATCACTGTTAAATATCAATACCCATTGCCGTTGCTGACTGATTTGTTTGCTCGCATAAAGGGGGCCAAGTGGTTCTCTAAGATTGACCTTCGTGGGGCGTATAATTTGGTGCGAATCAGGCAGGGGGATGAGTGGAAGACCGCATTTAATACGCCCGAGGGCCACTTTGAGTATTTAGTGATGCCTTTTGGTCTTTCAAATGCTCCGTCAGTTTTCCAGTCCTTTATGCATGATATTTTTCGCGATTATTTGGATAAATTTATGATTGTGTATCTGGATGATATTCTGATTTTTTCGGATGACTGGGACTCTCATGTCCAGCAAGTCAGGAGGGTTTTCCAGGTTTTGCGGTCTAATTCTTTGTGTGTGAAGGGTTCTAAGTGTGTTTTTGGGGTACAGAGGATTTCCTTTTTGGGATATATTTTTTCTCCCTCTTCCATTGAAATGGATCCTGTCAAGGTTCAAGCTATTTGTGATTGGACGCAGCCCTCTTCTCTTAAGAGTCTTCAGAAATTTTTGGGCTTTGCTAACTTTTATCGTCGATTTATTGCTGGTTTTTCGGATATTGCTAAGCCATTGACCGATTTGACTAAGAAGGGTGCTGATGTTGCTGATTGGTCCCCTGACGCTGTGGAGGCCTTTCGGGAGCTTAAGCGCCGTTTTTCCTCTGCCCCTGTGTTGCGTCAGCCTGATGTTGCTCTACCTTTTCAGGTTGAGGTCGACGCTTCTGAGATCGGAGCTGGGGCAGTGTTGTCGCAGAAAAGTTCTGACTGCTCCGTGATGAGGCCTTGTGCCTTCTTTTGCCGTAAATTTTCGCCCGCTGAGCGGAATTATGATGTTGGGAATCGGGAGCTTTTGGCCATGAAGTGGGCTTTTGAGGAGTGGCGCCATTGGCTTGAGGGGGCCAGACATCAGGTGGTGGTATTGACTGACCACAAAAATTTGATTTATCTTGAGACTGCCAGGCGCCTGAATCCTAGACAGGCGCGCTGGTCATTATTTTTCTCTCGGTTTAATTTTGTGGTGTCATACCTACCGGGTTCTAAGAATGTTAAGGCGGATGCCCTTTCTAGGAGTTTTGAGCCTGACTCGCCTGGTAACTCTGAGCCCACAGGTATCCTTAAGGATGGAGTGGTATTGTCAGCCGTTTCTCCAGACCTGCGGCGGGCCTTGCAGGAGTTTCAGGCGGATAGACCGGATCGTTGCCCACCTGATAAACTGTTTGTTCCTGATGATTGGACCAGTAGAGTCATCTCTGAGGTTCATTCTTCTGCGTTGGCAGGTCATCCTGGCATTTTTGGTACCAGGGATTTGGTGGCAAGGTCCTTCTGGTGGCCTTCCCTGTCATGAGATGTGCGAGGCTTTGTGCAGTCTTGTGACGTTTGTGCTCGGGCCAAGCCTTGTTGTTCTCGGGCTAGTGGATTGTTGTTGCCCTTGCCCATTCCTAAGAGGCCTTGGACGCACATCTCGATGGATTTTATTTCAGATCTGCCTGTTTCTCAGAAGATGTCTGTCATCTGGGTGGTGTGTGACCGTTTCTCTAAGATGGTCCATTTGGTTCCTCTGCCCAAGTTGCCTTCTTCTTCCGAGTTGGTTCCTCTGTTTTTTCAAAATGTTGTTCGTTTGCATGGTATTCCTGAGAATATCATTTCTGACAGAGGGACCCAATTCGTGTCTAGATTTTGGCGGGCATTCTGTGCTAGGATGGGCATAGATTTATCTTTTTCGTCCGCTTTCCATCCTCAGACGAATGGCCAGACCGAGCGGACTAATCAGACCCTGGAGACATATCTGAGGTGTTTTGTGTCTGCTGACCAGGATGATTGGGTTGCTTTTTTGCCATTGGCAGAGTTCGCTCTCAATAATCGGGCCAGCTCTGCCACTTTGGTGTCCCCGTTTTTCTGTAATTCGGGGTTTCATCCTCGATTTTCCTCTGGTCAGGTGGAATCTTCGGATTGTCCTGGAGTGGATGCTGTGGTGGAGAGATTGCATCAGATCTGGGGGCAGGTGGTGGACAATTTGAGGTTGTCCCAGGAGAAGACTCAGCTTTTTGCCAACCGCCACCGTCGTGTTGGTCCTCGGCTTTGTGTTGGGGATTTGGTGTGGTTGTCTTCTCGTTTTGTCCCTATGAGGGTCTCTTCTCCTAAGTTTAAGCCTTGGTTCATCGGCCCGTATAAGATATTGGAGATTCTTAACCCTGTTTCCTTCCGTTTGGACCTCCCTGCATCCTTTTCTATTCATAACGTTTTTCATCGGTCATTATTGCGCAGGTATGAGGTACCGGTTGTGCCTTCCGTTGAGCCTCCTGCTCCGGTGTTGGTTGAGGGTGAGTTGGAGTACGTTGTGGAGAAAATCTTGGACTCTCGTGTCTCCAGACGGAGACTCCAGTATCTGGTCAAGTGGAAGGGATACGGCCAGGAGGATAATTCTTGGGTGAATGCATCTGATGTTCATGCCTCTGATTTGGTTCGTGCCTTTTATAGGGCCCATCCTGATCGCCCTGGTGGTTCTGGTGAGGGTTCGGTGCCCCCTCCTTGAGGGGGGGGTACTGTTGTGAATTTGGATTCTGGGCTCCCCCGGTGGCTACTGGTGGAATTGAACTGGTGTCTTCATCTTCTCTGTTCACCTGTTCCCATCAAGATGTGGGAGTCGCTATATAACCTTGCTGCTCTGTTAGTTGCTTGCCAGTCAACAATGTTATCAGAAGCCTCTCTGTGCTTGTTCCTGCTCCTAGACAACTACTAGATAAGTTGGACTCTTGTCCATGTTTGTTTTTGCATTTTTTCCAGTTCACAGCTGAAGTTTCGTTACTGTGTCTGGAAAGCTCTTGTGAACAGGAATTGCCACTCTGGTGTTATGAGTTAATGCCAGAGTTTTAAAGTAATTTCTGGATGGTGTTTTGATAGGGTTTTCAGCTGACCATGAAAGTGTCCTTTCTGTCTTCTGCTATGTAGTAAGTGGACCTCAAATTTGCTAAACCTATTTTCATACTACGTTTGTTATTTCATCTTAATTCACCGCCAATACATGTGGGGGGCCTCTGTCTCCTTTCGGGGTATTTCTCTAGAGGTGAGCTAGGACTAATATTTTCCTCTGCTAGCATTATTTAGTCCTCCGGCTGGTGCTGGGCATCTAGAATCAACGTAGGCATGCTACCCGGCCACTGCTAGTTGTGTGATAGGATTAGTTCATGGTCAGCTCAGTTCCCATCTTCCAAGAGCTAGTTCCTATATATATGCTGATGCTATGTTCTCTTGCCATTGAGAACATGACAGGTCACAGGTGGTATTGTGTGACTTTTGTTTTGGGCTCCCCCTGGTGGCTTTGTTTGTTATCCTGCGGGTCTGTGGCTGATCAGCTGCCTTGTTATTCACTTGGGAGTTTCCTATTTAGCTCTGTTCCACTTCCACTTGTTGCCGGCTGTCAATGTACTCAGTGCTATTCTGATTACTCCTGATTATCTTCGGTTTCAGTCTCTTCAGGAGAAGCTAAGTTCTGTTTAATTATTTTTTGCTCATCAGTCTGCAATATGATTTCTGTGTATGATGAGTTTAGTCCAGCTTGCTAATATGTGATTTCTTCTGCTGGTTTGCTCTGGGGTACAGAGTTGCTTTCCCCGCACCGTTAGTTGGTGCGGGGGCTCGAGCGATCTCTGCGTGGATATTTTTGAATAGGGTTTTAAATTGACCGCACAGTTCCCTTCCTATTTTCTGCTTTCTAGTGTTAGCGGGCCTCATTTGCTAAATCTAATTTCATCTCTGCGTTTGTGCTTTCCCCTTGACTCACCGTTAATATTTGTGGGGGGCTATTCTATATCTTTGGGGTCATTTCACTGAGGCAAGTGGGGACTTTCGTTTCCCTCTAGGAATAGTCAGTTTCTCAGGCCGTGAAGAGACGGCTAGGATTTTCAGGTACGTTCCACGGCTGCCTATAGTTGTTTGCGGATAGGATCAGGTTGCGGTCAATTCAGTTACCACTTCCTCAGAGTTTGTAGTCGGTTTAGTTACTTAGCTAGTCCTACTTGCGATCCTTGCCACTAGGATCATAACAGTACAGCCGGCCCGTAAAGTGTTAATTGCATGGCAGAAGCAGGAGAAAAGAAGCCTTGAGAATTTTTTATTTTTTTTTTTGCCGTGTGTCTAGCTGCTGTGTGTCTAGCTTCTCTCCTCCACTTAATCTTGGTGTGGCTCTGAACTCAGCTGCTGATATGGATATTCAGAGTTTGGCCTCCAGTGTAGATCATCTTGCTGCAAGGGTACAAAGTATTCAGGATTTTGTTGTTCACAGTCCTATGTCAGAGCCTAGAATACCTATTCCGGAGTTGTTTTCTGGAGATAGATCTAGGTTCCTGAATTTTAAGAACAATTGTAAATTGTTTCTTTCTTTGAAACCTCGTTCCTCTGGTGATTCCGTTCAGCAAGTTAAAATTATAATCTCTTTCTTGCGTGGTGACCCTCAACATTGGGCCTTCGCATTGGCGCCAGGGGATCCGGCATTGCTCAGTGTTGATGCGTTTTTTCTGGCCCTTGGATTGCTCTATGAGGAACCAAGTCTTGAGAACCAAGCTGAAAAAGCGTTGTTGGCCCTCTCTCAGGGGCAAGATGTAGCAGAGGTGTACTGCCAGAAATTTCGGAAATGGTCGGTGCTTACTCAGTGGAAGGTCTTTCTGAAGCCATTAAGAATGTCATGGTGGGGTTCCCTACGCCTGCAGGTCTGAATGAGTCAATGACTCTGGCTATTCAGATTGATCGGCGTTTGCGGGAGCGCAAACCTGCGCACTATTTGGCGGTGTCTTCTGAACAGACACCTGAGTCTATGCAATGTGATAGAATTCTGACCAGAAGTGAACGGCAAAATTATAGACGGCAAAATGGGTTGTGCTTTTACTGTGGTGACTCAGCTCATGTTATCTCAGCATGCTCTAAGCGCAAAAAAAAGGTTGATAAATCTGTCACCATTGGTACTTTACAGCCTAAGTTCATTTTGTCTGTTACCCTGATTTGTTCCTTGTCATCTTACCCGGTTATGGCTTTTGTAGATTCAGGTGCTGCCCCGAGTCTGATGGACTTGTCATTTGCCAGGCGCTGTGGTTTTGTTTTGGAGCCTTTAAAATTCCCTATTCCACTAAGGGGAATTGATGCTATGCCATTGGCTACGAATAAACCTCAGTACTGGACACAAGTGACCATGTGCATGACTCCTGTTCATCAGGAGGTGATTCGCTTTCTTGTGCTGCATAATTTACATGATGTTGTCGTGTTGGGTCTGCCATGGTTGCAGACTCATAATCCAGTCCTGGATTGGAAAGCAATGTCTGTGTCAAGTTGGGTTTGTCAGGGAATTCATGGCGACGCTCCTGTGGTGTCAATTGCTTCATCCACTCTTTCTGAAGTCCCTGCGTTTTTGTCAGACTACCAGGATGTATTTGATGAGCCCAAACTCAGTTCTCTACCTCCGCATAGGGATTGTGATTGTGCTATAAATTTGATTCCTGGTAGTAAGTTTCCTAAGGGACGACTTTTCAATTTGTCAGTGCCGGAGCATGCTGCCATGCGGAGTTATATAAAGGAGTCCTTGGAGAAAGGACTTATTCGCCCCTCCTCCTCCCCTCTTGGTGCGGGGTTCTTTTTTGTGGCTAAGAAGGATGGTTCTCTGAGACCTTGTATTGATTATCGCCTTCTAAATAAAATCACAGTCAAATTTCAGTATCCTTTGCCATTGTTATCTGATCTGTTTGCTGACATTAAGGGGTCTAGTTGGTTCACCAAGATAGATCTTCGTGGTGCGTATAACCTTGTGCGTATTAGGCAGGGTGATGAATGGAAAACTGCATTTAATACGCCAGAAGGCCATTTTGAGTACTTGGTGATGCCTTTTGGACTTTCTAACGCTCCTTCTGTCTTTCAGTCTTTTATGCATGACATCTTCCGCGAATATCTGGATAAATTTATGATTGTGTATCTGGATGATATTCTGTTTTTTTCTGATGATTGGGAGTCCCATGTTAAGCAGGTCAGGATGGTGTTTCAGGTCCTGCGTGCCAATGCTTTATTTGTGAAGGGCTCAAAATGTCTTTTTGGAGTCCAGAAGGTTTCTTTTTTGGGTTTCATTTTTTCTCCTTCTACTATTTAGATGGACCCAGTCAAGGTTCAGGCTATTCATGACTGGACACAGCATACATCTGTTAAGAGTCTTCAGAAGTTCTTGGGTTTTGCTAATTTTTACCGTCGCTTCATTGCTAATTTTTCTGGTGTTGTTAAGCCTTTGACGGATTTGACCAAGAAAGGTTCTGATGTTACTAACTGTTCACCTGCGGCTGTGGAGGCCTTTCGGGAGCTGAAGAGCCGGTTTTCTTCGGCTCCGGTCTTATGTCAGCCAGATGTCTCTCTTCCTTTCCAGGTCGAGATTGATGCTTCCGAGATTGGAGCGGGGGCTGTTTTGTCACAGAGAAGCGCCGATGGCTCTGGGATGAAGCCATGTGCTTTCTTTTCAAGAAAGTTTTCGCCTGCCGAGCGGAATTATGATGTCGGTAATCGGCAGTTGTTGGCTATGAAGTGGGCATTTGAGGAGTGGCGACATTGGCTCGAGGGAGCTAAGCATCGTGTGGTGGTCTTGACTGATCACAAGAATCTGATTTATCTCGAGTCGGCCAAGCGGCTGAATCCTAGACAGGCTCGTTGGTCGTTGTTTTTCTCTCGTTTTGATATTGTGGTCTCGTACCTGCCTGGTTCGAAGAATGTAAAGGCTGATGCTCTTTCTAGGAGTTTTGTGCCTGACTCTCCTGGAGATTCAGAGCCGGCTGGTATTCTCAGAGAAGGGGTGATTTTGTCTCCCATCTCCACAGATTTGCGACGAGTGCTGCAGGAGTTTCAGGTGGATAGACCTGACCGTTGTCCACCGGAGAGACTGTTTGTCCCGGATAGATGGACCACCAGAGTTATTTCCGAGGTTCATTCTTCGGTGTTGGCGGGCCATCCTGGAATATTTGGTACCAGAGATTTGGTGGCCAGGTCCTTTTGGTGGCCTTCCTTGTCGCGGGATGTGCGTTCCTTTGTGCAGTCTTGTGGAATTTGTGCTCGGGCTAAGCCTTGCTGTTCTCATGCCAGTGGGTTGCTGTTACCTTTGCCTGTCCCGAAGAGGCCTTGGACGCACATTTCCATGGATTTTATTTCGGATCTCCCTGTCTCTCAGAGAATGTCTGTCATCTGGGTGGTGTGTGATCGTTTTTCTAAGATGGCCCATTTGGTGCCCTTGCCTAAGTTGCCTTCCTCCTCCGAGTTGGTTCCGCTGTTTTTTCAAAATGTGGTTCGTTTGCATGGGATCCCTGAAAATATTGTTTCCGACAGAGGATCCCAGTTTGTGTCTAGATTTTGGCGGACCTTTTGTGCTAAGATGGGCATTGATTTGTCTTTTTCGTCAGCCTTCCATCCTCAGACGAATGGCCAAACCGAACGAACTAATCAGACCTTGGAAACCTATTTGAGATGTTTTGTTTCTGCTGATCAGGACGACTGGGTGACTTTTTTGCCATTGGCCGAGTTTGCCCTTAATAATCGGGCTAGTTCTGCTACTTTGGTTTCTCCTTTTTTTTGTAATTCGGGGTTTCATCCTCGTTTTTCCTCGGGTCAGGTGGAGCCTTCTGACTCTCCTGGAGTGGATGTTGTGGTGGATAGGTTGCATCAGATTTGGAATCATGTTGTGGACAATTTGAAGCTGTCACAAGAGAAGGCTCAGCGCTTTGCCAACCGCCGTCGCTGTGTGGGTCCCCGACTTCGCCTTGGGGACTTGGTGTGGTTGTGTTCTCGCTTTGTTCCTATGAAGGTCTCCTCTCCTAAGTTCAAGCCTCGGTTTATCGGTCCTTATAAGATTTTGGAAGTCCTTAACCCTGTGTCATTTCATTTGGACCTCCCAGCATTGTTTGCTATTCATAATGTGTTTCATCGGTCGTTGTTGCGGAGGTATGTGGTGCCTGTGGGTCCTCCGGTTGAGCCTCCTGCCCCTGTGCTGGTTGAGGGAGAATTGGAATACGTGGTGGAGAAGATCTTGGATTCTCATATTTCTAGACGGAGGCTTCAGTATTTGGTTAAATGGAAGGGCTATGGTCAGGAGGATAATTCCTGGGTTGTCGCCTCTGATGTTCATGCGGCCGATTTGGTTCGTGCCTTCCATGTGGCTCACCCTGATCGCCCTGGGGGTTTTGATGAGGGTTCGGTGACACCTCCCCAAGGGGGGTATTGTTGTGAACTCTGTTTTCAGGCTCCCTCTTGTGGTCACAGGTGGTATTGTGTGACTTTTGTTTTGGGCTCCCCCTGGTGGCTTTGTTTGTTATCCTGCGGGTCTGTGGCTGATCAGCTGCCTCGTTATTCACTTGGGAGTTTCCTATTTAGCTCTGTTCCACTTCCACTTGTTGCCGGCTGTCAATGTACTCAGTGCTATTCTGATTACTCCTGATTATCTTCGGTTTCAGTCTCTTCAGGAGAAGCTAAGTTCTGTTTAATTATTTTTTGCTCATCAGTCTGCAATATGATTTCTGTGTATGATGAGTTTAGTCCAGCTTGCTAATATGTGATTTCTTCTGCTGGTTTGCTCTGGGGTACAGAGTTGCTTTCCCTGCACCGTTAGTTGGTGCGGGGGCTCGAGCGATCTCTGTGTGGATATTTTTGAATAGGGTTTTTAATTGACCGCACAGTTCCCTTCCTATTTTCTGCTTTCTAGTGTTAGCGGGCCTCATTTGCTAAATCTAATTTCATCTCTGCGTTTGTGCTTTCCCCTTGACTCACCGTTAATATTTGTGGGGGCTATTCTATATCTTTGGGGTCATTTCACTGAGGCAAGTGGGGACTTTCGTTTCCCTCTAGGAATAGTCAGTTTCTCAGGCCGTGAAGAGACGTCTAGAATTTTCAGGTACGTTCCACGGCTGCCTATAGTTGTTTGCGGATAGGATCAGGTTGCGGTCAATTCAGTTACCACTTCCCCAGAGTTTGTAGTCGGTTTAGTTACTTAGCTAGTCCTACTTGCGATCCTTGCCACTAGGATCATAACAGAACAAGCAGAGATGTATGCAAACAGGGACTTGCAGCAGACATATGGTTAATGGAAAAAAAATAGTGTTTGCTGCGGACAAAAAGATAATGGCAGGATAGCTGGGAAAAAATTAGCCAACTGGTTATGTTCTGGTAGTGATGAGTTATTTTGATTGCACAATCTGAGGTGTGATCAGTGCCTAGAAATTGGTAATCTGAAAATTCGATTGCAGAGATAGGTATAGAGTGCACCTAGATAGAGCTTGGAAATAAATACTAGTAGTGTATCATAACCACCATTCGTCAAACTCAATTTGACAGGTGCCCCGCCCCTATTAAGATGTATCAAAAGGGTGTAACCCCTCCTCCCCGCCCTGTCAGCAGCTGCCTCTCCTTGTCTGGCTGTCAGCTTGTGATATAGTATGATATTGTTTGATACAGCAATTATTATCCCAGTATTGTTTTTTATATTAGATTTTTTTACATATTGCTAATTGGATACATTAACACAAACAGTTGTTTGTGGCACATATGTGTAAAATTGTGTTTTTATAACACACGGTGCCCCGTTATACAATTATATCCTAGTTGTTTTGGGGTCTTCTGTAAGCTGTATTTTAGAGACAGCTGGCCACTGTACATTTAGAATGAAACAGCATATTTTTCAGCTTCTAACGCAGTTTCTCATTTTCATGAGTTTTAAGAGGTCGTGTTATGTGTGATAAGGGGCTACATGCTCGTGTGGTTAATAGATAAAATACAGATATAATATACCAATTCACCAACAGTGACCGGCTTACACATAACTCGTCAATAATCAAGGGTAGATATACAATACACGTCTTGGTGTACCAGTATGTATCAGACTGCAATGGCACATCACACAGCTTGCTGTAGTGAATAGAGCTTCTATATGCAATTGTGCTGAGAGTGCAATCTGTTATCAGTGCAATACTGCTAGCTATCAGTGTGAAACTTTCAGGCACGTACAGTATATTCTGGACATATTATGTATAATTATTAGTTAATTTTTCACTAAAATGATCATTTCTGCCCGAACAGCGGATTAAACTTGACAATTTTGACAAAAAACTATCATATATTAATGCTCGTATTTTTTGATCATTTCTGCCCGAACAGCGGATTAAACTTGAAAATTTTGACAAAAACTATCCTATATTAATGCTCGTATTTTTATTACACTCACCCCCGGGTCATATTATGTATAATTATTAGTTAATTTTTCACTAAAATGATAATTTCTGCCCGAACAGCGGATTAAACTTGAAAATTTTGACAAAAACACTTCAATAATATAAAAATTCTTACAGAATATAAAAAGCAAAAACATTAATTATGTATGTACACATGCATGATTTAGCTTAAAAGACATATTATGTATAATTATTAGTTAATTTCTCACTAAAATGACACAAAATTGTGTTTTATAATACACCATGCTGTTTATTCATTATATGTTGTATTAAATAGAGTCTAACTGTCACATTACACGTCTTGCTGTACCAGTATGTATCAGACGGCAATGGCACATCACACAGCTTGCTGTAGTGAATAGAGCTTCTATATGCAATTGTGCTGAGAGTGCAATCTGTTATCAGTGCAATACTGCTAGCTATCAGTGTGAAACTTTCAGGCACGTACAGTATATTCTGGACATATTATGTATAATTATTAGTTAATTTTTCACTAAAATGATCATTTCTGCCCGAACAGCGGATTAAACTTGACAATTTTGACAAAAAACTATCATATATTAATGCTCGTATTTTTTGATCATTTCTGCCCGAACAGAGGATTAAACTTGAAAATTTTGACAAAAACTATCCTATATTAATGCTCGTATTTTTATTACACTCACCCCCGGGTCATATTATGTATAATTATTAGTTAATTTTTCACTAAAATGATCATTTCTGCCCGAACAGCGGATTAAACTTGACAATTTTGACAAAAAACTATCATATATTAATGCTCGTATTTTTGATCATTTCTGCCCGAACAGCGGATTAAACTTGAAAATTTTGACAAAAACACTTCAATAATATAAAAATTCTTACAGAATATAAAAAGCAAAAACATTAATTATGTATGTACACATGCATGATTTAGCTTAAAAGACATATTATGTATAATTATTAGTTAATTTCTCACTAAAATGACACAAAATTTATGTATAATTATTAGTTAATTTCTCACTAAAATGACACAAAATTGTGTTTTATAATACACCATGCTGTTTATTCATTATATGTTGTATTAAATAGAGTCTAACTGTCACATTACACGGCTTGCTGTACCAGTATGTATCAGACTGCAATGGCACATCACACTGCTTGCTGTAGTGAATAGAGCTTCTATATGCAATTGTGCTGAGAGTGCAATCTGTTATCAGTGCAATACTGCTAGCTATCAGTGTGAAACTTTCAGAGGACTGTGTTATGTGTGATAACTTACCGAAGCAGTAACAGCAAAACACAGATGTAGAAGTGCAAAAATGCCAGTCACTGTATGAGTTTTAATAGACTTTAATAAAGTATGTATCAGACAGACGTGATATTTCCTAAGGCAGCTGAAATGAATTTGCCTCTGTAATCAGAGCAGTGTATTTTATACACAGGGCTCCCATATAATGAATAGTGCTTCTATATGTATTTGTGCTGAGAGTGCATTCTGCAACCAGAGCAATACTGCTAGCGACCAGTGTGAAACTTTCAGACAAGCACAGTATATTCTGGACATATTATGTATAATTATTAGTTAATTTTTCACTAAAATGATAACTTCTGCCCGAACAGCGGATTAAACTTGAAAATTTTGACAAAAAACTATCCTATATTAATGCGCGTATTTTTATTACACGCACCACAGGGCATATTATGTATAATTATTAGTTAATTTTTCACTAAAATGATAATTTCTGTCCGAACAGCGGATTAAACTTGAAAATTTTGGCAAAAACTATCCTATATTAAATGAGTCACGGCTAATTTGATGACCCAATTTTTATCATTTCAATACTATACATTAACTAAATGCTAGAGCTTATGTTACAATATTTTATGTTTATTTTATAACATATTAGACTTTCACATTATTTGTAGCGGTTTGTGTGGGTGCTAGATTATGTATATTCTGTGTTTCTGCACTATTATTTGTTGAAAATTTATCACTAAATCGATAATTTCTAACAACGGCGTCTTTTGTAATATGCAACAACTCATATTTGTGGCTTCTTTTTCTATTTGCAGTGTAAGCTCAGCACGGGGCTATGTTATCTTATCTAGCTTAAACAGACTAGCTGGCTACACCCAACAAAGCATCAAAAAGAAACTTTGATGACACAGATATAACTCAGCTAACTAAATGCTAGAGTTTCGGTTTTCCTTTAAAAATATGAATATTATTGAATAGTCTCATATTCCATCTCCGACAATAGACTCTAAGCATTTTTCATATTATTTGTAGACACTCTAACGGACATATTATGCATAGCCCCATGTTTTGACAAGTATGAAGCGGCGTGTTTTTATACGTTCATAACAATCATAACCACTATATTGCAAACGTTTAAACGTGTATTTTATTCACAGTTCTCACTAGTCAGGTTTAGATTTATTTAAATTCAGAGGTGGTGTGTATGTACACAGGAATGATTTAGTTTAAAAGCATATAGTTCAGCGATAATGTCTGGCGTTGGACAAGCAGTTATCAATCTTTCATACGTATCACAGAAAGATTTTAGTTTGAACTGTGCGAGTTTAATTTCTGCGTACTGGCCAGCCATGGCAATAAATATTTTGATGTGTTCAGCATTCCACACAGGGGTCCCCCTGTAACAGGAATGTTCAGCAACAGTGTGTTTTTTACTAACGCGGTGCCGCGGCACTGCGCGTTTCTTTAGAGGTAGCACATTGTCAAAATCGCTAGAAGATCCCGCAAGACCAGAATCTGCAGACTGTGCAGCATGGGGTATCCCTATATTGAACGGACCTGTGGGGGACCACATACCAACAGAGAGCTGCTCATATTCTCTGTTTTCAGAAGTAACTTGTGGTATGTTATCGGTGCTATCGGACTCCTGAGTTATGCAGGGGCTGTCGTTCAGCGCTGCAAATCTCTTTCTTGAGGCGTTCTTAGATTTTTGACAGGGAATCTTGGGAATTGGATTCCCGGTGTGTTTGGGTGCCGCGTACCCTTCCGCACGAGCCTCAACACAGATGGGCGAAAGAGGCGCTGTTCTCACAGCCACATCCGCTCTTTGGGTATGATTCTGCGCAGACCCGTAATTACAGCATTGCAAATCTCGTGGCTGAAGATCAGGCGTATCTAAAAGAAAAGATACAGGTGTCAGTTAGCCGCAAAACCATCGTAAAATTGGAAAAGCTGCATGGCTGTAGTTATCCACGAAGCGGCGTAATATTTGAAAACTTACTGGCGTCCGTTACCCATGAAATCGCTGTAACAACAGTTGCATAAATCCAGTATAGGCCAGGGCAGATATATACTTACAAGCATGAAACAGGGAGCTGCACCCCCCGCAGCTCCTGGTTTAATGCCCCAGCGCATTGTTCAAACGCGTCGAGACGGAGATATTCTCTTTTTCAAATAGAATTTTTCCGACCGCTAATTTACCAGTTGTAAATAAGTTATAACTAAATTATAACTACCACAGAAAAGCGAGAATCGTATGTATTTCAAGTGAACCGCCACCTTTTCTTTTCCAGAGACACCCGCTTAACGAATTTCCACGGCTTTTAGGCGCCGCGTCATTCTTGACATCTACGATCACGACGTCTGAGTCCAGGTCTTCACACGGTTCGGGAGCATGCCGGTCTTCCGGCATATAGACCGAGGGATCCGTGTCACTATCTGCATGAGAAATTACACTTAGTACGCGTTTACATACAAAGGATTAAAGCATCCGACATAGTATAATATAGTTTTACGGTATGGGCCCTGTTTATGGTGTATCCGTTAATAATTTAGTATTATACTGGCGACTAGCTGCGTAATTTGTTTAATAATTTAACCCTATATTTATTATGACATAATTTATGTAATACAATAGTTAATAGCTGCCATAGTTTCACGCCATAGCCAGTATTTGTTCTGCATAAATCGCGTTTGGCTGTGGCGCTACGGGATTAACACAGATTATATATATATATATATATATATATATATATATATATATATATATCTTTCTTACATGTGCTACAGGAAAGACCAATATCTTGCTACAGTGTTACATTGACATTTTTCCCGGAGAATCTAATTACCTGTGATAAGGTGTAGAGCAGGGCCAATAACTTCTAACGCTTCAGCAGCTACGGATTCAAAGAGTTCATAATTCTGCGTGTTGAAATTATTGCGATAATCGGGAGACAGACACTCCTCTTAAATAAGAAAGAATGAAAGAATATATAATTAATATAAATTACTTAATCCGTGTCACCCGATACCCTGTACATTATATTCGGTATAATACCTAGGGGGGTGCTTGTAAGCGCTGGCTTGTATTGAGCGCGCTGATATTGGGATTCCATCTTAAATAAAAAGGGGGAAAAGTTTTGTTTCTATACCGCCGATAAATACAGTTTAAAACTATGTTACAAAAATAAACGTTACATATACCGACAATAAATACAGTTTAAAAATATGTTACAAAATAAACGTTACATATACCGACAATAAATACAATTTAAAAAATATGTTACAAAAATAAACGTTACATATACCGACAATAAATACAGATTAAAAATATGTTACAAAATAAACGTTACATATACCGACAATCAATACAGTTTAAAACTATGTTACAAAAATAAACTTTACATATAACGCCAATAAATACAGCTTAAAACTATGTTACAAAATATGCGCTACCGGCAAACTTACTTTTTCAGAGAGTAGCCCAGAGCAGCTGTCCAGATGGGTGAAAAAGTGTCTTTAAGATTCTGTATGACAAAACTTGAGGCGCTTGACCAGCATTTAAAGACAAAACACCGCCCACAAGTTCTGACAGAGTAGGCTATTTTATACACCTCAGCAGCATATTTATGCACCCGCGGCATAAATATGTTTATACGCGGCAGAAAGACGGATATCGCTTTTTTCTGCATTTAGCTAGGGAAAAATGTCAATGTAACACTGTAGCAAGATATTGGTCTTTCCTGTAGCACATGTAAGAAAGATATATATATACACTCACCGGCCACTTTATTAGGTACACCATGCTAGTAACGGGTTGGACCCCTTTTGCCTTCAGAACTGCCTCAATTCTTCGTGGCATAGATTCAACAAGGTGCTGGAAGCATTCCTCAGAGATTTTGGTCCATATTGACATGATGGCATCACACAGTTGCCGCAGATTTGTCGGCTGCACATCCCAAAGATGCTCCATACAAGGCAGGATGGATCCATGCTTTCATGTTGTTTACGCCAAATTCTGACCCTACCATCCGAATGTCGCAGCAGAAATCGAGACTCATCAGACCAAGCAACGTTTTTCCAATCTTCTACTGTCCAATTTCGATGAGCTTGTACAAATTGTAGCCTCAGTTTCCTGTTCTTAGCTGAAAGGAGTGGTACCCGGTGTGGTCTTCTGCTGCTGTAGCCCATCTGCCTCAAAGTTCGATGCACTGTGCGTTCAGAGATGCTCTTAGGCCTACCTTGGTTGTAACGGGTGGCGATTTGAGTCACTGTTGCCTTTCTATCAGCTCGAACCAGTCTGCCCATTATCCTCTGACCTCTGGCATCAACAAGGCATTTCCGCCCACAGAACTGCCGCTCACTGGATTTTTTTTCTTTTTCGGACCATTCTCTGTAAACCCTAGAGATGGTTGTGCGTGAAAATCCCAGTAGATCAGCAGTTTCTGAAATACTCAGACCAGCCCTTCTGGCACCAACAACCATGCCACGTTCAAAGGCACTCAAATCACCTTTCTTCCCCATACTGATGCTCGGTTTGAACTGCAGGAGATTGTCTTGACCATGTCTACATGCCTAAATGCACTGAGTTGCCGCCATGTGATTGGCTGATTAGAAATTAAGTGTTAACAAGAAGTTGGACAGGTGTACCTAATAAAGTGGCCAGTGAGTGTATATATATATATATATATATATATATATATATATATATATATATATATATATATATATATAGAACAAAAAAATGGAACAGCACAATGCTCACCAATGGGTGCCTGGCCTCCTGGGTCGAGTAGTCAGTTCCTCCACCCAAATGTATACAGTTAAGAAAAAAGGAAGGCAGCACTCCAAGTCTTTTCAAGTGAAAAAAAGTGAGATTTATTCAGCCCACATCTCTGTGCGACGTTTCGGCTCACACTGAGCCTTTTTCAAGCAGTGAATGGTACCAACAGCTGTGCTTTTATGTGCATAATCTACAATCATTTGCATAATTGTTCATACATGTTTACATATAATCATTTATAATTTTAATATAAATTACATTGTGTACATATATATATACTCTTTGTGACATCATTAAAGTGCATTGTGCTCATGTGCTATTATAATCGTATGCCCTCATGTCCATTCCATTGCCCATCTTCTTATATACACATTATTATTGCTTCCATTTATAAGTCCGTCATGAGTTATTAATATTTTATCTTTGTTATACTTCCTTACCCTGACGCCCACAGAGCACACCGCATGGAGGACACTACTCGCCGTTCACGGCGTTCTCCTGTTACTATTGCGCATGTCTCAGCGTCATAATGTTAGTCATAAACTGTTAGCCAATCCAAAACGTTCTTCAGTGAGTACCACTTGCGCCTGCGCATTTGGTCTATATCCTTAGCGCGACGCCATCTTGGTTGTGGCTCACTCATCATATATAGTAGGTCTATCCTGTATATATAGCGGTATATGCTGCGGTATTTGCCCCGCTGTGTTTTTTCTTTTTTAGGCATTCAATGGCTACATATTTTAACTATGCACTCTGGTACAGCGGACGGCACCTTATTCAGGTTGTCTCCACTTACCAATGCCCCTACAACTAGTCTCATAGCACATAACTACCATAAGACATCGTATAAGGGTACATAAAAGCGCTATTTCTACTGCCAATGTCTACATATAAAAACAGGCTTCATATACAACTTCATTGTATTTTATACTGCATTCTCTTTATTGTTTATATAAAGCTTTGTTAATGGCCAACAGTGATGACAAAAATAACTAAACAAAAAAACTAAAAATAATTGTAAATAAAACAGAAAAAAGTAATAAAACGAACTCAATACAAAAAAACAATAATGGGTCTCAGCCTCCATATGGTAATGCTCCATGTGTCGTCAGGTTGTCCATACTGTATATCTCATAGACATGAGGGTATATCTAAAAGGCAATAAAATAACATTAAAAGAGTTGAAGATTAGAATAACGTTATAAACTATTCATTCAACTCATTCAACTAGGGATCCATATACGTCTAATTCCTAGGTGTATCTTGTTGGGGCTAATACATATTAGGGTTAATCTTGAATTCCACATTGAGCCCTTTTGGTTTTAGGGTATTCAGTTCATAGATCCATTTTAGTTCTTGTTTTTTCAGGAGAGATACTCTGTCCCCCCCTCTCCTTTGTATGGGAACCCTATCTATTATTCTAAATTTGAGGTCTTTCTCCGTGTGGCCCAATTCCGTAAAATGTTTTGAGACTGGGAGATCTAACCGCTTTTTCCTGATCGAATGTCGATGGTTATTCATACGTACTTTTACGTCACATGTTGTCTCTCCTACGTACCATAGTTTGCAGGGGCATTCTAATAGATATATCAAGTGGTCAGAGTTACATGTCAGGAACTGTTTAATTGTATATATTTTATTTGTATGTGGATGTTCAAATATCGAGCCTTTTATCATGTGGGTACAGTTTACACATGACAGGCACGGGAATGAACCTCTTCGATTCATCCCCGTGATTGTGCTTTGAGTACTATTCTTTAAAGGACCAATGTCTGATTTGACTACAAGATCCTTAATATTTCTACCTCTGCGATATGAGAACAGTGGTGGCTCCCTGAGTTCTTTGATGTCCGGTAAACAATTTCTCAGCATACCCCAGTGCTTCCTAATTATCTCTGCTATTCTGCCACTTTCCTCTGTATATGTCATAACACATGGTATTCTATTCATAGTTGTTTTAGTTTTTTTTATGTTCTGTCCATCTCCCCACAGTAGTTGCTTCCTATCCTTATTGCGGACCATATTTTTTGCTCTATCTAGTATTTTATATGGATAGCCCCTTCTCAGAAATTTTTTCACCAACATATCCATGACCCCATCTATTTCTTCATTTTTCTTAACAACCCTACGTACCCTTAATAGTTGGCTTAACGGTATTGATCTAATCATACTACGAGGGTGTTGGCTGTCATAGGTCAATAGGTTGTTCCTATCTGTTTCTTTCACGTATAACGTGGTTGTTAGTTCTCCATTGATTTGTCTAATCAAAACATCCAGGAACTGTAAATCCGTTCTGGAGGAGACCTGCGTAAATTTAATAGTCTCATCTATTGTGTTGAGATACTGGTGAAAGTCCTTGAGTTCTTTTTCTGTGCCACTCCATAGGAGGAAGACATCGTCTATGTATCTCCACCACACCAGCACATGCCGGAAGTGGTGGGACACATAGACAAGGTCCTCCTCCAGGACACTCATGACTAAATTTGCATACGCGGGGGCCATATTGGCCCCCATTGCTGTACCGCGTTTTTGCGTATAAAATACGTCACCAAATAAGAAATAGCTTCGCTTTAAGATTATTTCCAACAGTCTTATAACAAACATCCTACCTATATTTGATATCTCCGTGGTTTCCAGTTTTTTTTCAACTGCTCTTATCCCTAAGGAGTGATCGATTGAAGTATAGAGCGAAGTGACATCAAATGATGCCATGATTACTTCCCTCTCTAGTTCAACCGACTCCAATTTATTCAAAAAGTCGGTAGTGTCTCTGATGTATGAGCTTGATCTTTTAGCTATTGGGTTGAGAATTTTATCCAAAAAAGTGCCTATCCTGCTAAAAACTGAATCCACCCCTGACACTATTGGCCTCCCTGGTGGGTCGACCAATGATTTGTGGACCTTTGGGGTTATATATAGTACTGGGGTCATGGGAAATTCTAAATATAAGTAGTCCATTAATTCCTGGTCAATTATGCCATTTTCTAGTGCTTCTTTTAGACAGTTTTTTATGTCCCCCATAATGTTGACTTTGGGGTCCCCCTCCAATTTTTGATAAACATTTTCATCTTTGAGTTGTCTGTTGATTTCTGTAATATATTTAGACCTGTCCATGATGACGACAGCACCCCCCTTATCCGCGGGTTTAATGATGATGTCGTCATCATGGACAAGTTCTTGTAATGCCCTATGTTCTTCTTTCGTTATATTGGGCCGTTTGAAGCTAGTAGGGACCTCATCTCTAATTTCCTCAATCTCCCTCTTTACTATTTTTTCAAAGGCATCTATAACAGTTGAATTTGTGGGTGGCACAAAATCACTATTATTTCTCAACTCCAACCTTTTAGAATTGAATTCGCCATTTCTCGTTATACTTATCATGTTTTTATCCTTAAACCAGTCTTTCAATTTAATTGATCTAAAGAACCTCTCCATATCTACCCGTAACTTAAACCAGTTTGTATGTGAACAAGGGGAAAAAGATAGTCCTTTACTGAGGATGGAAACCTGTGGGGGGGTTAGTGCCTTAGATGATATATTAATTACCAGTTCTAATCCTTCTTCCTGGATGTTGCTTGTCGTTGTGGCTGTGACCTGTTCTTTTCTGGTTTTCTTTTGGTACCGGTGGTGACGTTTGCCTCCTCTCCTCTTATGCTTGGGTGTCCTTCTGTTATATTCTCCTGGTCTACAGGGAATAATGTCATTGTTAATCAATAGTTTGTTACCACCCTTTCTGTATTCATCTACACAACCACCTTTCTTTTTCCAAGTTGGTTTGCTATTCTCTTTCTGCCATGTATATATCTGTCCACTTTCATAGTCCTCTAAATCTCTGTTCCACTTTCTCCTTTTAATTTCTTCCAGATCATTACGTAGCTTGATACTCTCCTTATCCACTTTATCTTTAAACACATTCCACTCTTCCACTGTTATTAAGGTCTTTATTTTACATTCAGATTCCCCGATGCTTAGCTGTAACTTCTTGGTCTCAACTTGTAAAAAATCAATATTCAATAAGATAGTGTCCATCGCATATTTGTTTGAGATCATAACAAAGCGGGAGCAATATGCCGCATTACTTTGAAATAAATTGGGACGTATATTGGACCTAAGTCCTCTAGGGATTTTACCCTCCTTGTAATATTGTCCCAAAGTCATCATATGCAATTGTAGATTCACCAGTCGTTTAACATCACTTTCATACTTGCGTTTTAACTCCAATGCGGACGGTGTTTTCAAGAAAATAGCTTCTCCAACTATGCCCCCAAGTATACGTTCCTCCTCCTCAGACGTATAATTAAAGACTCCTAGTTCCATGGTACTTCTATCCATGGAACACAAAAAATGGCTTGTAAAGCAAAAAAATATATTGTAGATTATGCAAAATTGCTTATTCATGTTGTGCACACATTTCCAGACAAAAATATAGGTATATATACTATATTTTTGTCTGGAAATGTGTGCACAACATGAATAAGCAATTTTGCATAATCTACAATATATTTTTTTGCTTTACAAGCCATTTTTTGTGTTCCATGGATAGAAGTACCATGGAACTAGGAGTCTTTAATTATACGTCTGAGGAGGAGGAACGTATACTTGGGGGCATAGTTGGAGAAGCTATTTTCTTGAAAACACCGTCCGCATTGGAGTTAAAACGCAAGTATGAAAGTGATGTTAAACGACTGGTGAATCTACAATTGCATATGATGACTTTGGGACAATATTACAAGGAGGGTAAAATCCCTAGAGGACTTAGGTCCAATATACGTCCCAATTTATTTCAAAGTAATGCGGCATATTGCTCCCGCTTTGTTATGATCTCAAACAAATATGCGATGGACACTATCTTATTGAATATTGATTTTTTACAAGTTGAGACCAAGAAGTTACAGCTAAGCATCGGGGAATCTGAATGTAAAATAAAGACCTTAATAACAGTGGAAGAGTGGAATGTGTTTAAAGATAAAGTGGATAAGGAGAGTATCAAGCTACGTAATGATCTGGAAGAAATTAAAAGGAGAAAGTGGAACAGAGATTTAGAGGACTATGAAAGTGGACAGATATATACATGGCAGAAAGAGAATAGCAAACCAACTTGGAAAAAGAAAGGTGGTTGTGTAGATGAATACAGAAAGGGTGGTAACAAACTATTGATTAACAATGACATTATTCCCTGTAGACCAGGAGAATATAACAGAAGGACACCCAAGCATAAGAGGAGAGGAGGCAAACGTCACCACCGGTACCAAAAGAAAACCAGAAAAGAACAGGTCACAGCCACAACGACAAGCAACATCCAGGAAGAAGGATTAGAACTGGTAATTAATATATCATCTAAGGCACTAACCCCCCCACAGGTTTCCATCCTCAGTAAAGGACTATCTTTTTCCCCTTGTTCACATACAAACTGGTTTAAGTTACGGGTAGATATGGAGAGGTTCTTTAGATCAATTAAATTGAAAGACTGGTTTAAGGATAAAAACATGATAAGTATAACGAGAAATGGCGAATTCAATTCTAAAAGGTTGGAGTTGAGAAATAATAGTGATTTTGTGCCACCCACAAATTCAACTGTTATAGATGCCTTTGAAAAAATAGTAAAGAGGGAGATTGAGGAAATTAGAGATGAGGTCCCTACTAGCTTCAAACGGCCCAATATAACGAAAGAAGAACATAGGGCATTACAAGAACTTGTCCATGATGACGACATCATCATTAAACCCGCGGATAAGGGGGGTGCTGTCGTCATCATGGACAGGTCTAAATATATTACAGAAATCAACAGACAACTCAAAGATGAAAATGTTTATCAAAAATTGGAGGGGGACCCCAAAGTCAACATTATGGGGGACATAAAAAACTGTCTAAAAGAAGCACTAGAAAATGGCATAATTGACCAGGAATTAATGGACTACTTATATTTAGAATTTTCCATGACCCCAGTACTATATATAACCCCAAAGGTCCACAAATCATTGGTCGACCCACCAGGGAGGCCAATAGTGTCAGGGGTGGATTCGGTTTTTAGCAGGATAGGCACTTTTTTGGATAAAATTCTCAACCCAATAGCTAAAAGATCAAGCTCATACATCAGAGACACTACCGACTTTTTGAATAAATTGGAGTCGGTTGAACTAGAGAGGGAAGTAATCATGGCATCATTTGATGTCACTTCGCTCTATACTTCAATCGATCACTCCTTAGGGATAAGAGCAGTTGAAAAAAAACTGGAAACCACGGAGATATCAAATATAGGTAGGATGTTTGTTATAAGACTGTTGGAAATAATCTTAAAGCGAAGCTATTTCTTATTTGGTGACGTATTTTATACGCAAAAACGCGGTACAGCAATGGGGGCCAATATGGCCCCCGCGTATGCAAATTTAGTCATGAGTGTCCTGGAGGAGGACCTTGTCTATGTGTCCCACCACTTCCGGCATGTGCTGGTGTGGTGGAGATACATAGACGATGTCTTCCTCCTATGGAGTGGCACAGAAAAAGAACTCAAGGACTTTCACCAGTATCTCAACACAATAGATGAGACTATTAAATTTACGCAGGTCTCCTCCAGAACGGATTTACAGTTCCTGGATGTTTTGATTAGACAAATCAATGGAGAACTAACAACCACGTTATACGTGAAAGAAACAGATAGGAACAACCTATTGACCTATGACAGCCAACACCCTCGTAGTATGATTAGATCAATACCGTTAAGCCAACTATTAAGGGTACGTAGGGTTGTTAAGAAAAATGAAGAAATAGATGGGGTCATGGATATGTTGGTGAAAAAATTTCTGAGAAGGGGCTATCCATATAAAATACTAGATAGAGCAAAAAATATGGTCCGCAATAAGGATAGGAAGCAACTACTGTGGGGAGATGGACAGAACATAAAAAAAACTAAAACAACTATGAATAGAATACCATGTGTTATGACATATACAGAGGAAAGTGGCAGAATAGCAGAGATAATTAGGAAGCACTGGGGTATGCTGAGAAATTGTTTACCGGACATCAAAGAACTCAGGGAGCCACCACTGTTCTCATATCGCAGAGGTAGAAATATTAAGGATCTTGTAGTCAAATCAGACATTGGTCCTTTAAAGAATAGTACTCAAAGCACAATCACGGGGATGAATCGAAGAGGTTCATTCCCGTGCCTGTCATGTGTAAACTGTACCCACATGATAAAAGGCTCGATATTTGAACATCCACATACAAATAAAATATATACAATTAAACAGTTCCTGACATGTAACTCTGACCACGTGATATATCTATTAGAATGCCCCTGCAAACTATGGTACGTAGGAGAGACAACATGTGACGTAAAAGTACGTATGAATAACCATCGACATTCGATCAGGAAAAAGCGGTTAGATCTCCCAGTCTCAAAACATTTTACGGAATTGGGCCACACGGAGAAAGACCTCAAATTTAGAATAATAGATAGGGTTCCCATACAAAGGAGAGGGGGGGACAGAGTATCTCTCCTGAAAAAACAAGAACTAAAATGGATCTATGAACTGAATACCCTAAAACCAAAAGGGCTCAATGTGGAATTCAAGATTAACCCTAATATGTATTAGCCCCAACAAGATACACCTAGGAATTAGACGTATATGGATCCCTAGTTGAATGAGTTGAATGAATAGTATATAACGTTATTCTAATCTTCAACTCTTTTAATGTTATTTTATTGCCTTTTAGATATACCCTCATGTCTATGAGATATACAGTATGGACAACCTGACGACACATGGAGCATTACCATATGGAGGCTGAGACCCATTATTGTTTTTTTGTATTGAGTTCGTTTTATTACTTTTTTCTGTTTTATTTACAATTATTTTTAGTTTTTTTGTTTAGTTATTTTTGTCATCACTGTTGGCCATTAACAAAGCTTTATATAAACAATAAAGAGAATGCAGTATAAAATACAATGAAGTTGTATATGAAGCCTGTTTTTATATGTAGACATTGGCAGTAGAAATAGCGCTTTTATGTACCCTTATACGATGTCTTATGGTAGTTATGTGCTATGAGACTAGTTGTAGGGGCATTGGTAAGTGGAGACAACCTGAATAAGGTGCCGTCCGCTGTACCAGAGTGCATAGTTAAAATATGTAGCCATTGAATGCCTAAAAAAGAAAAAACACAGCGGGGCAAATACCGCAGCATATACCGCTATATATACAGGATAGACCTACTATATATGATGAGTGAGCCACAACCAAGATGGCGTCGCGCTAAGGATATAGACCAAATGCGCAGGCGCAAGTGGTACTCACTGAAGAACGTTTTGGATTGGCTAACAGTTTATGACTAACATTATGACGCTGAGACATGCGCAATAGTAACAGGAGAACGCCGTGAACGGCGAGTAGTGTCCTCCATGCGGTGTGCTCTGTGGGCGTCAGGGTAAGGAAGTATAACAAAGATAAAATATTAATAACTCATGACGGACTTATAAATGGAAGCAATAATAATGTGTATATAAGAAGATGGGTAATGGAATGGACATGAGGGCATACGATTATAATAGCACATGAGCACAATGCACTTTAATGATGTCACAAAGAGTATATATATATGTACACAATGTAATTTATATTAAAATTATAAACGATTATATGTAAACATGTATGAACAATTATGCAAATGATTGTAGATTATGCACATAAAAGCACAGCTGTTGGTACCATTCACTGCTTGAAAAAGGCTCAGTGTGAGCCGAAACGTCGCACAGAGATGTGGGCTGAATAAATCTCACTTTTTTTCACTTGAAAAGACTTGGAGTGCTGCCTTCCTTTTTTCTTAACTATATATATATATATATATATATATATATATAATCTGTGTTAATCCCGTAGCGCCACAGCCAAACGCGATTTATGCAGAACAAATACTGGCTATGGCGTGAAACTATAGCAGCTATTAACTATTGTATTACATAAATTATGTCATAATAAATATAGGGTTAAATTATTAAACAAATTACGCAGCTAGTCGCCAGTATAATACTAAATTATTAACGGATACACCATAAACAGGGCCCATACCGTAAAACTATATTATACTATGTCGGATGCTTTAATCCTTTGTATGTAAACGCGTACTAAGTGTAATTTCTCATGCAGATAGTGACACGGATCCCTCGGTCTATATGCCGGAAGACCGGCATGCTCCCGAACCGTGTGAAGACCTGGACCCAGACGTCGTGATCGTAGATGTCAAGAATGACGCGGTGCCTAAAAGCCGTGGAAATTCGTTAAGCGGGTGTCTCTGGAAAAGAAAAGGTGGCGGTTCACTTGAAATACATACGATTCTCGCTTTTCTGTGGTAGTTATAATTTAGTTATAACTTATTTACAACTGGTAAATTAGCGGTCGGAAAAATTCTATTTGAAAAAGAGAATATCTCCGTCTCGACGCGTTTGAACAATGCGCTGGGGCATTAAACCAGGAGCTGCGGGGGGTGCAGCTCCCTGTTTCATGCTTGTAAGTATATATCTGCCCTGGCCTATACTGGATTTATGCAACTGTTGTTACAGCGATTTCATGGGTAACGGACGCCAGTAAGTTTTCAAATATTACGCTGCTTCGTGGATAACTACAGCCATGCAGCTTTTCCAATTTTACGATGGTTTTGCGGCTAACTGACACCTGTATCTTTTCTTTTAGATACGCCTGATCTTCAGCCACGAGATTTGCAATGCTGTAATTACGGGTCTGCGCAGAATCATACCCAAAGAGCGGATGTGGCTGTGAGAACAGCGCCTCTTTCGCCCATCTGTGTTGAGGCTCGTGCGGAAGGGTACGCGGCACCCAAACACACCGGGAATCCAATTCCCAAGATTCCCTGTCAAAAATCTAAGAATGCCTCAAGAAAGAGATTTGCAGCGCTGAACGACAGCCCCTGCATAACTCAGGAGTCCGATAGCACCGATAACATACCACAAGTTACTTCTGAAAACAGAGAATATGAGCAGCTCTCTGTTGGTATGTGGTCCCCCACAGGTCCGTTCAATATAGGGATACCCCATGCTGCACAGTCTGCAGATTCTGGTCTTGCGGGATCTTCTAGCGATTTTGACAATGTGCTACCTCTAAAGAAACGCGCAGTGCCGCGCCACCGCGTTAGTAAAAAACACACTGTTGCTGAACATTCCTGTTACAGGGGGACCCCTGTGTGGAATGCTGAACACATCAAAATATTTATTGCCATGGCTGGCCAGTACGCAGAAATTAAACTCGCACAGTTCAAACTAAAATCTTTCTGTGATACGTATGAAAGATTGATAACTGCTTGTCCAACGCCAGACATTATCGCTGAACTATATGCTTTTAAACTAAATCATTCCTGTGTACATACACACCACCTCTGAATTTAAATAAATCTAAACCTGACTAGTGAGAACTGTGAATAAAATACACGTTTAAACGTTTGCAATATAGTGGTTATGATTGTTATGAACGTATAAAAACACGCCGCTTCATACTTGTCAAAACATGGGGCTATGCATAATATGTCCGTTAGAGTGTCTACAAATAATATGAAAAATGCTTAGAGTCTATTGTCGGAGATGGGATATGAGACTATTCAATAATATTCATATTTTTAAAGGAAAACCGAAACTCTAGCATTTAGTTAGCTGAGTTATATCTGTGTCATCAAAGTTTCTTTTTGATGCTTTGTTGGGTTTAGCCAGCTAGTCTGTTTAAGCTAGATAAGATAACATAGCCCCGTGCTGAGCTTACACTGCAAATAGAAAAAGAAGCCACAAATATGAGTTGTTGCATATTACAAAAGACGCCGTTGTTAGAAATTATCGATTTAGTGATAAATTTTCAACAAATAATAGTGCAGAAACACAGAATATACATAATCTAGCACCCACACAAACCGCTACAAATAATGTGAAAGTCTAATATGTTATAAAATAAACATAAAATATTGTAACATAAGCTCTAGCATTTAGTTAATGTATAGTATTGAAATGATAAAAATTGGGTCATCAAATTAGCCGTGACTCATTTAATATAGGATAGTTTTTGCCAAAATTTTCAAGTTTAATCCGCTGTTCGGACAGAAATTATCATTTTAGTGAAAAATTAACTAATAATTATACATAATATGCCCTGTGGTGCGTGTAATAAAAATACGCGCATTAATATAGGATAGTTTTTTGTCAAAATTTTCAAATTTAATCCGCTGTTCGGGCAGAAGTTATCATTTTAGTGAAAAATTAACTAATAATTATACATAATATGTCCAGAATATACTGTGCTTGTCTGAAAGTTTCACACTGGTCGCTAGCAGTATTGCTCTGGTTGCAGAATGCACTCTCAGCACAAATACATATAGAAGCACTATTCATTATATGGGAGCCCTGTGTATAAAATACACTGCTCTGATTACAGAGGCAAATTCATTTCAGCTGCCTTAGGAAATATCACGTCTGTCTGATACATACTTTATTAAAGTCTATTAAAACTCATACAGTGACTGGCATTTTTGCACTTCTACATCTGTGTTTTGCTGTTACTGCTTCGGTAAGTTATCACACATAACACAGTCCTCTGAAAGTTTCACGCTGATAGCTAGCAGTATTGCACTGATAACAGATTGCACTCTCAGCACAATTGCATATAGAAGCTCTATTCACTACAGCAAGCTGTGTGATGTGCCATTGCAGTCTGATACATACTGGTACAGCAAGCCGTGTAATGTGACAGTTAGACTCTATTTAATACAACATATAATGAATAAACAGCATGGTGTATTATAAAACACAATTTTGTGTCATTTTAGTGAGAAATTAACTAATAATTATACATAAATTTTGTGTCATTTTAGTGAGAAATTAACTAATAATTATACATAATATGTCTTTTAAGCTAAATCATGCATGTGTACATACATAATTAATGTTTTTGCTTTTTATATTCTGTAAGAATTTTTATATTATTGAAGTGTTTTTGTCAAAATTTTCAAGTTTAATCCGCTGTTCGGGCAGAAATGATCAAAAAATACGAGCATTAATATATGATAGTTTTTTGTCAAAATTGTCAAGTTTAATCCGCTGTTCGGGCAGAAATGATCATTTTAGTGAAAAATTAACTAATAATTATACATAATATGTCCAGAATATACTGTACGTGCCTGAAAGTTTCACACTGATAGCTAGCAGTATTGCACTGATAACAGATTGCACTCTCAGCACAATTGCATATAGAAGCTCTATTCACTACAGCAAGCTGTGTGATGTGCCATTGCCGTCTGATACATACTGGTACAGCAAGACGTGTAATGTGACAGTTAGACTCTATTTAATACAACATATAATGAATAAACAGCATGGTGTATTATAAAACACAATTTTGTGTCATTTTAGTGAGAAATTAACTAATAATTATACATAATATGTCTTTTAAGCTAAATCATGCATGTGTACATACATAATTAATGTTTTTGCTTTTTATATTCTGTAAGAATTTTTATATTATTGAAGTGTTTTTGTCAAAATTTTCAAGTTTAATCCGCTGTTCGGGCAGAAATTATCATTTTAGTGAAAAATTAACTAATAATTATACATAATATGACCCGGGGGTGAGTGAAATAAAAATACGAGCATTAATATAGGATAGTTTTTGTCAAAATTTTCAAGTTTAATCCGCTGTTCGGGCAGAAATGATCAAAAAATACGAGCATTAATATATGATAGTTTTTTGTCAAAATTGTCAAGTTTAATCTGCTGTTCGGGCAGAAATGATCATTTTAGTGAAAAATTAACTAATAATTATACATAATATGTCCAGAATATACTGTACGTGCCTGAAAGTTTCACACTGATAGCTAGCAGTATTGCACTGATAACAGATTGCACTCTCAGCACAATTGCATATAGAAGCTCTATTCACTACAGCAAGCTGTGTGATGTGCCATTGCAGTCTGATACATACTGGTACACCAAGACGTGTATTGTATATCTACCCTTGATTATTGACGAGTTATGTGTAAGCCGGTCACTGTTGGTGAATTGGTATATTATATCTGTATTTTATCTATTAACCACACGAGCATGTAGCCCCTTATCACACATAACACGACCTCTTAAAACTCATGAAAATGAGAAACTGCGTTAGAAGCTGAAAAATATGCTGTTTCGTTCTAAATGTGCAGTGGCCAGCTGTCTCTAAAATACAGCTTACAGAAGACCCCAAAACAACTAGGATATAATTGTATAACGGGGCACCGTGTGTTATAAAAACACAATTTTACACATATGTGCCACAAACAACTGTTTGTGTTAATGTATCCAATTAGCAATATGTAAAAAAATCTAATATAAAAAACAATACTGGGATAATAATTGCTGTATCAAACAATATCATACTATATCACAAGCTGACAGCCAGACAAGGAGAGGCAGCTGCTGACAGGGCGGGGAGGAGGGGTTACACCCTTTTGATACATCTTAATAGGGGCGGGGCACCTGTCAAATTGAGTTTGACGAATGGTGGTTATGATACACTACTAATACTGATAGTTGATTGGAAGTCAGGAGATAATTAGACATCTGGCTGAGCCAAGTAGAAGGTGAAACTTCTCCTGACAAGCACAAGGTTGCTAAAAGCAATGCTATCTCAACAGTCATACAGTAGATTAATGCCTTCTCTGGCTTTAAAAAGGCCTTGGTTGATGATGTCAGAGGTGCTTACTGCTGGGTTAAAAGAGTACCCCAATAACTTTGTACTAATACAAAGGGATTCAGATCTAGAACGGGTGAGCAACACCTATGTATCATAAACACAATTCCATTTTTGGAGGATTTGCATGCTAACAAGGATATTTTTTGCAATTTTTTAAATAATTTTAGCCATTTTTTCACTGCAAAAGGTAAAAATAGATCACAAAAGAAGGGATGCAAAGTTATGTTGTATTTTAAAATCTTGATTGTACTAAAATAGGAAAAACAAGTTGAACTTTTTTGTTAGCATGTATGCAAAAATGGGATTCAAAATTACATAAGTGACATAGAATAAGGACTAAGGATTCAAGAAATAAATTATATACATTATAAAAATGTTTATTAGATTACACACATTATTTCTGTCTATTTGAAAAGATCCAATTATGGAAACATTTGCAAAGACTAGTATAAAAACTCTTACTGTTTTATATCTGCAACTAGTTTAAATTGAAAAAAAGAAAATAAATCATACCATTTTGTACAGAATGACTGTTTTGGGATGAGAACATTGAATGGTAGACAGTAGTGATGATCAAGCATACTCGGTAATGCTCTTTACTCGCCCGAGCATCGCTGTACTTGTGGTACACAGCGAGCACTGAGCATTTCCAGGTTTGTTTGGCCGGAGCTCGGGTCCCGCCCTGCATGATTGGTACTCATAACAGAGCCAATCAACATGCAGTGATTGTGTGCCACGCACTGTAGTGCCGCAGTCATCTTTGCTATGGTATTACAGTGATTGAATGGCCGCACAGCAGAGACCTGGCACATTAAGCTCCTGATTCAGACAGTGTAGAGAAATCTGGTGCCGAGATAGGGTCAGATTTGGGGATTTATTAGTGTGGGTCTGCCATCAAAGAATCCACAAATCCAGCTAAGCCAACAGTCCTTCTAAGGACTAATTTGGAGTATATTGGATGCAGTGCTAGGTAGGCAGAGGAGTGTATGTGGCTCTATATATATTAGAGCATGCATGCACTGTATGTGGGTATATAGATATCATTGCATACATCAAGAGCATCCATTCCATTACTGTCTGCTGCTGCCTACTACATATAAACCTAGCCGTGGGTACCAGTGGCCAGGAATAATTTTTTTGGCATCTTAATCCTGATTATTTTATTCCAAAGCAATCCAGAGCCCCCCCTTTTTTTTGCTTGTTCACATATTGGACATTGTGGTTTCTCTGTCTAACCACTGATCTATCTGTGGGCTACAGATTTGTGCATTTCAGGCCTCTATTCCACTGTATTTGCTGTCTGTTACGCTCGTTCTTATCAGTATTTTAGGGTGAAAAATACAGACCACAATTTGGACATTGTGGTTTCTCTGTCAGACCCCTAATCTATCTGTGGGCTACAAGTTTGGGCATTTCAGGCCTCCATTCCACTGTCTTTGCTGTCTGTAACTCTTGTTCTATACAGTATTTTGGGGTAAAATAAAAAAACAGGCCTCATATTGAACAGTGTGGTACCTCTGTCAGATCCCTGATCTATCTGTGGGCTACAAATTTGGGCATTTCAGGCCTCCATTCTACTGTATTTGCTCTCTGTTACACTCGTTCTATACAGTATTTTGGGGTAAAAAAACAAAACAGGCCACATGTTGGACATTGTGGCTTCTCTGAAAAACAGCTGATCTAACTGTGGACTAAAAATTTGGGCATTTCAGGCCTACATTCACCTTTTTTAGGTGTGTTACCTTAGTTCTATACAGTATTTTTCTGTTTAAATTAAAAATATACAGGCCACTTATTGAACAGTGTGATTTCTCTGTCAAACACCTCCTCTATCTCTGGACTAAAAATTGTGGCATTTGAGGTCTCCTTTAACCTGATTTTGCTGTGTCTTACCCTAGTTATTAACAAAAGTTTTAAAAATTTTTTACCTACAGTCCAGATAATTTAAACTGTGTTTTTTACGCACACTGAGCACATATAAGTTTGCTCCAAATTCAGCCATTTGTAGTGAACGTGGAAAATATTGTAGTAGTCAATTTAAAATAGGCAAGGTGCATGGCAAGGGATGGAGAAGTGGATGTGATGCTGATGGTGCATGCAGAGGCCGAGGCCGTGGGCAAGCTGAAAGTGGGCCACAACAAACACCCACATTTTCTTGCTTGACCTTCCTGTCCCAATTACTAGGAGACCACAGCACATCACTATTCAACGCAGAGCAGTGTCAAAAGATTGTTGGTTGAATAGCGGACAATGCTTCCAGTCATTTTGCGACCACCCCCACCACTTCTTTCACACAGTCAAGTCTGAGTAGCCGTGAGTCTATACCGCATATTACTCACCCTGATCCTCCTTCCTCCCACCAAGCCATTTGCCCAGAGACAACTCATCCCACACTTGGACATTCTGAAGAGCTGTTCACTTTTCCATTTATAGATTTGGGACTCTCACCTGGTCCACTTAAAGTGGGGCAAGATGAGATTGCATGTAGCGATGCCCAAATATTTGAGCAACCACGGTCACACAAAGGTGATGGTGGGAAAGTGTCACAAGAGGTGGACGATGATAAGACACTATTGCCAGAAAGTCAGGAGGACAGCCAAGGTGTGGAGGTTGAAGAGGAGGTGGTGGATGATACAGTAACTGACCTAATCTGGCAGGAGGACATGCAGAGCGAGGACAACAGCACACATGGGGATAGAGGCATAGCACTGCAACAGGCAGGAAGGAGCAGTGTGGTGGCCATAGACAGAAGACTGCATCCATTTCCCATAACACCAACTTGGCAAAAGTCGCCATTCAAAATATTAGGCCTTCAAGAGTCTAGTTGTTTTATATAAACTCTGCCGATAACCCCATCAGCATCGGCAGGGGTAGCAAAACTACCAGCCTGACCACCACCAGTATGATCAGGCACATGGCAGCAAAGCACTCGACTTTGTAGGCCAAACCCTAAGCTCCAGGAACATTGTCTGCTGGAGACACCACTGCTTCTTCCACTGTTGTGCATGCAAGCCAATGCCCTGTCCATGGTACATGTGAAGATACCTCTTGCCCTGCACCTGTCATTGCCCACAGTCAATTAGCACCATCATCAAGCACATCCACGCCCTTGTCCCAGAGCAGCCGTCAGTTGTCCATACCCCAGTCATTAGAATGCAATCGGAAATATGCAACCAACGCCCCACAAGCTACAGTATTAAATTCACTTATTTCTCATCTGCTTGCACTTGAAATTTTGCCTTTATGCTCGTTCAGACGGAAGCTTTCCGCAACCTGATGGTGGCCATCCAAAGGTAATCAGTCCCCAGCCTACACTATTTTTCCTAATGTGCCACACCGGCATTACACAAGCACGTGTCCCACAACATTACCTATGCCCTCAATAATGCTGTTACTGTGAAAGCCCACTTAATCAAGGACACATGAACAAGTGCTTGTGGGCAGGGATGGTACAGCTCACTGATGGCACACTGGGTTAACATAGTGTAAACCGGGACCCAGTCTGATCTTAGGATGGACACTGCTGAACCTACAGCCAGGCATGGCCGTGTGTGACAATGGCTGGAAACTGGTGGCAGCTATGAAGTGAGGTGAGCTCACACACTTACCATGCCTGGCCCATGTGCTTAACCTTGTCATTCAATGGTGTCTCAAAAGCTACCTGGAGCTGCCGGACCTGCTTTTGAAAGTATGCAGCCTGTGTGTCCATTTTAGAAAGTCAGCTACAGCTATAGCCTCCCTTGCTGTCCTTCAGCAGCATTTGCAGCTTCCGGCTCACCAACTGGTTTGTGACATCCCCAAGTGTTTGAAATCTACACTGCATATGTTGGAAAGGATTTGAGAGCAGATGTTGACTACCAGCATCAAAAAGGCCATTGATATTCAGTTCAGACTCCACACATAAGACCTCAGGAGTGTACATCGATGTCAGACATACAGTATGTACCATCCTACAAAATCTTGACTACTCCACCAAGATGGTGAGCGGTGATTAGTGTTGAGCATTCCGATACCGCAAGTATCGGGTATCGGCCGATATTTGCTGTATCGGAATTCCGATACCGAGATCCGATACTTTTGTGGTATCGGGTATCGGTATCGAAACAACATTAATGTGTAAAATAAAGAATTAAAATAAAAAATATTGCTATACTCACCTCTCCGACGCAGCCTGGACTTCAGCGAGGGAACCGGCAGCGTTCTTTGCTTAAAATTCGCGCTTTAACTTCCTTACTTGAAGTCCCGGCTTGTGATTGGTCGCGCGCCGCCCATGTGACCGCGACGCGACCAATCACAGCAAGCCGTGACGTAATTTTAGGTCCTTCAGGATTTTAAAATTACGTTCCGGCGTTGTGATTGGTTGCGTCGCGGTCACATGGGCGACGCGACCAATCACAAGCCGTGACGTCACGGGAGGCAGGAGACGCGCGCATTTTAAAATGCGCGCGTGTCCTGCCTCCCGTGACGTCCCGGCTTGTGATTGGTTGCGTCGCCCATGTGACCGCGACGCAACCAATCACAGCAAGCCGTGACGTAATTTTAGGTCCTTCAGGATTTTAAAATTACGTTCCGGCGTTGTGATTGGTTGCGTCGCGGTCACATGGGCGATGCGACCAATCACAAGCCGTGACGTCACGGGAGGCAGGACACGCGCGCATTTTAAAATGCAGAAATGCAGCAGCTACTGGTAAATTTAAAAAATAAAAATAGATACCAATAAAATTACATTAATTGAGACATGGGCCCCATAAGATGCTTCATACAATATACGACCCATATACTGTAATTCTCCATAAAGTTGATGATGGACCCCATAAGGTACTCCATACAAAAATATACCCCATCTAATGCTCCATAAAGTTGATGATGGCCCTATAAAATACTCCATACAAAAATATGCCCCATATAATGCTGCATAAAGTTGACGATGGCCCCATAAGATGCTCCATACAAAAATATGCCCCATATAATGCTCTATAGAGATGATGATGGGCCCCATAAGATGCCCATATAGTGCTCAAATGCAGTTTATGCTGCTCATATATCATATATTGCTGCTGCAATAAAAAAATGAACCTCTCGTTGCTGGCCGCTGCGCCTCAGGGTTGCCGGCTCTCTGCAGTGACTTTTCAGGCAGAGGGCGCTCACTAATCATGTCATCGCGCCCTCTGACTTGAATGTCACAGTCAGAGGATGAGGAAGACACAGCGCTGGGGTGGAGCGGAGACAGGTGAATATTGCAAGTGTCGGTGTCCTGAGCAAGTGGCGGCACAGGCACCTGGCCCCCATGGAGTGTCGGTGTCCCCACCGTGCGCAAGCCCGGCGGCCATTATCGGATGAGCGGGGGGCCTCCGGGATTTGACGAAATGCTGTCGGAGCCCCCGCTGAGCCCAGAGAGCTGCTGCCACCGCCCTGCAGCACAGCCATTGCCCCCAGCACAGCCCCTGCCCTGTAGCACAGCCACTGCCCACAGCCCAGCCACTGCCCCGCAGCCCAGCCACTGCCCCGCAGCCCAGCCACTGCCCCTCAGCCCAGCCACTGCCCTGCAGCCCAGCCACTGCCCTGCAGCCCAGCCACTGCCCGCAGCCCAGCCACTGCCCCGCAGCCCAGCCACTGCCCCGCAGCCCAGCCACTGCCCACAGCTCAGCCCCTGCCCTGGAGCCCAACCACTGCCCCAGAGCCCAACCACTGCCCCTGCCCAAGCACAGAGCACCAGCCTGGGATGGGATTTCCTGGAGGCCAACGCACCAGCCTGGACCACCGAAAGACCCCTGTGACCACTTCTCCACCTGTGCCGATCCCTTCACTGGTAAGCTGAATTCGGACTGTAAGACGTACCCCCATTTGAAACATTATTTTTTTTCCTTATTTTTATTCTGAAAATTTGGGGTGCGTCTTATGATCCGGTGTGTCTTATAGTCCGAAAAATACGGTAGCTTCATTTGGACGTTATGACACACAAATCCACAAACAATAAAAACATTTAAAAACAAATATACATCATGACGGTAAACACCCACCCCTCAATATTAAACGGTGACAACCTGTCAGTTTTCATAACAGTGTGTTGAATCAACTGTACAAAACTGGCAATTAATGACAAGCTATGACAGAATCACAAATCAATAAATTACAATAGTTTGTGAGAATAACTCATGACTAATAATTCATAGCAACTTTGACCAAACATCAAATCTGACCTATTCATGTCCAGAAGGTGACCCAGTCATCCCTTACAATAATGGGTTAGATGTCAGTAAACTGAGTTTAGAATTGCATGCTATAGATGTCACAAAACACAAAAAAAGTGTGCACATCAAAAAATCTATTCAATCTTAATGCTCACCACTGGTGGCAAAAGAAGGGGAAAAAAAGCCAGAAATGTCCATTTAAAGTGAGTGCTTTTCAATGCTGACAGGAAGAAAGGCCAAGGATATCAATAGGAATGAGCCAGTAAGCTGAAGAAAAAAGTTCATAGCCACATACAGTATACCTGAAGACTCACTGGAAGCACCAAGAAACTGCCATGGTGGGCAGTACCTGGAGAAAGAGGGGTGGGTGGGAGAGCTATATATTTTATTATTATCATCTTGAACTGAGTATTGAATCAGGTGTGCACACCCATTTGTGTCTGGTCTTTTTTGCTCTGATTCACATTATCTTTTTAAGCACTGTGTGGCACCCTGCTTCACAGATTGACATGCAGACTATCTAAAGGAGGTGCACCCTATTTTCTCCTCTGTTACAACTAAAATGATATAGCTAATGATAATTCTGTAATTCTGTAATAGAAAAAAAGTCAAAATTAGAACAGTAGGGAATTACATTTGTTAGATTAACTACTTAAGGACCAGATCATTTTTTGCTTTTAACTTTTCATCTGCGGTTTGCATGCAGTTGCATACTGCAATAGCAGCAGAATACGCAGCCACAATGAGGCCCATGAGTCGTCATTGCACGTTCAACTGTATCGGCATTCTGAATGCCGATACTGTTGAAAGCAATAATGAAAGTGGGAGCCGTCCACTCCCTTCTTTATCATTCTGACTCGGCATGTGAGATCTGACATCTCCACACAGCAGACACGATTGCATCACTACATGGCGCTTCACACAGGAATCACAATCAAACAGTAAGTATGATCTCTTCATGACAACATTTTACTATGCCATAAGAATTTAGAAAATAACAATGGCTCTAAGACATTATAATGAACGTGGTTTCAGAAAGCATTTATGCGCTGAATAAGAATGTTATTTTTCTATGGATGTTTTTAGTCCAGGGAGTCAAACATATATAAAAAATGAATTGCAGTTACAATTCATGTTGTTGCTCCTTATAGGACATATTCCAAAAGTTGCAAAAAAGGAATCAGGAAACCAGGAATTTGCATGACAATCCATCCTTGTTAATATCATTATTACATAAAATTTCCATTTCTTCTTGTCACTTGAAATGAAAAATGAAATGAAAAAGAAGCTAATGCAAAGAATAATTTTCAATGAACTTATTGCTATATCTTGAAATTGCTGACATGTTTATTGTACGAACCACCACTGATGATCTCAGATGCACTCAAGAATTTAATCTTCCGTGTATGTTTTCTGTCCAATTGGCCTATTGGCTTAGTCTAAACCTTTATCCAGTTACCTGTTGTACAGGATGATGTTTGACATTGCTATAAAGGTTTGAAAAGCAAATGGTTAGTGTAAAAATTAGGTTTGGGGTCAAAGACGATGCAATAGTAATTTGGCTCATCTTAGGTGTTCTATATAGTAACAATTTCTATGTGTCAGTAAAATACTGTGATTTGTTCTTTGGCCTTGTGACATTAACCCTTGTACTCTCATAATATATAAAATGACAGACATGTTTAATGATTTCATGAGACTTGCTACTGTGGAATTCTGCCCTAAGTCCCATGACACCTCTTTGACTCCTGCTACTAGCAGTTATTGTCAATAAATGTTCAGTATAACATACCACTGTCTTGATAGACACATGAATGCTTGTTTATTATTTTATAAACAAACATTTTAATGGAAAATTGGTTATATAATATTTTAAAATTTCTTACTGAAAACTTGACATGCTGCTTAGTAAGTATATCTGTTAAGAATTCAAGCAGTAGATATCAACATCCTGATTCTACAGTCTGACTTCTTTAAAAAAATAATTGCTTCTGGCTTATATATAATTGGTGGTATTGGAGGTTTTAAACAGACTGTAACACCTAAAGTATTTTTATTTATAACTAAAATCAAATACTGATACATATTTTGCTTCTAATTGTTTTTTTTCTGACTGTATACTTATGTTGATGCGAGCCGCCATCTTTGCAGAACTTCTGTAAGACAGATATGTTTTACAACGTCTTTGATTTCTACAGAAGAGTGTTCTAGACATGTTGTGATATCAAGGGTTAAAGAAGAACCATGGCCATCTATTGTGAATAGTGTGATATTACATTATCTACTGGTATATAGTGATATTTGTAGTTGTTATCCTGGCTGAAGTTATATTTAGAGAACAAGAAATATAAATCTAATATTAAAAAGCAGTTCATAAAGCTCTATTGGAAGCAGCCAATAAGAACTCTACTTGTTTGGCCACCACTGCTAGCTTAAAGTTTGGGTTGGTAACCTAGGTAAAGAAAAAATAAATAAAACTGAAACCATCAGTGGAGTGCTGAAGAAATGATATATTGTAAAGCTGCTTGATTTTACAAGCATTATTTCATTATGCGTGTCAACAAACTGGGAATTAAATTGTATTCATGGTGACAGAGTGAAATTTGCCAGATTTCAGGATTTTGAAAATATAATACATACTGTATATATATATATATATATATATATATATATATATATATATACACACACACACATACACTTACACACAGTATATTGCAAACACTTTGGAAATAACTTTTAACTTAAAAACCTAATTTTGAAAATGGGTAATTGTTTGATGATACTTTCTATTTAATAAGATAGGTATATATTAAATATTTGATATGCAACGTATGTTAACACTTTATATGAATAGATTGCAACCTTGTAATCACAGTGTGTGAATATTAATAGATGTGAATTTAGCAGACAATTTGCATTATTCCCATTTGTAAAAAACAATGTTAGGTCTTATTCATGTTTATTTTTTTTCTTATTTATGAAAAACTGACTTTTTTATGCTCAATCCATATTTGGACTGAAGTTAGTTTTTGTTACCCTTGTTTCAACTGGTGTTCTTGTAGCAAAAAATATAGCAAAAAATGGGCAGCACGAATACATGAGTTGGATTGCATTTGAATGCTATCCATATTTTCATTAAATTGAATTGGTTATGTTGTTGTAAACCATCCAAAACTGTATGAAAAATGTGGTTAACTTCATTTAGTAAGAGAAAAAAAATGAGCGGACCATCTGAAATTTGATTTTGCTGACTTCACCCCCAAACTTAAATTTATGTTTCATAAATTTGTGAAAATTGCTTAATTAAAAAGCCCCTAATTGCCTCAAAAATATGTGTAGAGTTCTTGTTGGAGCCAATGTAACATGTTTTGAGCTCTGTAATGAAAACAGAGCCTTTTTAATGTACAAAGGGTAACTAGAGGTCCAAAGACATACTGATAGGGAAATTAGATTGTGAGCCCCGTTGGGGACAGTGATGATTATGTGTGCAAACTGTAAAGCGCTACAAAATATTTTAGCGCTATATAAAAATAAAGATTATTATTATTTTTATAGAGATAAACAAATACATATCTAAAAATGCAGTGCCGTATCAGACATTCTAGGCTACCTAAATTGCATGCATTGCTATTGTTCACTGATAGGCGGTACAAATGAACATTAAAGATACATTTTCACATAGCTTTTCTGTTTGGGGAGCAAAAAGAGCTTTGCACTTTGCTAAATTAAGAAGCAACACATTTTTCATAAGTCATCCAAAAATGATCTCTTTGATTAGGAGTCAAAACAGATGTACTGGGGGGGGCGTGGCCAGCGCTACTACCGAGAAGACGTCAGGATAGTGAGCTCCTTTCTCAGGTGGCCTATGTCAGCGAATATAACAAGCTTATGCACCGGATTTCTACAACCAAAGCTATTGGAACATCTGTGGAGCCGGCAGCTACATTACAGAAATGTATAAAGACAGAAAAACCACTCCAAAAGTGGAAAAGTCTGCACGCCTGGGTCCAGTCCGGAGACACCAAGATGGCGCCGACCAGGATACCAAGAAGAACCCGAGTGCAGAAAGAGGAAGTCCCCCCTCTCCATTGCAGTCTCAGACAAAACGACACGCAGACTTCAAAGCCAAAAACAAAGGAGAGGCAGACCGGGAGAAGCTCGAGGACCTAAAAACTAAGGCAAGTACCTCTAAAGCCCAGAAAGTAAGCAGCCCGAGTTTTAGCCAGAGTTCCCGCGATAAGAGCGCCGGCCACGAGACCTGCCATCACGGAAATGGCAAACCCGGATACTCCACAAGCTCCCCTCGCTATATGGCGAAATCTCCGAGGGAGCAGCTGATTTCCAGCGCCAAGGGCCGCAGGGAGTCCCCCCATATGAGCGCCGGGATGCTGAGAAACAAATCCACCGTTCCCCAGCCTAAAATCATCAGCCCGACACAGGCTGCACAATCCCGCCCGAGGTCGCGCGGTCGTTCACACGATCGTTTGCGGTCCCACGAGATCAATGCATATGCATCATATAGTGACATTGGGAGTGGTCTCGTCCGCGTTCTGCGCTCATCAGCTAAAAAGTCTGTTCCCATCATGTCTGAGCGCCTACGGAACCTGCCCAACACCCTCCTATCCCCGATCAGAGCATCATCTTCCTGCCCAAATGTGTCTTTGATCTCGGATCTGCCGCTTTCACCCATATCAGCGGTAACAGCGGCAATGAATGTGCAAACACCTATATCCATTCAGCACCACGAGGAACTATTAGATTGCAATAAAGATATGCCAATCTATTCATCTAACGACACTTCTCCACAAACTAAGTCACCCAATATCTCCCCCTCGACCTTACAGGCTAATGCACAAGCCAATGCACAATCTAACCCGGATTTACTGAAAGCGTTATATGCTGTGGAGGCTTCCTCAGCTAATGCCTCAGAGAAATTTATTAAAGACATGATTTGCATACTTGCGCAATCCTTCCAAGACAAACTTTATTCAGATAGACAAGCCCTACAAAAAAATATTGATGAACTGGGTGACAGAGTGGACCATCTGGAAAATAAAATGGGCGAATTGGTCACTTCTCATAACCTACTTATAGACTCTCATTATGCTCTAGAAGAGGAAGTAGTCTTCCTCAAATCCAGACAAACAGAGCATGAAGACAGGAGCCGCAGAAATAACCTTAAATTTCGTGGAATTCCTGAAAGTATAAAAGACAAGGACTTAAATGTCCACACTGTCAATATACTGAAAACTATACTTCCTCGTGCCTCTAGAGAAGATCTGCTAATCGAGAGAATTCACCGTCTCCCAAAATCAAAATATGCCCCGGAAAGGGCTCCTCGGGATGTGATAGCCTTTTTTCACTATTTTACTGTAAAAGAAGAGATCCTGAAGAGAAGCAGACAATCCCCACTGTCTAAACCTTACGAGAGAGTAAAAATTTTTGCAGACTTCTCCAGGGCCACTTTACAAAAAAGAAGGGATCTATTCAACGTAACTGACCACCTGAGAAAAAACAAGGTCTTATACAGATGGGGATTTCCCACAAAACTTTTAGTAATGAGAGACGGTGTTACCTTCGCCCTTACAGATGCCAAAAATGCGGAGAGATTTATACAGGACCTTGGGTTACCCCCCCTTCAAGGCCCAGATCGTAGGGAAAACACCAGGGAGCTTGCAAAACATCTCTCCACGGTGCATAACTTTCGCAGGGTATAATTCAATACATAGGTCATCCTGATTACTTGGCCAATTTGTTACCCCCACTTGCTAAATGAGCTGTCGCTCTCTTAGCCCCACACTCTTTAGTGTGCTTCTTCAGTTTTATACTAGTTTCTATGCGTTTATTATTGTTTACTTTTATGCGGGTTCACTTCACAGAGATCATCCTCGCTGGTTCATATTGTTGTGGGATTCGTCTTTCCATGAGTCAATGTTCCAGAACTCATTGAACGGATATCAGAATACTTTATGGATACCTACCAGTCGGGTTTTGGGTAATCATATTTGTCCGGTCATTGTTGTATATTTTATGCATCTTTTTGCACAGAATCGTATATGGATTTAAAAATATTATCCTACAATGTAAATGGCCTAAATCTTCCATATAAGAGATTCACAGTATGGAGAGAGGCTATTGGCCTTAAAGCGGATATTATTATGCTACAAGAGACCCACCTTCGGAGTGAAGATAATGGCAGATTTAAACATAAGAAATATCCAACAATTTTCTTTGCCAATAGTACAAAGAAAAAAGCGGGAGTGGCGATTGCCCTCCACGCGGACTTACAATTTATACAAACTGCTGTCCTTCAAGACCCAGGGGGAAGATATTTGGCTATATCTGGTACTGTTGGGGGAAATTCCATTACCATAGTCAATACCTACGTCCCCAATACTAGACAGATAGGGTTCCTAAATAGCTTCAAAAGAAAACTAGAATCCTTTAGTGTAGGGCATGTAATATGGGGAGGGGACTTTAACTTAATTGTCGACCCCCTACTAGATTCCTCAGTATCACTTTCTTTTCACAAAACAAGAAACCTAAAACATTGGCTTAAAGGGACAAGTCTACATGATAGTTGTAGATTAATAAATGCTTCCTCTAGAGAATACACGCATTTTTCCCCTCAACATAAATCTTTTAGTAGAATAGACTATATCCTAACTAGTTTGTCTTTAGTAGACTCATATTTAAACTTCCACACAGGTCCCATAACTTGGTCTGACCACGCCCCAATTTTATTAACGTTACATATGCCAACAAAAGAGAACACTATGTTTAACTGGAAGATGAACAAATTTCTTATCAACTCCAAAGAAAACTCAGACTTGATTGAGCTTGCCTTGAAAGACTATTTTAAATTAAACGACACCAGTGATATCTGCCCTGAGATACTCTGGTTGGCTCATAAGTGTACGATAAGAGGAGCAATGATACAACTAGGGGCCAAACAAAAAAGGCTGAGGAATGCAAAACAATCAGAACTTATTGATAAAATTGATAAGTTAGAAGAAAACGCACAGTCAGACCCCACCTTTAACAAATTCAATGAACTAAACCTAGCGAGAGTGGAACTGAGAAATCTACTCATTTCTCAGTATGAAAGAAAAAGATTAATTCTAAAGGCAGGATATTTCACCAATAACAATAAACCCTCTAAAATTATGGCAAACAAATTTAAACCTATACGGGCCCAGAAGTCAATAGACAAAATAGCTCTCCCCTCAGGTAAAGTAGTTTATAAACCAAAAGACATAGCCAAAGAATTTGAAACTTTCTATAAAAAATTATATAACCTAAAAGACCATAAGGACTTTATTGCCCCCACTAAATTGGACATTAAAAAATTCTTGGACAAAATAAACATCAAAGCCTTCTCTGAAGAGCAAAAGGAATCTCTGGATACTCCTTTCACAAAGGAGGAATTATCTAGAACCATAAAAAAAACTAGTAAAAATAAGACACCCGGTCCCGACGGTCTTCCTAACGAATACTATCAACACTACCAAGAAATACTCATCCCATATTTAACTAGGGCCTTAGAGTACATAAGACAAAATGGAAAATGCAGAGAGGATATGCTACGAGCCCAAATAACTGTTATCCCGCAACCCGATAAAGACCCAAGTAAATTAGAAAACTATAGACCCATTTCCCTGCTTAATGCAGATATAAAACTATATGCTAAGATGATAGCTAATAGGATACAGGACATACTACCGGAAATTGTTCATTCAGACCAAGTAGGCTTCATAAAAGGCCGACAAACGGCCGATAGTACTAGAAAACTGATTCACCTTATGTCTCGCTGCAGTCGGATGCGGATTCCCAGTCTGTTTGTTACACTTGACGCAGAGAAAGCTTTTGACAGATTGAACTGGGAATTCGCGTTCGAAGTTCTTCAGAGGATGAACTTTGGCACCTCTTTTATTACAGGTGTTAAGACCTTGTACTCTTGTCCTTCCGCCACAGTCGTAGTCAACAACACACAATCAGACAGATTCACTATAACAAATGGCACTAGGCAGGGGTGTCCCTTGTCCCCTCTAATTTTTATTCTTAGTATAGAACCACTGGCCCAATCTATTAGAGATTCAGAAAATATAAAGGGCATCACCTGGGGCAACAACAAATTTAAATTAAATTTATATGCCGATGATATAATTTTGACACTCACTGATCCCTGTGACTCCCTTAAGGCAGTGTGGAGACTGTTAGGCGAGTTTGGACTTGTCTCATATTATAAAGTAAATATGAGTAAAACTAACGTACTCTCCATGTCAATAAATCCATTGGTGGCCTTCTCGTTGAGACAACAGTTTGCGTTGAACTGGAATTGTACCAAGGTTACCTATTTAGGTATCCTTTTAACAAAAAACATAAATAAAATTTCTCTGGTCAACGCGGACTGGCTTCTTGATGATTTAGAGCAAAAAATGAAAAGAGCTACGACACTGTCACCCTCATGGCTTGGGAGAATTATACTCTATAAGATGTTGTACTTACCCAAGGTCCTGTATTTTTACCGTTGTATTCCGGTCCCTCTTGCACCTCATATCCTGACCAGATTCTCCCAACAGTTAAATCGATTTGTGTGGAATGGAAAGAGGCCTAGGGTCAAAAAAAGTACACTTGTAAAGGCAAGAGAAAAAGGTGGTGTGGCCCTTCCGGATCTGTTGGCTTATTACCATGCAACCCTTCTGGATCAAACTAAGAAATGGTTTAACACCAGCAATGTTCCTGATTGGGCAAAAATTGAGAGACAACAGATGCCGAATGGTGAACCTCTCTTGTTTTTAAGAAACATCCTTTCTAATCCGAGAGATTTAAGTCTTATTTTAGACCCCATTCTACAAGCTTCACTAAAAAGTTGGTTATACCTCTGTTCCAAAAAACATAGTCTTTTCCCCCACTCGATGACAGTACTGAAAACACCTTTTCTGCTTCCAGTGAGGCCATCATTGAGACATCTATTTACAAATTGGACGATTCGAAAAATAAAACACGTAGAGGACCTGTTTGAGAATAATAAATTGGCCCCATTTAATATAACTAGAGAAAGATTTGAATTACCACATTCAGATTTTATGCTCTTCCACCTTCTCAAGGAGGAATATAGGAAGACAGGTTGGACTTCGTCTAAACCAGTATTAATAAATCAATCCACTTTGAATTTTCTCAACAATCCCCCTCCTAACAACAAAAGCAGCCTAGCCATTTTTTATAATATGTTGACAAAAAAATTGATATTTAATGATTCAGGCTGTTTTGAAAAGTGGGAGACTAGTTTAAATACCCCAATTACTCCATCCCAATGGGAGATAGCACTCAGGCTCCCGGGCAGATCCTCTAGGTGCTCCAACATCATTGAGACCCATTTTAAATTGATACATAGGTATTATATGACACCCTCTAGGCTCAAGCACTTCAGCAAGGGAGAATCGGGCTTATGCTGGAGGGATTGTGACCTACAAGCTAATATCTTACATGTTTTCTGGTCCTGTCCTAAGCTTTCATTCTTCTGGACAGATATTTTTAAAATAATCTCATTAATCCATGATAACGTTGTTACCCCTGATCCGTCCCTGGCGCTGCTCTTCCTCAACATGACACAATTTAAAAATAATAAATTTTTGATATGCAATATCTTGATGTCTGCGGCTTTCCACATAGCGAAGGGTTGGAAAAGTAAGCAGGCTCCTGACATCAAAACCTTAATTATGTTTGTAGATAACCAACAAGCGTACGAAAAAATTTATTTCACCCTTCATTCAACCGAGGAACAGTTCCAAACAAGATGGGGTAAATGGAATCTCATTAAACTGGCTTTGGATGATCTCTTTTTTGTTTAAATTCTGCAAGTTTTAAATCTAAGTTTCTAAAGTTTATGTTGAAACATTGTTATTTTGATTCTCATTCTACCATTATTACACTGACGTGTAACCCACTATATTCCTACCATACTTATTGTAGACTTTATTCTGTATTTTCTATATGCTATCACGTGTATTATTTGATATAATTCAATAAAAGCCTTGTTTAAAAAAAAAAAAAAAAACAGATGTACTGATTTAAATGTGTAGAACTAATGGTCACTCAACTAGAAATGAAAAAAATATCCCTTTCATGGGGTCATAAACTTGTTTGCTTAGCACAAAATGATGAGGCAAGTTGTTGTACTTTCTAGGACTATTAAACAAAGTAGGCAGCCATGAAATGTGACTCATGTTGCTGCCCAGTGATTGCGGCTGTAGCTGCACAGGAGAAGATGTTTGACAGTTTTCAGCCAGAAACAGTGATGCTAACAGCAACAGTAGCACAGTACAGATGAATTGATTACTAAGAAGTAAATGAAAGTCAACAGACTGTCAGTTCAGACAAGTGTTATGACTGATATGACCTGATCATTAGTCTCAGTTGACAGTGCATAAAAGTCTGCACTGATCTATGCCTCATTCATTTTCACAAATGTTATGATTTCCACACTTATATTTACACATATAACCTGAACCACTTTATTGTAACGAAACCACCAGTCATGCTGAATATTTCACTGGAAGCCGGAAATAAAAGTACACCCAACTGAGCAAGTTCTTCTCCCTGGTTCAAATTTTTGAACCAGGGCTTGCTTAGAGTATTTGCCTGGGAATGGAGGCTGCTTTTGTATTTGCAAATAAACCATCTGGTGATCATGTTATATACCGCATATTCTAATTATTGATGTACTTCAGTTATTTATAAAATTGTTAATTTTGTCAACAAAATTGAACCTATGGAATTTAAAGTATTTGGCTTTGAAAATTTTAAACAATTCACCAGATCAAAAATGTTTTCTTAATTTTGTAATCAGTTTATAATTTTGTTTCTAATTATGAATTTGAAATAAATTTGGTTTGATAAATCTTAACAACTTTGCCCTTTCAAACAATCCTGCTAAAGTTGCTAGGGAGAAAATTCAACCCAAACACAGTCACAATAATATTTATTTTCACCCAAAATAAAAAAGAATGTAAGTTTGAAAAATTGGTGCATGTAAAATTACAGATTTTAGTGTTAAAAATGTTTTTTGTGCCTAAATCTGATAGAATTGACTTTTTGAGGGACGATAAATAATGATGGCTATGTATCTTCTATTGAGACCGATTGCACAAATTTTTTTCGAAAAAAAAGGAGGTGGCCTGACGTCAATTCTGGTGAACTTGGACATATGGGGCTATAATTTCCACATTATCGGACAAATGAACACATTTTTCACACAAAAGGAGAACTGATGGTCCTTTGGAGGTAGAGGACTAAGTATATGAAAAGCAGTAGGTGATGATAATATGGGGGCTGATGACAATGACAAGGCACTACTGGTTACCAAAAAAATATATCACAAGGGGAAATTGGAGGGCAGCTTGACCCTTGCTCAACTTGCTGAATTTTTTGCTTTCTTCACTTGTGTATTTGGTTCCACTTCATGTCCGGATAAAGTAATGTATTTCTAATTCAATGTGTGCCAGTGTGTACCTGGCTTATTTTCTAATATCATAGCCTGAAAAATGCAATAGATTTGTCCTTTTGCTCATGGAAAAGAAGTTCCACATTCGAGAAGTCCACACTTATGCTTTGCCATCACCTTGACTAGACCTTTCAGGTGCTGCAGTTTCCTCCACCAACAGCATGTGAGCACAAATGCTGAATTAGCTACAAAGGATGGTTTTTGAACGTGGTCAGTCCTGTTTATCAATAATGCCAAAACACCCTCTTTCCGATGACCTCATTGTCTTGACAACCCCCATATGGTTCACAAGTTTTGTCCAACACGGAATCATCATCAACATCATTATCCATAATTCACAATTAAATGGAAGAAATGTGTTAGAGTGACCATGCTGTTGCAAGAAAGGATTAATCCACACTTTGGGATAATTTAAATTTAGTTTTATTATGCTTTTCAGGCTCGGAATGAGCCCTTTTGTAAATATAAACTACATATTTGATGTAACCATGAATATCTTCAAAACAGCACCAAAACATCACTTCTTCTAGGTTCAATTACAAACAATTTTTGAAGGAACTCGACAGAAAGGCTGTTTCAAACATCATAAAAAATGAACCACAGATCTTCTGTGGATATAGGTCTGCACAAATCCTTCTAGTTGTTTGTGTAATTCCAGACATACTCAATGATGTTGAGATCAGGTCTCTGTGGGGGCTATATCATAACTTACAGGACTTCTTGTTCTTTTTTACACTGAAGATAATTGTTAATGAATTTGGCTGTATGTTTGGGGCTGTTAATCTGCTGCAGAATAAATTTGCATATAATCAGTCTCCTACCTTATGGCATTGCATTGTGGATAAGTATCTGCTATATTACATAACATTGGGTACAGTATTAATTTTGACCAAGTCTAAAAATACATTTGCTGAATTGTTGCAGCTCCAAACTTGCAAGGAATATCCACCATGCTTCATTATTGCACTGCTTTTTGGCCCTTCAGCACGCAACCTGCGTTCTGTTACTACTAAAGAAATACTTTTTTGACTCTTCGGTTCAGAGCACATGATGTTTGTGCATAGATGAGTCACTTGGCCGTATCTCCATATTGAAAGTATGGTTCTTAGCCACAATTTCTCTATGGAGAACACATCAGTAGATGAGTATATCTGGATCTCACTTTCTGCTGCCAGTTCTGAGCTAATGGCACTGCTAGACATGTTCTTAGGGAAGGAGGCATAATGTATCTTTCATCTGCTCCCTTAGGTTTCCTTGGCTAACCACTGCATCTACAGTCCTCAATATCACCTATTTATTTGTGTCTTTAATGCTGAGAAATAAAGGCAGACACTTATCTATTATTCAGTACCATATGGGAGGCATCTAATTGGTTCCAAAAATATTGTTCAGGAGGACAATGACCTTAAACATACAGCCAAGATCATTTATTAATTTTATCAACTATCAAAATTAAATTACTAATTTTAAAATCATTCTTAGTTTGGAGTCTTTTTTTACACCTGCATAAAACTTTTGTACAGTATTCTACATTTTGCATATTTTAAGTCTAATGTTTACAAACAATGATGTCTATATCCCTAATTTAGAAAAATCATTCAACTTCAACTGAAAAACTGTGTATTTTTTCATGATTTCTGGAAAAACTCTGTCACCAGATGGCATCTGGCTCAAAGAGTTTCCTGACTGCGCAGTGAATTCTTTTCAATTTTGTGAAAGAGTTCCTTTATAAAAGATCATTTATTACAGGCACTAAGCATTAGTGCATTAATTTTCCATTAGTACATTTGTTGTACCACCTTGAAGAATTTAAGATGTACTATTCAACTGTATCTGATGGAGAAATGATGAACGGAAACTATCTCTCCTGAGCAAAATTAAAAAGAAGAAAAAAATTCTAGGAATATATTTGTTCATACCCATTAGGCATTTTATCTTTAGATTTATGGCAAGAATCATGTGCACATTATTAAAACATAAGATGGTTCTGACATTTGCTACTTAGTAAACAAAATTTGATATGTTATTAGAAAAATTCTTACATTTGCATTGGTTCCAGGGATATGTTTTTTTTTAAATATATTAATAAATCAAACGCAGAGCAGTTTGTGTCAAAAATGCTGCACTACATAAGTAAAACAAGTGGTTCTAATATAATGTATTCATATTATTGCGAACTGTAACAAAGCCATAATATGGGATATGTTTCATGGATCACTTTTAGATAACTTGTATGTTAACTCCTTAATATTAGAGATGGATGAATCTTTAGAAATTAAAATTTGACAACTTCGCCAAATTTTCCTCCAAAATTCGATTTGATGTTTCAGAAGTGAGAGAGCCCACCGATCATAAGAGCATTTGGTATGCCCAACCACCCATGATATGACTAAGGGCCACACAATGGTCTCAACATGTAATCTGATGATTATCTCTTGTCCTTCTTAATTGATATGTCTTACTGCTATTATAAGAACATTTACATAAACATCATTAGTTTTATTCCATGTTGGAACATACATACCCCCGGCTAGTGGGTGCTGCCTGACTCTCCATACATATCTATGAAGTGAGGCACCACCCTTTAGATGGACATGCCCACTTGCTGGCCCTGTCACTAGAAGGGGTGGGGCCTAGACCCCAGTGTGCGCACTGGGGGGATTCATAGGTCTGCAGTCACACAGAGTGACTGCAGACTTATCAGTTTTGACCGTACCACTCCGTTAAACTGTTTTTACTGAAGGCTCCTGTTTACGCCACCTTTGTTCCTTAAGCTTGTGTCTGGATTTCATATACAAGACCAGTAAATATACAATATACTGCAATATCAGAGAATTACAGTATGTTGTGCAAGTGATTAGACACTCCCAGGTTCAAGTCATCTGTGAGGAAATAAAATTGTGTAAAGAAAGTTAAATTAAATAGAAATCCTCCTATTTTTATTCCAAAAAAATGCACATATTTTGCATTAAGGTTTATGTAAACTATGATTCGTCAAGCTATAAAATTATTGAACTCATATTTTAAGAATCCTAGAAAAAAAATCAATATGCCAGAATTGGATATTTTTAGTTATCCTGTCTCCCCCAAAATAAAATGAAAATAAAGAAAAATGTAAATAAAATACAATTTTAAAATAAAAAGATCCTAAAGTTTTTTGTCTCACACAATGATGCCATTAAGAACTACACCATGCTCCATAAAAATAAAAAAAAACACATCCCTGATATAACTCAATGATTTTTAAAGTAAAGCTATGGTTCTCAAAAACTGACAGCACCTAGAATTTTATATATACACTGTATATATATTTATATCTAAGTGATCGCAATGAAAATGTTATCTCAGCTAATAAAGCAAGCCCTCATACATCTCCAATGGATGAAAAAAAGAATTTTAATAATCAAAATGTGATGATGCCGCCTGGTGTCACAGAGAGGCAGCATAAGGGAGTGCTAGTGGAAGCACAGGGAGAGGGAGGAATGAGGCACGCAATGTTAGGTCTCGAGTTCCCACCTCTGCACAGGGGGAATCTTGAGCCATCTCCACTGCGGTCTCTCATCCTTCTCCAGCCGCAGTGGAGCCTGCTCAGTGGAGACGTCGGTCCCAGCATCTGACTCAGGCAGATACTCTGCACCTGGTTACTGCTGTTCTTCCATTCTGCCATTAAGACCAGTGCTGGGCAGCGGCGAGCAGACGCTTTTGGGACTAAGTCCTGCTTTTCACCTTCTGAGCATGCCCAGGGTGAGATCTCTTATTGGAGGTCGAGGGTCACATGCTTTGATACTGCAGCAAAACCCATTGGTCCTCCAGGAAGGTCCTGAAGGTGCTCAGGCTCTGTGGTAGCCTCTCATTGGTCCTTCTTGGAAGGTCATGTACCTGCTGCAGCTATAAATGGTTCGCATGGCCGCACGGCTAGTATCAAATCTGTTATGTGCATGCGCCAGTGTGGTCACATTTACAGTATGTGTGTTCAGGGACTCGGCTGAAATAAGCCCCTAGAATGCCGGCACCTCTGGTGAGGAGATTGTGTGCGTGGATTTAGGGCCCTGGCTGAAATAAGCCCCTAGAATACCGGCTCCTCCGTTGAGGAGATTGTATGTTTGCATGACCACAGACTGCCTTCTGCTCGGCAGTTAGCTGTGAACTCCTGTGGGGTTAACAGGGCACAGCATCTTGTTTCCGTGCGACTCTGTGAAGTAACAGAGTTCGCTTAAACCGCCATATAGTGCCGTCATTTGCTAGCAGCAGGTTCCTCCTGCACGGTGGACCCCGGGCTGCAAACGCACCAATAATAACATCTATATTTACTTGGTGCGTTCCGCTAGCCCTAATACGCAGTGCACACAGAACCTAAACTAGACAGACCACGTGATCACTGCAGGGATGATGGGGCGGAGCTACCACATGAGAACGGAGGGCCTACAAAAAAAGCAGGACACAGAGTACTAAGACAGAGACGTAGTCAAGGGACAAGCTGAGGGTCAGGAGCCAGACAGGAGCGAGGTACCAAGGGGCAAAACGGCAGATTAGTCAGAGACAAGCCAAGGGGTCAGAAAGCCAGGACAGACAGGGAGGTACCAAGCAGAAGACAGGGGCAGTAGTTCAGTGGCAAACTGGGTCATACACAGCAAGACACACATGCACAGAGGCACAACGAATGAATAACCTCGGTCAGCTATCTCAAACTGAGACGGAAGTATAACCAACTCAGAACCGAGGAACTACCAGCATTAAATTGCCACCCCAGAGCCAAAGAGAGGCTGACTAATTTAACACAGACCTGACCAGGAAGAAGCCAGAACCGGTCCATTCAGAGTCATGGCACAAAGAAGCATACATATAGATTTGAGTGAATTTGTTCGGATTCGGTAGCCGAATCTGAATTTGCCATATTGGCTCCCTATTTGTGTCAAATGTATGTTTGTTGATTGCTTCTGAGCATATTCGGTCATTTCTACTCCTATCGATATTTGTTGTATTCGATGAATATTGCAAAAACAATCTTCTCTGCCAATTGTATTCGGAACCGAATCGGAACAAATAGGCTCAACGCTATACACATACACTTAGAGTTAATGGTTACTAAATACAAGCAAATAGATCTGAAACTACTTAAACATGTTAAGAAATTTTTAGAATGTAAATTGAACAAAATGAAAGAAAGTCAGATGCCATTACATCAGATCCTATTACAAATGGTACTAAAGTAATTGTAAAGTAAATGAAGAAAAAATAGGGTTTTAATCTAGTATTCACTTGTATAAACTTGGTATAACGTCTGCAATTAATTTAACAATTTGGGGTCCAAATTTATTTAGGGGTTTGGTCTACATTTTGAATTTATTAAGGGGTCTGGCCTGAAGTCTAAATGTATTTGTGTTGCTAAAGGAGCTGCAGAAATGAGAAGCAAAAAGTCTCGACTAGAACTGTGCAGTTGTGATTTCAGTCAGCCTAGGCCTGATGGAAATTGGAAAGAAAAAGAAACAATTTTAATCATGAGACAGTTGTCATTGTCTGGGAGTCATTACATTTAACTGTATTGTAATTGCTTATTTTGTCTGTAGAGTCTGTAGAATTGGTATCTACCAATCAATAATCAATTGTAGGAGATATCAGGCAATACCTTACCACAGTCTCTATCTGATTAATAGTGATGATCAAATAGAGAAATATTCGGATTTGGGAAACTCGGCACAACTAATTTCTAATATACATGTATTCGTACCGAATAACCAATCCAATGCAAGTCAATGGGAAAGCTGAATATTTTTCAGCTGGACCCAACAAGCATGTCTGGGGGCATGGGAAAAAAAGCTGAAATTGATGGGAAAGCTAAAACTAAATGGGAACAGCATGGAGAAGATGCTTTCATGCCTTTGTGAGTCACATATGGTATCTGGGAATAACGTTGTAAGACTATTGTGCCAGTTTTACGGATTTTTGAAAAGACCTACAAAACCAAAACCCCAAAAAGTGTTAAAGGGAAAATGGTATTCTTAGCATTTTTCCCTTTAACATTTTTTCTACATTATTTTCTTCATAATTAAATGTATATAACTCAAAATAAAAAAATATATATATATACCTCACCTTTATCATAAATTCACATGGAGCATTTTAGCTTTTAGCTTTTCCTTTAACCCCTTAATGTCCAATAATGCACGTAGTCCATCATTGGATGCCTCCCCCCATTTGGTGTTGGCTCCAGCAATGAGTTGGCACCTTTTCAGGCACTTGACAGCTGATCTGATCAGCTGACATGTGCCCCGAGCAGCCGCTTGTAGAATCGCGATCCACCCATGACTGCTAACCCATTACTTGCCAAATAAAATTTTTTACAAGTATGGATTTTTCAGAAAAGGGCGTCCCAATATTCATTTAAAAAATGACAATGACATGATTTCCTATTTTGAAAACATTCATTTTACAAACACAACACAAAAAATTGGACTAATTATAAAAATTATAAAATCTTAGTTGCTAGAAGCTAAAGATTAGGCGTCCCAAAAAAAGACATTGGTAGATAATGGGTTAACATGTTAAATACCCCTGTCAAACTCGGACAGCGGCATTTAACATGCATGCTCAGGAAGTGTGTCTTTACCTCCTCTCAACGGTGCCCGTGTCACATGACAGTGGTTCGCCGATGAGTCGGCCTGACAACCAGAGGTTTCCTGGACACCGCTATGGCTTTCACTGCCGGATTGCTATGAGTGCCGCCTGGTGGTCGGAGCACATAGCACGTGTGTAATTCTACTACACACAGGTGATCTGATCATCACCTGTATGTAGAAGAGCCTATCATGTAATGGCAGATTCTAGTCTTCCATGGAGAATAATGAAGCATAAACGAAAAGTTTAAAAAAAAGTTTTTAAATATATAAAAAAATAAAAAAAAATATATATTTGGTATGATTAACCTGATCATTAAACAGTGCAGCGAGAAAAAAAGTCAAAACGCCAGAATTACATTTTTTGGGGTCGCCATGACATTGCATTAAAATGCAATAATGGGTGGTCAAAAGATGTATCTGCACCAAAATGGTATCATTAAAACATCAGCTAAGCATGCAAAAAATAAGCCCTCTCCCAACCCCAGATCACAAAAAATGAAGACGCTATGGGTACTAGTAATGTACAAAAAAGGGCTGCACTCTATTATTATTATTATTATTATTATTATTATTATTATTTATTGTTATAGCGCCATTTATTCCATGGCGCTTTACAAGTGAGGAGGGGTATACATAATAAAAACAAGTACAATAATCTTAAACAATACAAGTCATAACTGGTACAGGAGGAGAGAGGACCCTGCCCGCGAAGGCTCACAATCTACAAGGGATGGGTGAGAATACAGTAGGCGAGGATAGAGCTGGTCATGCAGCGGTTGGTTGATCGGTGGTTACTGCAGGTTGTAGGCTTGTCGGAAGAGGTGGGTCTTCATATTCTTTTTGAAGGTTTCGATGGTGGGCGAGAGTCTGATGTGTTGTGGTAGAGGGTTCCAGAGTAGGGGTGATACGCGAGAGAAATCTTGTATACGATTGTGGGAAGAGGAGATAAGAGGGGAGTAGAGAAGGAGATCTTGTGAGGATCGGAGGTTGCGTGTAGGAAAGTACCGGGAGATGAGGTCACAGATGTAAGGAGGAGACAGGTTGTGGATGGCTTTGTACGTCATGGTTAGGGTTTTGTACTGGCGTCTCTGGGCAATGGGGAGCCAGTGAAGGGATTGACAGAGGGGAGAGGCCGGAGAATAGCGGGGGGACAGGTGGATTAGTCGGGCAGCAGAGTTTAGAATAGATTGGAGGGGTGCGAGAGTGTTCGAGGGGAGGCCACAGAGCAGGAGGTTGCAGTAGTCAAGGTGAGAGATGATGAGGGCATGGACTAGGGTTTTTGCAGATTCTTGGTTGAGGAAGTCGGCAGGAAGTGGAAAGGGCTTGGATATGTGGTTTGAAGGGGAGATCAGCGTCAAGGATAACCCCGAGGCAGCGAGCTTGTGGGACTGGGGAGAGTGGGCAGCCATTTACTGTAATGGATAGGTTCGTTGGGAGGGTCACGTGAGATGGGGGAAAGATGATGAATTCTGTTTTGTCCATGTTAAGTTTCAGAAATCTAGCAGAGAAGAAAGATGAAATAGTGGACAGACATTGAGGGATTCTGGTTAGTAGGGAGGTGATATCTGGTCCAGAGATGTAGATCTGTGTGTCATCAGCATAGAGGTGATACTGAAAGCCATGAGATTCTATGAGCTGTCCCAGGCCAAAGGTGTAAATGGAAAAGAGCAGGGGCCCAAGGACTGAACCTTGAGGAACTCCGACAGATAGGGGGCGAGGTGAGGAGGTGGTATGTGAGTGGGAGACGCTGAATGTCCGGTCTGTTAGGTATGATGAGATCCAGGATAGGGCCAAGTCTGTGATGCCAAGCGATGAGAGGGTCTGTAATAATAGGGAATGGTCCACTGTGTCAAAGGCAGCCGACAGGTCGAGGAGGAGTAGAACAGAGTAGTGTCGCTTGCTCTTGGCGGTTAAGAGGTCATTGGTGACCTTAGTTAGGGCAGTTTCAGTGGAATGGTGTGACCGGAAGCCAGATTGTAAGCGGTCAAAGAGGGAGCAAGAAGAGAGATGGGAGGACAGTTCAAGGTAGACGTGTTGTTCCAGTAGTTTTGAGGCATAGGGGAGAAGTGATATAGGGCGATAGCTAGATACAGAGGATGGGTCAAGAGAGGGCTTTTTGAGGATAGGTGTGATGGAGGCATGTTTAAAGCTTGAGGGGAAAACACCAGTTGTTAGTGATAGGTTGAAGAGATGGGTTGAGGTTGGAATGAAGATTGTGGTGAGGTTTGGGATGAGGTGGGATGGGAGCGGGTCAAGTGCACAGGTGGTGAGATGTGATTTTGAGAGTAGAGTGGCGAGTTGATCTTCTGTAATGGTGGAGAAGTTGGAAAGCATGTCCATGTGAAATTTATGAAATATGAATAATACAGCTTTTGAATATTAGGAAAAAAAATTTAGATGCTTAGCTAAAAATTTGGCCAAATTATATCTGTCCATCAACCATTGTCAAGGTGGGCTCGAAAACTGATGGGTACCTACTTGTGTGAACACCTCTCTTTGGCTAATGTCTGAATTTCTGGGTGAATGTGGACACCTCTGTCAGCAATGCCTGCATTTTTGGGTAAGTAGGAACCTGCTGTAATTAAAATCACTACATGTTGACGGGTGGAGTGCTCAGTCAGTAAGCTAACATGCAAATGACAAAAAACTGACTGACACATCCAGACTAGTGTGAGTAGGTGCATACCAGGAGGAGCTATCTCTATATATACAATATACAAAAAAGTTGCACTCTAGCATGCTAAAGCAAGTTAATGTGAAATATATGAAATATTAATAGCTCTATGGCTTTTGAATAATTGGAAAAAAATTGTGTGTGTGCAACCGTTTTGTTGTGGGCAGAAGGCATCAGTGCCTGCTTTATAGTCAGCAGATTGGGAAGGCCAAAACACAGGGAAAGGGGCAGTGGTTTCACCCTCAGACACAGATTTTGTAATCATTATGTTCCGCCCACCTATTGGGGTGCTTGGCTGCCATGAGCTTTTGCATGTGGTGGTGCTCAGGTTGGCAGTGTTCTTGCCTCTTTTTGGATTGGCAGATGTTTCAAATTACAGTTGTTTTTTCTGAAGGATTTTGAGAAAAAACTGCCATACAGGGGAACAATGCACCCTTGGCCTGTTATCTAGCCGAGTAGGGGGGCTCTGTGAACCATTTGATTGATTTCTACTTCTGTTTAAACCATTACCTCTTCTTTTCTGTTTCCTTGCTACAGATCAATCTCTCTCTGCACTGCTGTGTTCGCTAGGCTGTGCCACCATGCCACATTGGATCAGTGTCCTCATCATCGACCAATGTCGTCGTCCAATTCCTCAATTTGATCCTCCTTCTGAGCTGCGATTTGAGGCTGACCTGATTGCAACTGTGCCTCATGATTATCCTCCACCTCTTCAGATATCAATTGACCTTCCCCAATGTGTCTTTCTCCTGGTCATGAGTGCTCAAATGTTTGTGCATCACTGCACTCTACCTCCTCATGACCGTCTTTAACCCCTTCCCGACCTGTGACACACAGTATGCATCATGAAAGTCAGTGCCAATCCGACCTGTGATGCATATGCTGCGTCACAGAATAATCGCATTCCTGCAGATCAGGTGAAAGAGTTAACTCAATTTCACCTGACCTGCAGGGACAGGGGGAGTGGCACTTCAGCCTAGGGGAGGTGGCTTTGCCCCCACGTGGCTACGATAGCTCTGATTGGCTTTTGAAAATGAAACAGCCAATCAGAGCAATTTGTAATATTTCACCTATGAAACTTCGGCTACTAGGTGAGCTGGCTTTCTCTTTACTATGTGTGAACGTAAACAGTTCATCAGGGTGGCCAGCATTGCAGTTATATGTCTGAGACCCATAACATCTCCATTTTTCAAGATCTGGGGCCGGGAAAACGCTTAGGGACTCTGTCACCTGAATTTGGAGGGAACAATTTTTAGCCATAGGGGCGGGGTTTTCGGGTGTTTGATTCACCCTTTCCTTACCCGCTGGCTGCATGCTGGCTGCAATATTGGATTGAAGTTCATTCCCTGTCCTCCATAGTACACGCCTGCGTAAGGCAAGATTGCCTTGTGCAGGCATGTACTACGGAAGACAGAGAATGAACTTCAATCCAATATTGCAGCCAGCATGCAGCCAGCGGGTAAGGAAAGGGTGAATCAAACACCCGAAAACCCCGCCCCTATGGCTGAAAATTGTTCCCTCCAAATTCAGGTGACAGAGTCCCTTTAATTTTTGCTTGCTGAGCTGACGTTTTTAACAATACCATTTTGTTGTGTATACAATCTTTTGATCACCCGTTATTGAATTTTAATGCGATTTTGCGGCGACCAAAAACCTGTAATTCTGGGGTTTTTACTTTTTTTTCGCTACACCGTTTACTGACTGGATTAATTCTTTTTATAGCTTGATAGATGGGGCGATTTTGAATATGGCAATGCCAAGTATGTGTATGTTTGATTTTTTTATTGTTTTATTTTGAATGGGGTAAAAGGGGGGTGATTTTAACTTTTATATATTTTTTATTTTTTATTATTTTTTTTAAACTTTTTTTTTACTTTTTCCATGCTTTAATAGTCTCCATGGGAGCCAAGAAATTACATTTGTCTGATCGCCTCTGCTACACACAGGTGATGATCAGATTCCCTGTGTGTAGCAGAAGTGCTCACTTGCTATGAGCACTGACCACCAGGTGGAGCTCATAGCAATCCGGCAGGGACAACCATAGAGGTCTGCTGTAGACCTTTGGTTGTCATGCCAATCCATTGATGACCCGCAATCATGTAACTGAGTCACTGATGGGTGTGATTTCTGATGTACTTTGCCATTGTCAGATATTGACAGTTGTATTTAACAGGTTAACAGCCGAGGGTGGATTGTGATTCAACCCACAGCTGTTAGAGGCACATTTCAGCTATTCAAAACAACTGACGTGCTGGGAAAAGACGTGGGCTCACATCAAAGGGGAGACCCAACATGCACAGTACATTTAAAGCATGTCATGAAGGGGTTAAAGGGGTGGTCCAAAATTCAAATCAATTTTCATCCTAAATCCCTATCTATTTAATGCCATAATCCAAGGTATTTTCTAATATACTCCAAATAAAGTTCCCTATCCTATCTAACTACACTAACTGCGTTTTTTCCTACTTACATTGTGATGATGCTTTATTTGAGAAGCACAGTGTATGCTTGGATACTCAAAAAAGTGCCCTCTTCCTGAAATGAAGCATCATCAGGGTCTGGGCTAGTACCTGCTCACTGTGCACTATACTATGTTCACAAAAATAATTCACTCTTTCCAGCTTAGTTCAGCATAATGGGCTGGCAACGGAGAGCACTGTTAGTGCATATTGTCAGAATACCAGGTGTGCAAAGACTACTGTCGCCACCGTAAGTGACTTTCATTTAGTAATGAAAAATAATTTAAACCCTTTAAAGGTGATCTGGCTGGACATTAAGGGCCCTTTTAAATATGAGACTTATGGTGGAGATAAACAGTACACCCTTATAAACAGTGTCTAGGAGGCTGCGGTTGATGGTGCTCAGTAAGTTGTTAGTTACCATTAGTAATGGGCAAACCCCTAGATGTTCGGTGGGTTTGGCCGAACGTTTAAAAAAGGTTCGGTTCTGGTACCAGAACAATACCTGAACCTGAACAAGAGCCCCATTCAGATGAATGGGGGGCCTGAACATCTGTTGTTTGCCACAATGTCACTGAAAGCTATTTAACTCTAAAACATCCTAACAGGCCAAGTTGCATGTTATCATAGGAACCCTTGTTTGATATCACCTTCACAATTCTTGCATCCATTGAACTTCTGAGTTTTTGGAGAGTTTCTGCTTGTATTTCTTTGCATGAAGTCAGAATAGCTTTCCAGAGCTGCTGTTTTGATGTGAACTGCCTCCCACCCTCATAGATCTTTTACTTGATGATACTCCAAAGGTTCTCTATAGGGTTGAGGTCAGTTGAAGATGGTGGCCACACCATAAACTTATCTCCTTTCATGCCCTTAGCAGCCAATGACTCGGAGGTATTCTTTGCAGCATGAGATGGTGCATTGTCATGCATGAAGATGATTTTGCTCCTGAAGGCACGTTTCTGCTTTTCATACCATGGAAGAAAGTTGTGAGTCAGAAACTCTATATACTTTGCAGAGGTCATTTTCACACCTTCAGAAACCTTAAAGGGCCCTACCAGTTTCCCTGTGATTCCGGCCAAATCATGACTCCTCCACCTCCTGGCTGACGTCACAGCCTTGTTGGGACATGGTGGCCACCCATAAATCATCCACTACTCCATCCATATGGACCATCCAGGGTTGCTCGACACTCATCAGTAAACAAGACTGTTTGAAAATAAATTAGTCTTCATGTATGATTTGGTCCACTACAACAGTTTTTGCTTGTGAACACTGTTTAGGGGTGGCCAAATAGTAGGTTTTTGAAACAAATCAAGCCTTTGAAGGATCCTACACCTTGAGGTTCGAGGGACTCCAGAGGCACCAGCAGCTTCAAATATCTGTTTGCTGGTTTGTTAGGGTTTTTTAGCAGCTGTTCTCTTAATCCGATGAACTTGCCTGGCAAAAACCTTCCTCATTATTCCTTTATCAGCAGGAACACATCTGTGCTCAGATTCACCCACAAATCTCTTAACACTACGATAATCACGCTTAACTTTTCGGGAAGTATCCAATGTTTTCATCCTTTGACCAAGGCATTGCACTATTTGATGCTTTTCAGCAGCAGATATATCCTTTTTCTTTCCCATGTTACTTGAAAACTGTGGCTTGCTTAATAATGTTGAACATCATTTTTAAATAGTTTTCCTTTAATTAGAATCACCTGGAAAACTAATTATCACATGTGTTTAAGATTGATTTCAGTGATCCAATGAGCCCTGAGACACAATACCATCCACGAGTTTATTTGAAAAACAAAACAGTTAGATCTTTATGACACTTAAATCCAATTTGCATAATAATTTTGAACACAGTGTATAATTAAATAGATAAAAAAGACGAAGGTTCTGCTCTATTTTTGACAACAAGCATGGCAAAACTACAGTAACTGCTGCGTGTTGCAACCATCAACTGTCAGCTTAATGTTGACAAGTTATCAAGAAAAGAGGGGTCCCCAAGCCATTTTTCTAAACTATTTAAATAAATAATTTTAAAAAATGGCATGGGGTCCCCCATTATTAACAACCAGCCAAGCTAGAGCAGACAGCTGCAGGCTGGTATTATCAGGCTGGTAAGGGGCCATGACATTGGCCCCTCCAGCCTAAAAACAGCAGTCTGCAGCTGCCACCAAAAAATTGCATCTATTGGATGCATCAATAGTGGTGCTTTTCCCAGCTCTTCCCTCTTGCCCTGTGGCAGTGACAAGTGGGGTTAATATTTGTGAGGTTTTTGTCACCTTTGTATTGTCAAGGGACATCAAGTCAAAAGTTTAGTAATGTAGAAGCATCTCTAAAACGTATTCATTACTAACCACATAGTCAGATTGTAAATAAAAATCACCGTAAATAAAGTTCTTTAAATGAAACAAAAGTCCACACCCTGTTTTACAAGTTTAATTTAAAAATAATAAAGTTATACTCACCTTCCATTGAAGCACTTGTCACCTGAGAAAGCAGAAAATAACAAACAACAAAAATACTCATCTTACACCTAATTCACCGATGCCCAAGTCCCCTGTAAAAATAAATAAACAACCATATTTCTCACCTGTCCGAAGTGAAGCTAATCCATAATGTACGTAATTGTTCCTGTCAGTGTCTAGCACTGAGCTCCCACAATGAGAAAGTTCACCGGAGTTCACAGTTGAACCCCGGTGACCTCACTTAAGGCACCGCTGCTTGAGAAATTATTCACACAGCGAGCAGTGCTGTAAGTAAGCTCACAGGTGTTCAGCTATGAACTCCTGTGAACTTTCTCTCCAGAGCTCAGGGCTAGACATTGACAGGAGAAATTGAATTCCTGTCAGTGTAAGCCAGATGATGGAGCTTAGGAGAGCGGTCATTCTCCCTATCATCTGGGAGCAGTGCAGTAAGTAAGTTTACTGGGGTTCAGCTTTGAACTCCAGTGAATTTTCTCACTAGAGCTCAGGACTAAACATTGATAGGAGCTTATCACTTTTGTCAGTGTAAGCCGATTGACGGGGAGAGCGGTCACATTGTGACAGCTCTTTAAATCATCTGAATTATCATGGGACAGAATGGATTAGCTGCACTTAGGTGAGGGATATGGTTCTTTATCATGTTTTTTTTCAGGGGACAATGGCTTCAATGGATGTAAGGTGATAAGGTGAGTATAACTTTGTTATTTTTTATTTCAAATAAAATGAGTCTTTGTAATTTATTTCAAATAAAGGACTTTTGTCATGACTCAGGACAAAGTTGTTCTAGCTCTGTCTTTGGTTGGGTCAGGGTTAAGATACTTCACCTCTCTTTGGACCTGTGGAGGCTATTTAATGCTGATAGTTCCTGGGTCCAATGTCGGTGATACTTCCGTTTACTCGGCTAGGGATTGCTGACCCAGGTTACTCAGCTGTTATCGTTGTGCCTCTGTGCATGTGAACTTTTCTGTGTATGACTAGGTTTGTCCCCTGACTTCTGCCTCTGTATTCTGCTCTGTACTGCCCTGTCCTTCCTGATTTTTTGACCCCTTGGCTTGTCTCGGTTCACTCACTGTCTCATCCCTAGGTACCTCGCTCTCATTTGGCTTTGATCCTTGGCTCTTTATTTGACTTCGTTTACATTTTGTGCTTCGTATGCTGTGCTCTCAGCTCCTTCTCCGGCCTGATGTGCCGTAGTTCCACCCCCCTGCGATCACATGACTGTTTAGTGTCAGGTCCTGTCCACACTGCATGCTTTAGCTCTCACACTCCCTGCGCTCAGTTCTGGGACCCCAGCAAAAGCCCTAGGCTCCTCAGGTGACACACATCATGTATCATTACAACTTTATTCTGGCTGAGTGTTCATTTCTAAACTTACTATGGGGTTAGTAGTATAGAGGCAACTTATAGACACTTCTCCATTACTAACCTGTGGGCTTGATGTCACCTGACAATACAAAGGTGACATCAATCCCACAAATATTAACCCCACTTGCCACCACCACAGGGCAAGTGGAAAAAGCCAGGAAAAGCAGCAGAATAGATGTGCCTTTTCTGGCGTGGCTGTGTGCTATTATTTTTAGGTTTGGGTGCCAATATCCATGGCCCCTTAGCAGCCTGAAAATACCAGCCCTCAGCTGTCTGCTATATCTTGACTGGTTGTCAGAAATAGGGGTGACCCCATGCCTTTTTTTAAATTTAAGTTTATTTATTGTTTATTTAAATAATTAAAAAAACAGCCTGGGGAACCCTCTATTCTTGAAAACTAGTCATGATAAAGCTGACAGATGAGGGATGCCGCACATAACTGTCAGTTTAGCCCTGCTGGTTTTCAAAAATAGAACAGGCCCCATGTAATTTTCATTTATTTATTTATTTATATAACAGCAGGTGCTGGCTGTTGAATACTCCCATCAGTTATTAGCAGTTGCAGGTGTGGGCTGATGGAAGTAAAACTCACATCATCTGGCACCTCTGTGTCTGGAGGTAAACTTTTTACCATCGGTCACAGGTTCTGTCACTCTGACCAGAGGTAAAAATCTTACCATCGATCAGAATTCCAAATCAAGTGCATTTGCAAAGAAAAATAAATGCTGCCTTATTAAGGCTGGGATCAAACTATCGTATGGCATCCGATGCGAGAGCATCGGGTGCGATATACTAATGACCCTAGGCTCCTTTTCTGCTGAAAGCAGGAGTAGAGTGTCATGCTACTGTGCTCCGATCCTCTCGCACAGAGAGAATCGGAGCACAGCTGTGGAGGAGGCAGAGAAAGTAATTTCTCCATCTCCTCCGCTGCCGGCGTCGCAGTATATCGCACCGCACTCGGATGAAATCCAAGTGATGTGCGTTGTGTCACTCGCACCCTTAGATTTATATGGGTTCGAGTAAGCCTAGACTCGGCCTTAGTCTCTGCGCCAATCGCAGCATTCTGTGATTGTTCTCGCATGCCGATTCGGTATGAAAAAATAATCACAGATGTGATCTGTCCCATAAATTAACAATGGTCCAAATGCTGTGCGATGTTTTCTCGCATAGCACTTGTCTTTATTCTGTGCTAGTAGCCTAAAAGCATGGCTGCCAGTTGAAAATGAAGTAATTTTCTCCAATGGTATGCTTCCTTTTAGTTATAATGGCATTTACTGAGCGGTTACTGTCACAGCTCATAAGACTGTGAGCAGTGGCTCAAATCACTCCCCGGCAGTTTAATTGACAGCTTGCTCTAAACAGATGACTATCAATCGGTGTGTCAGGAAGTGACTACAAATGGCCCATTACAGTAAGCAGTGACTGTAACTGCTCTGGGTACTCCTCTATGACTATGAATGACATCAGTTGGCTCCCTAAAGGAAATAAGTTTATTTTCTCCCAGTAGCTGTGCTTGCAATAAAATAGCCAAAAATCATTTTAAGGCCGGAGTCACACTACAGCGAGATACGGCCAAGTCTCGCAGGTTAAAAACAAGCTCTGGCACCAGCACTCCAGAGCTGAGCGTGCGGCTCCATGTATTGCTATGCGGCCGCACGCTCCGCTCTGGAGTGCCGGTGCCAGAGCTTGGTTTTAACCTGCGAGACTCGGCCGTATCTCGCTGTAGTGTGACTCTGGCCTAACACTATTAATCTCCAGATTAACCTTACACCTGCAGATAAATAGTGCTTTGGGACAAAACAGAATAACGTTAATCTAAAATGCCCTCTCCCTATAATATAGCAAACTACATATCAGTACTGCACTGCTGTATTGTACATTTCTATATGTATTTAATCTTTGCCTTAAGCAACATAATGCTGGATACACAGGCTATTTTATTTATTCTGGAGTGTAAATATTTATATGTATATAAAAAATAATAAAATGGATGTACCATATGTACAGAGACATATAGCTGTTGTTTTGTGCATGTCAGGTATATCATGGGCAATGTGATGAAGGGTATTGATTTCAAGATAGGATGAGCTATTAAGTAATTACAGCTTTTCAAACTCCATCATCTGCCATCTACTCTTAATGAAACTACTAAAAATAGCCAACTGTCATCACAGGTCATAATACATAATCGTATAGCCTCCAAGAATTTTTAATCTAGCCGGTATCATCCTGCCACACTGCTTCACATAGGCTTCCTAGTTTAGTATTCAGCAAGCTAATTCATTCTGCTTCTGGCAGCACTGCATTAATGATCAAGCTACAAGCACGAACACAGTCTGCATAACAAATGTGCTTTTCTCAAGATGCAGTAAATACAAAGTGATTAACATGAAATAACTTCTCGGCCAAACTGCCTCTTGTGTTTTCAGAGAATACCTGTGTTTTTATTTATCCCAGAAGTTCAGAAATAGTTTACTTCTTTGAGTTGTTTATTATTTTATTTACTTTACATTGCCTTTCCCTTTGTATCTACATTTTTCTAATATATTATTTTGAGGAATAGGTAAAAGTTTACACTGTGCTGCATAAATTTTACACAACTTCCTCTTCTATAAAGCAGCCTTTAGCCTTTGAATGCAAATAGCTTTTAATATATATATATTTTTTGTACTCTACATTTGACATTTGCTAAGGCAAAAGCATCACACATAGCTAGATCACGTCTTGCTCCTTCTAGGCGTCTTTTCCAGGCTAATGAAAATAAGGTCTAAGCAGGTTAATGGTGCAGCTATTTATATCTTGATTTTTTAAGAGTGCGTGCATTTTTTTCAGATATTAGGGGAAGGACAGACTGGAGTTTTAGGCTTTGGTAATATATCACATAGTTCTTTTTAAAAGTTAGAGGACATTCTGCAAGACATATAGCGCAAAAAAAACAAAAATGTTTCATTCTTCATTCAATTGACTCATAAAAGGAAAAGTCCAGTTGAACGCATAATAGAAAAGAAGTGAGCAATGGAAACTCGTCTTCCTTCCAGGTCATTTGAAAAATGTCTATTCTGTAAAGTTTCATAATATACACACTACCGCACTGATATACTGAAACCTTACTTGTCAGTCTATCTTATTGCTAAATGTCAAGAAGGTGGCCTTTCAGTTCCAAGGCAACCTTCTAGACATTTTTTATTAAAAGGAAAGTTTCTGCTACACACTGAGTAAATATAATTTTACAGGATTCAGTTTAATAGAATTGTATGTACTAGACCTTAAAAATAACCAGGAAAAGGTGTTTTGGCTTATCATACAGTAGTACCTTGAAGAATATTTCACAATTTTTTCTTAATGTCTACGAGTCTTAAAAGGCAAAAAAAAAAAAAAAAGATTTAGAAATAATTTTGTAAAGAGATTGTGTATGCAGCTTTTTAGAATAAATAATATTGTTTTTACTATATTTTTTTGTATACCAGACTGTATTGAACCCCATAAGGAAACAGTATTAATTTTTGCACTTTTTCTTTTTTTCTATTCATCTTGCATGAACCATAACTTTTTTCTTTCTGTCAACAAAGCCATAGGAGGGCCTTTTTATGCAGAATAAGCTGTAGTTCTTGATCAATATCATTCATTTTGCCATGTACTGAGTTGCAAGAAAAATATGCAGAGTGTGGTGAAAGTGCAAAAAATAAAGCACTATTGTTGTTTTCTATTTGTTCTACATCAATGTGTGTGGAACAAATGACAAAGTCTCTATGCTGATGGAACCCCCCACTTCTGCCACCAGGGTTCACCTTGGCACACTCCATGGGAATGCACCATAACGACGTGACACTTTCATCACATCTGGTGTCGCATATCCTTAGCCGCATTTAAGCAGCGCACACAGGATGATACTCACACCTGGCTGCATACCGATGCCATTTACCAGCCTATACCTGGCGAGCACACTGACCGGTACTCTCCTACACCCCCTTCTTACACCATCTGGATAGCACAGTGGATAGTTAATAATCTCTCTGGCACATACTCTTTGCCGCATGCTTTCTCTTTTTATCCTATTGGACCTACAGCATATCCCTAACCACCCTTACCTGTTCTCAATCCATTTAGTAAGTCAGCATTATTTGTCCTCCCTTGTCATTAACCCCCTCTTCTCTCTGTATCACCAGTACAATTTACTACACTCCACTCATCCATTTCATTCCACTTTTGATCATATTTTGCTGGTCTAGATAATACTCATTTTCCCATTACTCTGCTCCATTATCTGCTTCCAATAGGTCAGTTGCACATACATATGTCCAAACTACACATTCCTACTACTCATTAATTCATCCTCTCCCCCTATCCAACTCTTTTCACCGTCCCTTCTCTCCTTTCCATTTATCCTTCTTCTACTTACACATTCAGCCACATATTTCCACATTATACTTGCCGCTATCCTCCAACCTCTCTCACTGCAGACTTTACCATACCATCCATCTCACTTGATTGGTATTGTTTACCTCACACAGATCATTACCTTATCTTGCCCTCTCCACTCCTTCCTCCATTTTTTCTCATTGTTTCTTCTATACTTCCTCCATCATCCTTCTTGGTTTGAATAATCTTGTGGAACAATTTTTACTGTAGAAATCTTTTATTTTGGATGTTCAATTCTGTTCTTCTTATCCTTCATATATTGTTGCTTCAATTGACACTGTACTGTATATATAACACATCTACTCATTGATAATTATGCTAATCATATGTTTGTATATCACAGATATCCTTGACAAAGGCCTCTCACAGGTCAAAATATTGGGCACTATCTGTTTCTTATCTTTGGTGCTGGATCTGTTAGTAAATCCATTTTTTACAAGCAAGAATAACCTAATTCAATTGTGTCAGTGCTGAGGTCCTCTATATTTGTGCTACAGGTTTATTATCTTTTCTTCAAAGCACAACCACTTTTACAGCAGTGTGTCGGCTTTCTGCTATCTATACAAAAATGACAAAGCAACATAATTCTCCAGGTCAGTATAATTACGATGATCCCAAAAATGTATATAGATTTTTTTTTATTAAAAGAGAAGCTGTCATCAGGTGTACAATAGCCAGTTTGCTGTCTTTTTATTCCTGCTGCATTCCCGCCACATGTCCACGGTGGGTACGGGTATAAACTCCTCACGGAGTACATTCCATAACGCATGACAGGTGTCCACAACAATTCCGGAGAGGGTTGAGATTCCAAGGCGGTATTGGAAGTGCAGGGAAGATAAACTCTCTCCTGTGGCAAGAAATCTAGAAGAAAAAGAAACAAAAAAAACTTTTTAAATCGGCTCTTAATGGTGTGTTTAAAAAAAAAAATAAAAAAAAATAAACAAACATAGAAAACATGTCATAACAACAAAGTTGACGGTCATTGGTTTAGTTTTTGAACGTACCGTAATGTCACTAACAGACGTTCCTCAGGTGGAATCGCTCTACGGAGCCGTGTGTCCTGTCGCCTTATGGATCCTTCAACACGAGCCAGTAAATCCCGGAAAGAATCTTGAGACATTCTGGTATAATCCTGGAATTTCTCCGGGTTGGCATTCAGCTCCCCATAGAGCATGTGATATGCTCCACGGCTCTCACGCACTTCAATGATGGGGTGCCTCCAAAAACGCCGACGCTGTCTCCTTCTCCATCTTTGGTGGTTTCGGTCTTGCTCCCAAGCAAAAACACAGGCAAGGAAAATCTTGAAGCTGAACTCCAGTTTGAAATAAAAGTTATCCATAGAAAGATCCATCGTGACACCGGAAACAGTAGCAAGCTCTGAAAATTTCTGTCCCCCTAGGGTCTATATATTGAGAGACAATCATATACGCCCTCTCTATTCCCATTGGTTGTGTCTGGTTATCTTTTTTTTTTTTTTTTTTTTTTTTTGGAAAAATGTTCAAAAAAACGCAAACGCATGCAAAAACGCATGTAAACGCGTGTAAACGCTGCGTTTTTTTGACACACGCGTTTAACGCATGCATCAAAAAAACGCAGCGTTTACACGCGTTTACATGCATTTTTGCACCATGCGTTTTTTTAAAAAAACGCATGCGTTCAAAAACGCAAGTGTGAAACCAGCCTAAATAATTTTTTTAATATGCCTATTTTTATTAAATAGAAGGAAAGAAGAAAAACTCAAGGTGGACAAGGAAAGCTGCAAGAAAAGTTTTACACATCCAAATGTGAAAAATAAATTTCAAAGGAATCTATTATCCATATAGAGTGTGTGCGATAAGCAGATAATATCTATTCATTTTTACTGTATTTTGCAATGTAGAGGAATCTATGCTGACTTCAAAAGCACATAAGCTCTGCTTTTAAGAAAGGACAGAAATGAATTCATGTTTAACCCCTTTCTGACAGTTGACGTACTATCCCGTCCATGGTCAGATGGGCACAGCCCATGTGGTGTGGTGTGTGGCCGATCGGAGCCGGGTGTCAGCTGATTGTCACTACGTGCCAGGAGCGGTCATGGATAGTGTTGAACGATACCTTCCGATATTCAAAAGTATCAGTATTGGATTGGATCAGCCGATACCGTCAAAATATCGGATCTCACCGATACCGATACCCGATACCAATACAAGTCAATGGGACACAAATATCGGAAGGTATCCTGGATGGTTCCCAGGGTCTGAAGGAGAGGAAACTCTCCTTCAGGCCCTGGGATCCATATTCATGTAAAAAATAAAGAATTAAAATAAAAAAATATGGATATACTCACCCCTCCGGCGGCCCCTGGACCTTAGCGATGTAACCGGCAGCCTCCGTTCCTAAGAATGCAGAGTGAAGGACCTTCGATGACGTCGCGGCTTGTGACTGGTCGCGTGACCGCTCATGTCACCACTCACACGACCAATCACAAGCCGCGACGTCATCGCAGGTCCTAAACTCACTGCATTCTTAGGAATGGAGGCTGCCGATTACATCGCTAAGGTCCAGGGGCCGCCGGAGGGGTGAGTATATCCATATTTTTTATTTTAATTCTTTATTTTTTACATGAATATGGATCCCAGGGCCTGAAGGAGAGTCTCCTCTCCTCCAGACCCTGGGAACCATACACTGGGAACTTCCAATTCCGATTTCTGATATCACAAAAATATCAAAACTCGGTATCGGAATTCCGATACCGCAAATATCGGCCGATACCCGATACTTGCGGTATCAGAATGCTCAACACTAGTCATGGACTGTTACTGGAACTTTAACTCCCGAAACACTGTGATCAAACATGATTGCAGTATTCTGGAGCCAGCACAGGGGCTGACAGCCCCACTGCCTTTGGATCGGAGAACCCACAGCACGCTGCAGGGTTCCAATTGCTGCCATGGAGACCCAATGTCATCATAATGACATCCAGGTCTCCAGAGCTGAGAGATTTCTTGTCATGCGCAATGCATGTCAAGAAGTCTCTAAGGTTAGTGCACAGAAGCTGCAGCGCTGCTTCTGCAGCATGCAGATCTGCAGCGCTGACAGGTTCTTTAGCATGCAGATCTGCATGCTATAGAAACGATCAGCCTGCAGAAAATGATTGTTCCATAGTGGGACAAAGTGTAAAACTATGAATAAAATATTTTTTTTAAACAATTGTAAAAATATTTTTTTAAATAATAAAAATTAAATTAAAAAATCAATATTTATTCAATCATTAAATAAATATTTGAATTAAAAAAAATCTAAACAAATAAAAGTACACATATTTGGTATTGCCGCGTCCGTAATGACCCTATCTATAAAACTGTCTCACTAGTTAACCCCTTCAGTGAACACCATTTAAAAAAAACAAGCCAAAAGTAATGCTTTATGATCATACCACCGAACAAAAAGTGAAATAACACTCAATCAAAAAGACAATATAAATAATCATGGTACCGCTAAAAATGTCATCTTGTCCCATAAAAAGCAAGTCGACATATAGCTCCATCACAAGAAAATTAAAAAAGTTATAGCTCTTAGAATAAAGGAATGCAAAAATAATTATTTTTTATATAAAATAGTTTTTATTGTTTAAAAGTGCCAAAGCATAAACAAATTACATAAATGAGGTATCACTGTCATCGTACTGACCGGAAGAATAAAACTTCTTTGCCAATTTTACCACAAGCGGAACAGTGTAAACACCCCTCCCAAACAAAATTCATGACATGCTGGTTTTTTCTTCATTCTGCCTCAAAAAATCAGAATAAAAAGCGATCAAAAAATGTCATGTGCCCGAAAATGGTACCAATAAAAATGTCAACTCATGCCCAAAAAACAAGACCTCACATGACTCTGAGGGACATAATATGGAAAAATAGTAGCTCTCAAAATATGGTGAAGCAAAAACTATTGTTTGCAATAAAACGCATCTATTAGTGTCTGACAGCTGCCAAACATAAAAACCCGCTATAAAAACCCACAATAAATAGTAAATCAAACCCCTCTTTATCACCCGTTTAGTTAGGAAAAAACACTAAAATAAAAAAGTATTTATTTCCATTCTCCAATTAGGTTTAGGGTTGGGGATGGGGTTAGGGTTGGGGTTTGGGTTGGGGCTAAAGTTAGGGTTAGGGTTATGATTGGGATTGGGTTTAGGGTTGGGATTAGGATTAGGGGTGAGTTAGGGTTAGATTTGTGGTTAGAGTTATGGTTAGGGTTGGGATTAGGGTTAGGGGTGTGTTACGGTTGGGTTTGTGGCTATGCTTATGATTAGGGTTGGGATTAGGGTAAGGGGGTGTGTTGGGGTTTGGGTTGGAGTTAGAATTGGAGGGTTTCCACTGTTTCAGCACATCAGGGGCTCTCCAAACGCGATACGTTCAATCTCAATTCAGCCAATTTTGCATTGAAAAGTCAAACGGTGCTCTTCCCTTCCGAGCTTTGCCATGCACCACAACAGTGATTTATCCCCACATATATGGTATCAGCATACTCAGGACAAATAGGGGGTTAAAATAGATCAGTTGTATAACTGATGCAAACAGATGCAAATGGCTTCATTGAGTATTTTGTGGCTCATCTGGTTTCTATCATGTGTCTGTTTTCCATGATGCACTTTTTCTTCTGTTCTAAAAACCTACATGTACTTGAATGCTGACAAACCCCAGAATAATGAATAAAGTCCCTCTACTTTCTTTTGTATTAGTTATGCAAGTGATCTGTTTTGGTTATATATTCCATTTTTCCCTAAAAACTGATCAGATGAGGTGAATGCACAAACACAAGTCTGAACATTGAATTACATCAGTCCCATTGCTCTGATATTTAGTATGCTACAAGACAATGAGTTGTCAATTTTAAGCCCTTTCCAATGTTGGGCATACTAGTACGCCCACATCGGAATCCCTCCCTTTGATATGGGTTCTGGCACTGAGCCCACATCTTTCCTGGCACATGTCTGCTGTTTTGAACAGCTGACATGTGCCTCTAACAGCTGTGGGTGGAATAGTGATTCACCTGCAGCTGTTAACCTGTTAACTTGCCCATTGGTGACCCATCATGTGATCGTGGGTCATCAATGGGTTGGAATGATAACCAGAGGTCTCCAGCAGACCTCTATGGTTGTCATAGCCAGATTGCGATGAGCACCGCCCAGTAGTCAGCGCTCATAGCAAGTGAGCATTTCTGCTACACACAGGTGATCTGATCATCACCTGTAAGTAGCAGATCCGATCAGACATCTGCAGCTTCTAGTCTCCTAATGAGAACTAATTTAATTTAAAAATGAAAAAAAACAAAAAAAAACATTAAAGTTCAAATTACCCCCTTTCACCCCATTCACAATAAAACTATACAAAAATCAGACATACACATATTTGTTATCACTGCAATCAGAATCAACCGATTTATCAAAATAAAAAATGAATTGGTCTAAATGGTAAATGGCGTAACGAGAAAAAGCTTAAAAACGCCAAAAATATTATTTTTTGGTCGCAGCTCCATTGCAATAAAATGCAATAATGGGCGATCAAAAGATTGTATATACACTGTCATGGTATCAATAAAAATTTCAGCTCGGTACACAAAAAATAAGCTCTCACCCAGCCCAAAATGACAAAAAATAGAGACACTACGGGTCTCAGAAAGTGGCGGCTTTATTTTTATTTTTTACAAAGTTTGGATTTTTTTTTTCACCATGTAAATAAAAAAGAACCTAGACATGTTTGGTATTTTTTAACTTGTAATGACCTGAAGAATCATAATAGAAGGCCAGTTAAGAGAGAGAGAGATTTTTTTAGCCCAAAGTTTGAGTTTCCATTGTTTGCAATGGGGTTCAGGTTCTGACCATTGTTCAGGTACCTGAACCAACCTTTGGAAGAAAGTTTGGGTCGGGAAGTAGAACACAAACTTCCATAAATCTGCTCATCCCTACTTGTTTTCATTAAGATTTTTGAAAAATTAGCTCTATTTTCAGAGCTGTTGCTGCAAAGTACATTTCACCGGAATCAGTAGCACACTTAAGAACTATGAAACACTGCTAAGAAGTAAGTGGCTGACATGACTGTCAAGTGGCTGCAAGAAAAGCAGCATGATAAAGTGAAAAGATGGGGTACACCACAAAATGCTTGGAATTTTATTGCCAGCAAAGGCCCCATCAGGAGCAGTACAGATTTCCAACCCAAGCTTGCCCTGGCTGAGAGTGCTACTACTACTATGGACAGAGTCCCTTCCCCACCACCTCAGCTTGCATATCTAGCAACACAGATTGGCGCAAGAATCATGTTGTCTACCTCCTCCAGCACAATGTCATCCAAGAACATTGTCTATCTGTTCAAGTTTTCAAATATATCCAATAGAAGTTTTTCTTGTGTATTATATTTTTTTAGGCAACAGGAGCTGTGGATAAGGGGACTTTGAGAAAGCATTAAGCTACTTACGGGTAGCGGCATTTTTCGGAGGCCCATGACAGCACCACGAGAGAGGGGATCCGCCCCCTTTAGGAACAGGAAACCCACAGATACAAAAGGGCGGCACCTCTCCCACGCATCAGTTGGATTACAGAGCCTGAGAGGACTACCGCAGTTAATGACAAGCAAACACAATATTGCAAACAATTAAATACAAATGACTTTAATAAAGTAACAAATGAGATAACACAGGATAAACCCAGGATGTACAACCCCCATGTGAAAAAAAGGGAGGGAACTAAGGGTGCTGTCACGGGCCTCCGAAAAATGCTGCTACCCGTAAGTAGCTTAATGCTTTATTCGGACTCCCATGACAGCACCACGAGAGATTTACAGAGATGTAAGCCATTTTTTAGGGAGGGACCACAGCCTGCAGCACCCTTAACCCGAAGGTGAGATCTGAGGAGAACCCCAAGTCCAATCTATAGTGTTTGAAAAAGGTGGAAGGGGATGATCATGTGGCCGCCTTACATATCTGGTCGACCGACACTCCAGACCTCTCTGCCCAGGATGACGCCATGGCTCGGGTGGAATGTGCCCTCAGATTCTGCGGAGCTGGACCCCCACCTGTCGTGTAAGCAAGAGAGATAGCCTCCCTAATCCATTTAGCAAGTATGTATTTTGATGCTCTAGCCCCTTTCCTTGGACCTTGGAAGGACAGGAATAGTGCATTATCCTTCTTCCAATCATTAGTGACCGAGATATATTGAAGAAGGCATCTCCTGACATCTAAGGTATGGAGCTCCCTTTCTTTAGGGTTAGAAGGATTAGGGATAAACGAAGGTAAAACTATCTCCTGCGATCTGTGAAACTGGGATACTACTTTTGGTAAGTAGGCTGGGTCCGGTCTAAGGATAACTCTATCCTGGAGAAATTCTATATACGGGGGAAGTCTAGAGAGTGCCTGGATGTCTCCTATCCTGCGAGCTGATGTTATAGCTACTAGGAAAGCTGTTTTGAGAGACAACATCCTGACTGAGGCTTCATTCAATGGCTCAAAAGGGGGCTTTGTCAAAGAAGAAAGGACAAGATTGAAATCCCATGGTACCATTTTGTTTCTATAAAGTGGTCTAATTCTACCGACCGCCTTAATGAATCTCGACACCCAGTAGTTTCCCGCAATATTACATGAGAACAGGGCCCCAAGTGCAGAAACTTGTACTTTTAATGTGCTTGTGGAGAGTTTTAACTCTAACCCTCTTTGCAAAAATTCCAATATTTGACGTATTGGTACACCATCATTAATATTAAATTCTGAGGAAGTTAAGAACTTTCTCCAGGTTCTGGAGTAGATTCTTGTTGTTATTGGCTTTCTACTTCTTAAAAGGGTATCGACTAATTTAGGAGAGAAGCCTTTATTTTCTAACAATGACCGCTCAAACTCCAAGCCGTCAAATGAAATCCCTTCACTTGTGGATGGAGTATCGGCCCCTGGGAGAGTAAATTTGGGATGTCTGGAAGTACCCAGGGATCGCCCACTGACATCGTCCTGAGCCATGAAAACCAGGTTCTCCTGGGCCAAAAGGGAGCAATCAGAATGAGTCTCGCACGATCTTCTCTGACCTTCCTCACCACTAGAGGTAGTAGGTTCAGTGGCGGGAAGGCGTAGGCCAGAGAAAAATCCCATTTTATGAGGAATGCGTCCACTGCCAGTGGATTTTCCCTGGGATTTAGGGAACAAAAGTTTTTTACTTTTTTGTTTTCTCTTGTGGCAAATAGGTCCACTACCGGTTGACCCCACAAGCGTACAATCTGTTTGAAGATGTCTCCGTTTAGAGACCATTCTCCTTGCTTTAGAACATTGCGGCTGAGAAAGTCCGCTTTTATGTTGTCTTTTCCTGTGATGTGCAAAGCAGTCAAGGATTGTAAATTCTCTTCTGCCATCCGGAGGAGACGATCTGTGATCTGCATCAGAGCCTCGGAGTGTGTCCCTCCTTGATGATTTATATAGGAGACTGCCACCCGGTTGTCTGAGAGGATCCTGACGTGGTGGCCCTGCAGATACATGAGGAGGTTTTTAACTGACAATTCGATTGCTAATAATTCTCTCTGATTGGAAGAGGATGTTGAGTATGGTTCCCATTGGCCTTGCACTACAATGTCATTCATGTGAGCCCCCCAACCTGAGGAGCTGGCATCTGTAGTCACAACCCGGGACACGTCTATCATCCAGGGAACACCTGCTGACAAATTATCCCTATCCAGCCACCAACTTAGGGATTTGAGAGTCGCTGGTTCTAGCGTTATTTTTTCCTCTAATACACCCCTCAAGATCCTATCCTTAACCAAAATCTCTTTCTGGAGGGATCTAGTGTGAAAGTGTGCCCACCTTACCGCTGGAATGCACGATGTGAGGGACCCCAACAGGGACATAGCTTGCCGCAGGGTCATAGAGCCCCGGGGCTCAGAACGCCGGCGACGCTATACCGGTGGGCGCCGCCATCTTGGTATTCACTGCGCATGCGCAGGACCCCGGAAACCCGGAAGTGACTGCCGACTCCTCCCCCGGCATCACCCGGCCTCCCAGCGCTTCACCATCAGCGCACAGAGCGGCGAGGACGCTGGACAGAGCCGCAGCACACCCGGATGGCGCCAAGCATCGCCGCATACCTGAGACCCCAGCCACCCCAGAAGGAGGGGACCCAGGGGACATACTCACGCGGCGCTGGTCTAGAGACAGGACACCACCGGTGACCGCTCCCTGCTGGAATGTCGCCGATATGCAGCCCTGCCAGGACCATTGCGACATCTACCAGGGACTCCGCACCGGCCGAGGTAGGAGACCCCCTCGCTACCTGAGTCGGCCGGCCGGCCTGGGATCCTTTTGTAAAATCTGTAGGATCCCGTCCCGTTAGGAACAGGAAACCAACTGATGCGTGGGAGAGGTGCCGTCCTTTTGTATCTGTGGGTTTCCTGTTCCTAAAGGGGGCGGATCCCCTCTCTCGTGGTGCTGTCATGGGAGTCCGAATAAAGAATAGACAGTTTTCATTGATTGATTAAAAATGTGCACAACATTACCTGTTATAGCAGTGTAGGATTTGGACCAAGAATAATGATGTCTATGGGAGAGGTTACATCCCCTGCTGTGATTAAGATAACCAATGGGACATTACGCTCTCCACTTCCTCCTCATTATTGTTCCTGTCACAATTTGCAAAGGAAGGAAAAACATGACTTGCATTTGGTTCCACTGCTGCCAGAACTGCTGGTGGTGTTAGAGCTTCTGCTAGAGACAACTCTATTCTTATTCATAATATTAGTGTTTTTCTTTTCTATCACCCTGCCACGTACATCTCCCTTGCCATGTTTGGGTCTAGCATATATTTTGGACAAGTATGTCTCAACAACGGCAGTAGTGCTCTGGCAGTATCTAGAGTAGACAATCAAAACAGATATTTCAAAAATAAAGAGACCTTTCATAATAAAGTTGGAAAAAAAGCCTATGTGCATTTACAGAATCAGATAGGACTAGAAAATGTACTAGAAACACTTGCCACAAGTAAGCACTTGCAACTCTCCACTGTATTCATATTATATCATTCACAATATTAGTCTAATTAGAGTAATGAAGAAGGCTCAACAAATTATTTCAAACAATGCACTCACTTATGTAGATGTACACTTGTGTTTGTTTGAGGATCATGCAGTCACAGTATTTTTCAGATTATGACATCCTTTTTTCCCCAAATTTGGGAGGTAAAAGTGGGCACATCTTATAACCCGAATGTATCTTACCGGTTGCAGTGGAGTAGAAACACAGGAGGAAGGGTTGCTGCTGCAGGAAGCCAGCAGTGGCAGGAGTAGGGCGATTGTGCGGGCTCTGTGCTGGGGAAAGGAGGTGTCCAGGCAGTGTGAGGCTGCAGGCTCTGGGCTTTCATAAAATGTCAGCAGTGAGCGGAGTCCCCTTCCCATTGATTTCCTTGCAGTGGGCTCCAGATAAATGGCAGCCTGAGGCAGCACATGCGCAGATTGAGATCTCGGCTTACAAAATATCAATCTGCGCATGTGTTGCCAGTAAGCTACATTTAAATTATAAGATGCACCCTCATTTTCCTCCTAAATTTGGGGAATAAAGTGCATCTTATAATCCAAAAAATACAGTATTTGCATAATCCTGAAACAAACACAAGTATTCACTCACTTAAGTATGTGCTTTGTTTGAAAAAATTTGTTGAGCCCTCTTCATTACTTTAAAGGGAACCTATCACCTCGTTTTTTAAAGATTAGATAAAAATAGTGTGAAATAGGGGCAGAGCTGGGCTTTACATTAGTGCCTTTTTGCACAGCCATTTTCCTGAAGCCCCGGGCAGCAGAGCGCTCCATCTGCGCACGCGCGGCCACAGGAAAGATGGCCACGCCCACCGGTAAACGGCGAATAGCGTAGACCGCGCTGTTTTGAATCTCCTGGGCAGTGGATCTTCTCTTTGGACATGCGCACACCACTACGCCACCAACGTAATGATGAGCCTGATCTGGGGGAGAAACAGCGCTGTGACCACGCCCATCCGACCTGACCAACTTGAGTGACAGGACAAAACGGCCACTTCACAAAGGTATTTCGGCAGCCTAACAGGGGTGTAAAGGCTCCAAAAAGGCACTAATGTAAAGCCCAGCTCTGCCCCTATTTCACACTATTTTTATCTAATTTTTAAAAAACGGGGTGATAGGTTCCCTTTAAGGCCAGGATCACACATACGCGAGATACGGCTGAGTCTCGCAGGTGAAAACCGAGCTCTGGCGCCGGCACCCCGGAGCGGAGCGTGTAGCTCCACGTATTGCTGTGCGGCTGCACGTTCCGCTCCGGAGTGCCAGCGCCAGAGCTGGGTTTTCACCTGCGAGACTCGGCCGTATCTCGCGTATGTGTGATCCCGGCCTAATATTGAGGATGATATAATATGAGTATCGCAGCTGCCTGCCCCGTAATCTACCATATCATCAGAATACAAGACGCACCACCATTTTATTTAAAACAAATTTTTCCAAATTTTCCAATTTTCCTACCCTAAATTTGAGGTGCATCTTTTGGTCCGGTGTATCTTATAGTCTGCAAAATATGGTACTTTCTTTTAAAAAATAAATAAAAAAGTTCACATGCATTTTTCAAAAAGCAATGGGATCAGGAAATCTAGACAGAATCAAGTTCTAATAGCAAGCACACATAAGTGGCCGCTAAATTTATGTGGCTTGTGTAGAAATCTATTATTAGACTTTCGGAGCAATGAAACGGGCTCCAAAAATTAATGTAAATAATGCGCACACTTTGGTAGGTAAACACTTATTTTTATGTTTCAAGATTTGAGAGATTTCTCTTAATCCCTTAAGGACAAGGTGATTTTTCATTTTTGTGTTAATTTTTGCATCCTCTTTTTCCAAGAGCCATAATTTTTTTTCATTTTGTAATCGACATAGCCATGTAAAGGCTTGTTTTTTATGGTAAAAGTTGATCTTTTGAATGACACCATCCATTTTATCATATGATGTACTGAAAAGTGAGAAAAAATTTCCAAGTGTGGCAAAATAGAAAAAAAGCACAATTCCGCAATGTTTTTTTTCTCCCTCTTATTTAACATCATTCATTTTACGGTAAAAATGACCTGTCAAAGTGATGATCCAGGACAGTAGGATTACAAAGATACCAAACATGTTTAGTTTTTGTTTTATTTAAGTGGTGAAAAAAAAATCAGAAACTTATACAAAATTGTTTGCTTGTGAGGCCATTTTCTGAGAACATTAATGTTTCCAATTTTCAAGATATAGAGCTGTGTGAGTGCGTTTTTTGCACCCCGAGCCAATGTTTTAGTGATAAAATTTTAGAGTAGATACAACATTTGATCTTATCCTAATTCTTTATTTGCACTGTTGCAGCGGCCAAAAACACTCACAATTCTGGGGCTTTGATTTTTTTCTCGTTATGCCGTTTACTGGTTGGAATAATTTATTTTATATTTTGATAGATTGGAGTTTAATTAATAAAGTAATATCAAATATTTGTTTTTGTTTTTTTTTCATATTTTATTTCTGGATTTTTAATGGGGGAAGAGTGTAAGTAATACATATAAAAAACGATGAAAGTGGCGCTGGTGATATAGGGTATATGGTTACCTGCAGCGAAAAAGAAACACAACCACCACCAGATTGTGGAAAACAAGTATAAAAACGTATAAAATAATTTTTCGCGCTGGTACACCCTATTGAGTGACAACCGAATTGCCAGGATGATTTAAGAACTTATGGACTCACATATGTTATGTCTCCGGATACCAACGTGGATGTGTTACCACACCCGTTATGTGATCTATAATCCAATAAATATGGTGCAGTCTATGTCCTATTACAACCACAATATTGTTTGCCAAATTGCAGAAAAATCCAGTCTCCGGTTAAAACATACAGTCATAAAACAGTCAATACCTTGAGAAATGAGAATAGATCCACTTTTCCTTTGAAGAAGTTTTCCGCTGTGCTGGACAGCACGTGTAGAACCTTGTTGGAAGCGTGATGCCGGAGAGCTACCCCGGCCGGTAGTAGCTCAATCCGGGTGTCCAATTCCAGTTAGGAGACAGAGATACTCCGTCTTGGTCCGACGCCGCCGCGCGGTGCGAGGTGTACAAGCGGCGCGTCTAGGACCTGTGTGACGTCAGTGATCAGGTGACTGATCCACGTGATCGTGAAACTCCGTACGGATCGCTATAGGGACCAAAACTAGCCAACGCGTTTCGAAAACTACTGTTTTCTTCCTCAGGGCTGGTCCTTGCCCAGTAACGGAGTCCTTTTTATAATCCCCGCGATCCTAATTATTCATAGAAGCCAAACAGCTCAACTCCATGGTTGAGTCCTCTAGGGGCCAGTGTGTCCAGCAAAAAAATCCACTTACTCTCAGACCTGGACATGGCTTTAATATAATTGCCACCTCTCCAATGTGGATGTACGATTTCAATCCCCGAAATTTCCATTGTCTGAATCATTCCTCCGTAAACTTCTATAAAGTGTTTAGAGAGTGGATGACCCATAAATTTCTTTCTAATGTTGCGTATATGTTCATAGATTCTGATCTTAAGGGGTCTTTTTGTTCGCCCAACATATAATTTCTGGCATGGACATTTAATAATGAGTGTAAGTGATTTGAACATTTATAGTTTTTATTTTGTTCATGTTTTTTAAAACACTTTTTTAAACTTTTCATTACATGTGTTAGTCCCCTTAGGGGACTTAAACATGCAATTATCTGATTGTTTGTTTTATATACTATAAAGCAATGCCATAGTATCGCTGTATATAGCAAAAATCATGGTCTTCAATGAGCGCCATTGTCTTGACAGACACAGGGGTCTTTAGCAGACCCTTCACTTTAATGGCAACGTATCAGTGACCCCGCAACCTTGTGCTGCACTCACACTAGGTATATCTGTCAAATGTCTACTCGGTATTTGTACTTTTAGAATTTTTGTACCCACTATGCTACATCTACGACCAGAGGGAGATAGTTTATATATATATAGTTTAATAGTAATAGCTGTTTTGCCTCATACACTCTTTAAATATTGGATATGCATTTTTCCATGTGGGCCATAATACCAACCAAATATGCATGCCTTCTTCCCTATTATTAATTAATTTTTAAGCTGTTGAGTACAGTTATTTGTTGTATTATTATCAATTCTATCTGTCTCTGCAGTTCAGCTTTTTACTGTTTTACTTATATTTTATTGTCTGTACATTGAAAAAATATGAATAATTGTTCTAAAAGGAGTCTCTCTTTTTTGGCTAATTTGTTCAGTTTTCTAACTCTTAGTTACCTTTGGGACCTTATTAGGTTAATTAATCTATCATAAATACATTTGCACATGTAGGGGTCATATTTACCCCTATTGAGTTCCCCTGCATCTGTCCAAAAACTCATCCTGAAAGATGAAGTAGTTTTTATACAGTACAACCTTAAGCAAAGACAGTAAAAATTTAGATTGTTTTTCTGGAGTATGGGACCTCATCAAAGTAGAAAAATTGTTCACCAAAAAATAATTTTTTTTAGTGTAATAGAATTAATACACCAGAAAAACGGTCTTAAATTTTACTTTCTTTGCTCAGCAAAGAAAAATACTTAACTACTTCCTTTTTCATGATGAGTTTTATTTGGACAGATACAGGGGACCACAATGAGGGACAATGTGGCCCTTAAGTATGCAAATTTATTTATGGTGGAGTTTGAGGATTCCTTTCTGTATCGCAGACAGGCCTATGTAAGACATGGTAGGGGTCTAGTTGTAATTCATAGATGAAATCTTCACCTTGTGGACTGGTGACAAAGCATCATTACTAGTGTTGAGCGATACCTTCTGATATCGGAAAGTATCGGTATTGGAAAGTATCGGCCGATACCGTCAAAGTATCGGATCTAATCCGATACCGATACCCGATCCCAATGCAAGTCAATGGGACGAAAATATCGGAATTAAAATAAACCCTTTATAAACTTGTAGGTTCATTCTACATGAAGGAAAACAACTAAGAATAATGTAGGATGTATTGGGGGACGTGGCGGAGACATTAAAGGCACAGAGGTTTAGCCCAATGTAATAGAATAGCAGGATTTTGTTTTGTTTTTTATGACGTTCGGCGCTAGAAAGATTTTGACTATGTAAATTTTTTTTTTTTTTTGTCAGATATTGATGTTTCACTACTTCCATGCCCTTCACCTTCTTTTTTACTTCTCCCACACTTTCTTCTTCATTATCTTTATCATCAGCTTCTTTGACATCAACTTCTTCACCTTATTCATCTTCTTCTTCATCTTCTACCTATTATTTTTTTGGTTACATTGTTCATATTCTTTTTATTTTACTATTATCTTCATCATATTCTACTTCTTCATCATATTCTTATTTGTGACAGGCATTCTCGTAGTTGTTATCTATAAAAGTTTGAAGATTACACCTTCCGTTCTGCCTGTCACAAAACAGTTACATTTGTCCGCGTTCAGTTTGGCCTGCAGCATCAGGCTTTATCCAGGGGCACCACGAGGAGGAACGGACTCACCCCCATACACTGCTTAGTCTTCTTCTGCTTATAATTTAGATAATATGTTTTGCTCTGATATTTAGTGTTATGCTTAATGTTCTTCTGCTCTTTGTTCTGCAGCCTCTTGTTCTTCTGCTTATCGGTCTTCCAGGTCGTCGTCGTCTCCAGGGTCATCGTCTCCGGGGTCATCGTCATCGGGGTGGTCTTCAGGGTCGTCGTCTCCGGGGTCGTCGTCATCGGGGTGGTCTTCAGGGTCATCGTCTCCAGGGTCGTCGTCATCACGGTGGTTGTCGTCTCTGGTGTCGTCGTCATCATCTTAGGGGTGGTCTTCCGGGTCATCGTGTTTAGTCTCTTGAACTTGGAAATGTAGCAGAAGGTACAAGAAGGCTGAGAAAATGCCGAGAACCAGCTGATGGAACTGGAACTCGGATGGCTACTCGAAGGTCCAAGAGCCAATGGAACTACCGAGGACCAGCTGACGTTACTGGAACCTGGTTACTAAGCAGGAGGTACCCGTGCCTGAAAGCACTACCAAGGACCACCTGACGTTGGTGGAACTCGGATACCCAGAGGGAGGCACCTAAGCCAAAGGCTCTGCCCGGAACCAGCTGACGGTACTGGAACCTGGATGGGGAGCAGAAGGTACAAGAGCAAAAGACACTGCCGAGAACCAGCTGACGGTGCTGGAATCCGGATGGGTAGCCGAAGGTCCAAGAGCCAATGGAACTACCGAGGACCAGCTGACGTTACTGGAACCCGGTTACTAAGCAGGAGGTACCCGTGCCTGAAAGCACTACCAGGGACCACCTGACGTTGGTGGAACTCGGATACCCAGAGGGAGGCACCTAAGCCAAAGGCTCTGCCCGGAACCAGCTGACGGTACTGGAACCAGGATGGGGAGCAGAAGGTACAAGAGCAAGTGTCTGCGTGGCTTTTGCAGGACACGTTGCCGGCTGCACAGCAGGGGAACAGCTGGCGGTGCTGAACCCCACTGACACATTGGCTGGTGTTTTTCTCTGTGCAGCTAGCAGTACCGGGCCCCAACTGGCGGTGTTAGAGCCCGGGGTCAGCAGGAGGAGGAGATGGAGCAGAGTGTAGGCCGAAGCCTGCACTGGCGGCAGCTTTGGGTCTGTTGTGCCTGCGTGGCTTTTGCAGGACACGTTGCCGGCTGCACAGCAGGGGAACAGCTGGCGGTGCTGAACCCCACTGACACATTGGCTGGTGTTTTTCTCTGTGCAGCTAGCAGTACCGGGCCCCAACTGACGGTGTTGGAGCCCGGGCTCTGCAGGGGGAGCAGAGTGTAGGCCGAAGCCTAATTGAACCAATTTCAAAGGTAACCTTTAACCCCCCCTCAGGTGTTACAAAGTAGAAGAGCCACAGCTTATGCAGCAGTAGTGCTGCACAAGTCAAAGGTTGCTCTTTTAATTTAGCTCCTCGCACACGCTGAATGAAACACGTATAACATTTAGCCCTTTATACAGTCAAACTGTGTTGGAGGCGCGAGTTCCCTTTGTAATGAGACGCAGCACAGATGTCAAGAATCCCACCTTGGTGCTGGGTGCAGCCTCCTGAGCGTTGTTATTTGCTGTACAGGAGTCTGCGCTGTCGTGTTATCCCCTGGCCTAGCGCTGTTAGCGCTGCCCATCTTCTGACATCATTTAATGTCGGCCGGTGCGGTTCGCGATGACCATGAATCCCAGCCCCGCAGTGTCTTAACATTGTTAAAACACTGCGGGGCTGGGATTCATGGCCTGGCGCAGCACATATGTTCGCCTCTCACACTCGGGTCCTTACACCCGCTTCAGACTGTGCGGCGTCAGCTGATCCCTTATCGCATGCCACGGCCATGAAGCCACACAGTCTGAAGAAGGTGGAAGGAGATGAGGGACAGGCGAACTGATGCACTGATCATGCCCATCAATCACACCCTCGCAGTCCCAATAAATAAGACACCGAGGGGCGTTGTGTGGGTCAGGGCGGCCACAGAGGCGCAGGCAGCCAAACAATGATGCCAGAAGACGGGCAGCGCTACCAAGGGGGTTGCAGCATGTCATTACAAAGGAAAGTCACACCACCGGGACGGTTAAATGGTCACACAGAGGACACATTTTAGACGTGTTTTCAGTTCCACATGTGCGAGGAGAATACGTTTATGAGCCACCTTGCACACATGCAGCATTACCGCTGTACAAGGTGGCTGTAAAACGTACAAACGCCTGGGGGAGGGGGGACCGGTTCCCTTCAATTTCAGTTCTTGTGTCTGCGTGGCTTTTGCAGGACACGATGCCGGCTGCACAGCAGGGGAACAGCTGGCGGTGCTGAACCCCACTGACACATTGGCTGGTGTTTTTCTCTGTGCAGCTAGCAGTACCGGGCCCCAACTGGCGGTGTTAGAGCCCGGGGTCAGCAGGAGGAGGAGATGGAGCAGAGTGTAGGCCGAAGCCTGCACTGGCGGCAGCTTTGGGTCTGTTGTGCCTGCGTGGCTTTTGCAGGACACGTTGCCGGCTGCACAGCAGGGGAACAGCTGGCGGTGCTGAACCCCACTGACACATTGGCTGGTGTTTTTCTCTGTGCAGCTAGCAGTACCGGGCCCCAACTGACGGTGTTGGAGCCCGGGCTCTGCAGGGGGAGCAGAGTGTAGGCCGAAGCCTAATTGAACCAATTTCAAAGGTAACCTTTAACCCCCCCTCAGGTGTTACAAAGTAGAAGAGCCACAGCTTATGCAGCAGTAGTGCTGCACAAGTCAAAGGTTGCTCTTTTAATTTAGCTCCTTGCACACGCTGAAAGGAACACGTATAAAATTTGGGCCCTTACACAGTCAAACTGATTTTGAGGCGTGAGTTCCCTTCGTAAAGAGACGCAGTACAGCTGGCAAAAATGCCACCTTGGTGCTTTGCGCGGCCTCCTGAGCATCGTTATTTGTTGCACAGGAGTCTGCGCTTTTGTGTTATCCCTTGGCCTTGCGCTGTTAGCGCTGGCCATCCTCTGACATCATGTAATGTCGGCCGTTGCGGTTTGCGATGACCATGAATCTAAGCCCCGCAGTGTCTTAACATTGTTAAAACACTGCGGGGCTTGGATTCATGGCCTGGTGCAGTACATATGTTCGCCTCTCGCTTGGGTTCTTACACCCGCTTCAGACTATGCGGCGTCAGCTGATCCCTTATCGCATGCCACGGCCATGAAGCCGCACACTCTGAAGAAGGCGGAAGGAAACGAGTGACAGGCGAACATATGCACTGCTCAAGCCCATCAATCACACCCTCGCAGTCAAAATAAATAAGACACCGAGGGGCGTTGTGTGGGGCAAGGCGGCCGCAGAGGCGCAGGCAGCCAAACAATGATGCCAGAAGACGGGCAGCGCTACCAAGGAGCTTGTTGCGTGTCAATACAAAGGAAAATCACACCTGAGGGACGTTTTAATGGTCGCAGAGGACTCATTTTAGACGTGTTCAGTTCAACCTGGGCAAGGAGAATAAGTTTCTGAGCCACCTTGCACACATGCAGCATTACTGTCGTACAAGGTGGCTGTAAAACGTACAAACGCCTGGGGGAGGGGGGACAGGTTTCCTTCAATTTCAGTTCTTGTGCCTGCGAGGCTTTTGCAGGACACGTTGCCGGCTACACAGCAGGGGAACAGCTGCCGGTGCTGAACCCCACTGACACATTGGCTGGTGTTTGGCTCTGTGCAGCCAGCACATCTGGGCCCCAACTGGCGGTGTTAGAGCCCAGGGTCAGCAGGAGGAGGAGAGGGATTACAGTGTAGGCCGAAGCCTGCACTGGAGCAAGTTGAAAGGGAAACTTTAACCCCCCCCCCAGCGTTTGTAGCTGAAAGAGCCATCGTGTACAGCACTAATGCTGGAAAAGGTAAACTTAGCTCTTTTAATTATGGTCCTTGCACATGCTGAACCTAACACTTATGAAAAGTGTCCCCTCCTACCGTGATACCGCCCGGTTGGTGGAACTGTCCTTTGTGATGTGACGCAGCACAGCCGTCATTCTTACCCCCTTGGCGCCGTGCGCCGCCTCCTCAGCGTTGTTTCAATCAGTCCCAGAGCCTGCGCTGTTAGGTTAGCCCTTGGCCATGCACACATTTTGCGCTGCCCGTCTTCTGACATCATTTGGTGTCAGGCTGGCTGCGCCTGTGCGGCCGCGCTGGCCGAGAGCCCGCCTCGCAGTGTCGTCTAATGTAATCCTACCGAGGGCCTGGGATCCGTGGCCATGTGCAGTGCATATCCTCACCTCTCACTCCCCTCCCTACGGCTTCTTCAGACTGTGCGGTGTCACGACCGTGGCATGCTATTAGGGACCAGCTGACACCGCACAGTCTGAAAAAGCCGTAGGGAGATGTGTGAGAGGTGGAGGTTCAGATATGCACTGCGCATGTCCATGGATCTCAGGCCCCCAGTGGGATTAAATCAGAAGACAGTACGAGGCGGGCTCTCGGCCAGCGCGGCCGCACAGGCGCAGCCAGCCTGACACCAAATGATGTCAGAAGACGGGCAGCGCAAAATGTGTGCATGGCCAAGGGCTAACCTAACAGCGCAGGCTCCGGGACTGATTCAAATAACGCTGAGGAGGCGGCGCACGGCGCCAAGGGGGTAAAAATTACGGCTGTGCTGCGTCACATCACAAAGGACAGTTCCACCAACCGGACGGTATCACGGTAGGAGGGGACACTTTTCATAAGTGTTAGGTTCAGCATGTGCAAGGAGCACCACGAAAAGAGGCACTTTTTCCCTTTGCATCATTACTGCTGCACAAGGTGGCTCCTTCAGTAACAAACGCCTGGGGGGGGACAGGTTCCCTTAAATTTAACTTGTTGTGCCTGCGTGGCGGTCGCAGTACACGTTGCCGTATACACAGCAGGGGAACAGCTGGCGGTGCTGAACCCCACTAACACATTGGCGAGGTGTTTGGCTCTGTGCGGACAGCACTTCTGGACAGCAACTAGCGGTGTTGGAGCCCAGGGACAGGTGGAGGAGGAGGAGGTGGAGGAGGTAGGAGGGATTGTCACACACACAGCAGGGGAACAGTTGACGTTACTGAACCCCAATAACAGAGGAGGGACTGTTGACTGTGCGTACAGCACTACTGGACGGCAACTAGCGGTGTTGGAGCCCAGGGACAGGTGGAGGAGGAGGAGGTGGAGGAGGTAGGAGGGATTGCCACACACACAGCAGGGGAACAGCTGACGTTACTGAACCCCAATAACAGAGGAGGGACTGTTGACTGTGCGTACAGCACTACTGGACGGCAACTAGCGGTGTTGGAGCCCAGGGACAGGTGGAGGAGGAGGTGGTGGAGGAGGTAGGAGGGATTGCCACACACACAGCAGGGGAACAGCTGACGTTACTGAACCCCAATAACAGAGGAGGGACTGTTGACTGTGCGTACAGCACTACTGGACGGCAACTAGCGGTGTTGGAGCCCAGGGACAGGTGGAGGAGGAGAAGGTAGGAGGAGGTAGGAGGGATTGCCACACACACAGCAGGGGAACAGCTGACGTTACTGAACCCCAATAACAGAGGAGGGACTGTTGACTGTGCGTACAGCACTACTGGACGGCAACTAGCGGTGTTGGAGCCCAGGGACAGGTGGAGGAGGAGGTGGTGGAGGAGGTAGGAGGGATTGCCACACACACAGCAGGGGAACAGCTGACGTTACTGAACCCCAATAACAGAGGAGGGACTGTTGACTGTGCGTACAGCACTACTGGACGGCAACTAGCGGTGATGGAGCCCAGGGACAGGTGGAGGAGGAGGAGGTAGGAGGAGGTAGGAGGGATTGCCACACACACAGCAGGGGAACAGCTGACGTTGCTGAACCCCAATAACAGAGGAGGGACTGTTGACTGTGCGTACAGCACTACTGGACGGCAACTAGCGGTGTTGGAGCCCAGGGACAGGTGGAGGAGGAGGAGGTGGAGGAGGTAGGAGGGATTGCCACACACACAGCAGGGGAACAGCTGACGTTACTGAACCCCAATAACAGAGGAGGGACTGTTGACTGTGCGTACAGCACTACTGGACGGCAACTAGCGGTGTTGGAGCCCAGGGACAGGTGGAGGAGGAGGAGGTGAAGGAGGTAGGAGGAGGTAGGAGGGATTGCCACACACACAGCAGGGGAACAGCTGACGTTACTGAACCCCAATAACAGAGGAGGGACTGTTGACTGTGCGTACAGCACTACTGGACGGCAACTAGCGGTGTTGGAGCCCAGGGACAGGTGGAGGAGGAGGAGGTGGAGGAGGTAGGAGGGATTGCCACATACACAGCAGGGGAACAGCTGACGTTACTGAACCCCAATAACAGAGGAGGGACTGTTGACTGTGCGTACAGCACTACTGGACGGCAACTAGCGGTGTTGGAGCCCAGGGACAGGTGGAGGAGGAGGAGGTAGGAGGAGGTAGGAGGGATTGCCACACACACAGCAGGGGAACAGCTGACGTTACTGAACCCCAATAACAGAGGAGGGACTGTTGACTGTGCGTACAGCACTACTGGACGGCAACTAGCGGTGTTGGAGCCCAGGGACAGGTGGAGGAGGAGGAGGTAGGAGGAGGTAGGAGGGATTGCCACACACACAGCAGGGGTACAGCTGACGTTGCTGAACCCCAATAACAGAGGAGGGACTGTTGACTGTGCGTACAGCACTACTGGATGGCAACTAGCGGTGTTGGAGCCCAGGGACAGGTGGAGGAGGAGGAGGTGGAGGAGGTAGGAGGGATTGCCACACACACAGCAGGGGAACAGCTGACGTTACTGAACCCCAATAACAGAGGAGGGACTGTTGACTGTGCGTACAGCACTACTGGATGGAAACTAGCGGTGTTGGAGCCCAGGGACAGGTGGAGGAGGAGGAGGTGGAGGAGGTAGGAGGAGGTAGGAGGGATTGCCACACACACAGCAGGGGAACAGCTGACGTTACTGAACCCCAATAACAGAGGAGGGACTGTTGACTGTGCGTACAGCACTACTGGACGGCAACTAGCGGTGTTGGAGCCCAGGGACAGGTGGAGGAGGAGGAGGTGAAGGAGGTAGGAGGAGGTAGGAGGGATTGCCACACACACAGCAGGGGAACAGCTGACGTTACTGAACCCCAATAACAGAGGAGGGACTGTTGACTGTGCGTACAGCACTACTGGACGGCAACTAGCGGTGTTGGAGCCCAGGGACAGGTGGAGGAGGAGGAGGTGGAGGAGGTAGGAGGGATTGCCACATACACAGCAGGGGAACAGCTGACGTTACTGAACCCCAATAACAGAGGAGGGACTGTTGACTGTGCGTACAGCACTACTGGACGGCAACTAGCGGTGTTGGAGCCCAGGGACAGGTGGAGGAGGAGGAGGTAGGAGGAGGTAGGAGGGATTGCCACACACACAGCAGGGGAACAGCTGACGTTACTGAACCCCAATAACAGAGGAGGGACTGTTGACTGTGCGTACAGCACTACTGGACGGCAACTAGCGGTGTTGGAGCCCAGGGACAGGTGGAGGAGGAGGAGGTAGGAGGAGGTAGGAGGGATTGCCACACACACAGCAGGGGAACAGCTGACGTTGCTGAACCCCAATAACAGAGGAGGGACTGTTGACTGTGCGTACAGCACTACTGGATGGCAACTAGCGGTGTTGGAGCCCAGGGACAGGTGGAGGAGGAGGAGGTGGAGGAGGTAGGAGGGATTGCCACACACACAGCAGGGGAACAGCTGACGTTACTGAACCCCAATAACAGAGGAGGGACTGTTGACTGTGCGTACAGCACTACTGGATGGAAACTAGCGGTGTTGGAGCCCAGGGACAGGTGGAGGAGGAGGAGGTGGAGGAGGTAGGAGGAGGTAGGAGGGATTGCCACACACACAGCAGGGGAACAGCTGACGTTGCTGAACCCCAATAACAGAGGAGGGACTGTTGACTGTGCGTACAGCACTACTGGACGGCAACTAGCGGTGTTGGAGCCCAGGGACAGGTGGAGGAGGAGGAGGTGGAGGAGGTAGGAGGGATTGCCACATACACAGCAGGGGAACAGCTGACGTTACTGAACCCCAATAACAGAGGAGGGACTGTTGACTGTGCGTACAGCACTACTGGACGGCAACTAGCGGTGTTGGAGCCCAGGGACAGGTGGAGGAGGAGGAGGTAGGAGGAGGTAGGAGGGATTGCCACACACACAGAAGGGGAACAGCTGACGTTACTGAACCCCAATAACAGAGGAGGGACTGTTGACTGTGCGTACAGCACTACTGGACGGCAACTAGCGGTGTTGGAGCCCAGGGACAGGTGGAGGAGGAGGAGGTAGGAGGAGGTAGGAGGGATTGCCACACACACAGCAGGGGAACAGCTGACGTTACTGAACCCCAATAACAGAGGAGGGACTGTTGACTGTGCGTACAGCACTACTGGACGGCAACTAGCGGTGTTGGAGCCCAGGGACAGGTGGAGGAGGAGGAGGTAGGAGGAGGTAGGAGGGATTGCCACACACACAGCAGGGGAACAGCTGACGTTGCTGAACCCCAATAACAGAGGAGGGACTGTTGACTGTGCGTACAGCACTACTGGACGGCAACTAGCGGTGTTGGAGCGCAGGGACAGGTGGAGGAGGAGGAGGTGGAGGAGGTAGGAGGGATTGCCACACACACAGCAGGGAAACAGCTGACGTTACTGAACCCCAATAACAGAGGAGGGACTGTTGACTGTGCGTACAGCACTACTGGACGGCAACTAGCGGTGTTGGAGCCCAGGGACAGGTGGAGGAGGAGGAGGTGGAGGAGGTAGGAGGAGGTAGGAGGGATTGCCACACACACAGCAGGGGAACAGCTGACGTTACTGAACCCCAGTAACAGAGGAGGGACTGTTGACTGTGCGTACAGCACTACTGGACGGCAACTAGCAGTGTTGGAGCCCAGGGACAGGTGGAGGAGGAGGAGGTGGAGGAGGTAGGAGGGATTGCCACACACACAGCAGGGGAACAGCTGACGTTACTGAACCCCAATAACAGAGGAGGGACTGTTGACTGTGCGTACAGCACTACTGGACGGCAACTAGCGGTGTTGGAGCCCAGGGACAGGTGGAGGAGGAGGAGGTAGGAGGAGGTAGGAGGGATTGCCACACACACAGCAGGGGAACAGCTGACGTTACTGAACCCCAATAACAGAGGAGGGACTGTTGACTGTGCGTACAGCACTACTGGACGGCAACTAGCGGTGTTGGAGCCCAGGGACAGGTGGAGGAGGAGGAGGTGGAGGAGGTAGGAGGGATTGCCACACACACAGCAGGGGAACAGCTGACGTTACTGAACCCCAATAACAGAGGAAGGACTGTTGACTGTGCGTACAGCACTACTGGAGGCAACTAGCGGTGTTGGAGCCCAGGGACAGGTGGAGGAGGAGGAGGTGGAGGAGGTAGGAGGAGGTAGGAGGGATTGCCACACACACAGCAGGGGAACAGCTGACGTTACTGAACCCCAATAACAGAGGAGGGACTGTTGACTGTGCGTACAGCACTACCAGGCAACAACTAGCGGTGTTGGAGCCCAGAGACAGGAGGAGAAGCAGAGGAACACAATGTAGGCCGAAGCCTGATTGGAGAAAGTCGAAAGGGAACCTTTAACCCCCCCAATGCGTTTGTAGCTGAAAGAGCCAGCTTGTGCAGGAAAAAAGATGCAAAAGGAAAAGGTGGCTCTTTTCATGATGCTCCTTGCAAACACAGAACTGAACACTTATAAAATGTGTCCCCTGATACCGAAAAACCGTCCCGGAGGTGGGACTTTCCTTCGTTATATGACGCAGCACAGCCGTCATTCCTACCTCCTTGGCGCCGTTTTTTCCGGCTCCTCAGCGTTGTTTGATTCCGTCCCGGAGCCTGCGCTGTTATGTTATCCCTTGGCCAGGCACACTTAGCGCTGCCCATCTTCTGACATCATTTGGTGTCAGGCTGGCTGCGCCTGTGCGGCCGCGCTGGCCGAGAGCCCGCCTCGCAGTGTCGTCTAATGTAATCCCACCGCGGGCCTGGGATCCGTGGCCATGCGCAGTTCATATCCTCGCCTCTCACTCCCCTCCCTACGGCTTCTTAAGACTGTGCGGTGTCACGGCCGTGGCATGCTATTAGGGACCAGCTGACACCGCACAGTCTGAAGAAGCCGTAGGGAGATGAGTGAGAGGTGGAGGTTCAGATATGCACTGCGCATGTCCATGGATCTCAGGCCCCCAGTGGGATTAAATCAGAAGACACTGCGAGCCGGGCTCTCGGCCAGCGCGGCCGCACAGGCGCAGCCATCCTGACACCAAATGATGTCAGAAGACGGGCAGCGCTAAGTGTGCCTGGCCAAGGGATAACATAACAGCGCAGGCTCCGGGATGGAATCAAACAACGCTGAGGAGCCGGGGCACGGCGCCAAGGGGGTAGGAATGACGGCTGTGCTGCGTCATATTACGAAGGAAAGTCCCACCTCCGGGACGGTTTTACGGTATCAGTGGACACATTTTATAAGTGATAAGTTCTGCGTGTGCAAGGAGCTAAACAAAAATAGCTACCTTTTCCTTGTGCAGCATTACTGCTGCACAAGGTGGCTCTTTCAGTAACAAACGCCTTGGGGGGGGGACAGATTCCCTTACATTTCAGTTGTTGTGTCAGTGTGGCGGTCGCAGGACACATTGCCGGCTACACAGCTGGGGATCAGCTGACGTTACTGAAACCCAATAACACTGGGTCGTATGTTTTGACTGTTCAGACGGCACTTCTGAGCCTCAACTGGCGGTGTTGGAGCCCAGGAATTTAAGTTCAGGTGGTAGAAAGATGAACACAACAGGAGACCTGGATAACGTAGACAGTGACCTAATTATTTAATCAGGAAGAGGAGTGGCAAATTCCTGCGAGATCCAGACCTTGTTCATTTTCAGGAAAGTAAGCCGGTCAACGTTATCGGAGGATAGTCGCTTGCGACGGTCAGTTAGTACACCACCTGCAGCACTAAAGACACGTTCCGATAATACACTGGCCGCAGGGCAAGACAGCACCTCCAATGCATACTGGCTTAGCTCTGGCCATGTATCCAGCTTTGAGACCCAAAACTTGAAAGGGGAAGAGCCGTCTGGGAGTACAGCAAGAGGGCAAGACATGTAGTCTGTCACCATCTGACGGAACCGTTGCCTCCTGATGACTGGAGCCGTCTGTGATGGTGTAGACTTTTGTGGCGGGCACAGAAAACTGTGCCACAGTTGGGCCATACTGGTCTTGCCTTGGGCAGAGGCACTGCTTCTGCTCCCTCTTTGTGCAGAGCCTCCACCACTGCCTGAACGCACTGAGCTGCTTTGGAATGCACTAGCAGCACTTCTCTCAGTTGGAATGGAGAAGATGATGGAATTCACCAGTGTGTCTTGGTACTCCCGCATTTTTCGCTCCCGGTTCAACGGTGTGATGAGGCTTTCTACGTTGTCCCGGTAGCGAGGATCGAGGAGGGTGAACACCCAATAATCAGACATGTTGAGAATGTGGGCGATGCGGCGGTCGTTTCTCAGGCACTGTAGCATGTAATCCACCATGTGCTGCAGACTGCCAACTGCCCAAGAAAAGCTGTCCCCTGCTGGAGGCGTGATCTCTGCCCGCTCGCCATCACCCCACCCTCGCTGTACACACTGAGTACTGGACAATTCTGTAACTCCCTCCTCTGGACGGATGTCTTCCTCCTCCATTGACTCCTCCTCATCCTCCTCACAAACTGTCCCCTGCCTACGCGTTTGTGAGGAACCACGTGGCGCTGACTGTCCAGAAGATGATGGAAATGCTGAATCCTCATCCTCCACCTCTTCCACAACATCATCCCTTAGCGCTTGCAGTGATTTTTCAAGCAGGCAGATAAGGGGGACAGTCATGCTGACTAGTGCATCATCTGCACTCGCCATCCGCGTGGAATAATCAAAGGGACGCAAAACCTGGCAAACGTCATTCATAGTGGCCCACTCTGTGGTTGTGAAGTCTGTACGGCGCTGACTGCGACTTCTTTGCGCCTGAAGCAGCTGGTACTCCATTACAGCTTGCTGCTGCTCACACAACCGCTCCAACATATGTAACGTGGAATTCCACCTGGTAGGTAGGTCACATATGATGCGATGTTCCGGCAGGCGGTGTCGGCGCTGCAGAGCCGCAATGCGCGCTTTTGCCGTGCTGGAACGCCGCAAGTGAGCACACTCTAGGCGGACCTTGTGCAGCAGTGGATCAAGATCCGGATAGTCCCTCAGAAAACTCTGCACGACCAAATTGAGCACATGTGCCAGACATGGGATGTGAGTGAGGTTGCCGAGGCCCAGAGCTGCCACCAGATTTCGGCCATTATCACACACTACCATGCCTGGCTGGAGATTCGCTGGCACAAACCACACATCGCTCTCCTGCTTGATGGCATTCCAGAGCTCCTGCGCTGTGTGGCTTCGATTCCCCAAATAAATTAATTTCAAGACGGCCTGTTGACGTTTGGCCACGGCTGTGCTCATGTCGGTCGTAACAGGTACACGTTCATCACGGGTCCATGTGGAGGTGGACTGTGACGGCTCCTGCAGCAATGATTCTGAGGAACTGGTGTAGGAGGAGGAGTCAATGCGTACAGAATGGATTCCTGCAATCCTTGGAGTGGGCAGGACACGTCCTGCGCCACTCGCACGGTCTGTACCCGGCTCAACGACATTAACCCAATGGGCAGTGAGGGAAAGGTATCGCCCCTGTCCATGTTGACTGGTCCACGCATCGGTGGTGAGGTGGACCTTGCTACTGACGGCGTTCAGTAGCGCGTGTTTTATGTGTCCCTCCACATGCTTGTGCAGGGCAGGGACGGCTTGCCTGCTGAAGTAAAAGCGGCTGGGCACATTGTACTGTGGGACTGCCAATGACATCAAGTCATGGAAGCTGTCAGTCTCCACCAGCCTGAATGACAGCATTTCCAGTGACAGAAGTTTGGCAATGCCTGCAGTCAGAGCCTGTGCTCGTGGGTGGTTTGACGAGAAAGGCCGCCTTTTCTCCCATGCCTGTACTACCGATGGCTGTAGACTGGGCTGGGAGTGTGTGGATGACTGGGAAAGTGGAGCTGCGGGTGGAATTACAGCGGGTCTCTGGACAACAGGGCCAGAGGTTCTTCCACGGCGATCCTGGGAGGAAGCCGAACCAGCTGCGTGTGAGCTGGAGGAAGAGGCAACACGAGCTGAAGAGGTGGTAGCTGCCGCTGTTGGTTGGCCTAGCTCTTCAGTGTGTTTTTCTAACTCCGCCGGGTGCCTGGTGCGCACATGTTTCCACATGTTGGAGGTATTGAGGTTGCTGACATTTTTCCCTCTTTTTACTTTGTGATGACACACCTTGCATTTGACATAGCAAATGTCATCTGCAACTGTGCCAAAAAAGGACCAGGCACTGCAAGTCTTGGGAGCGCCCTTTTTGGCTTTTGGAAGAGACATGCTCCTAACGGGTGCCAAAGCGGAGGCTGCAGGATCCGCAGTCTTCCCCCTCCCTCTCCCTCTTTGGGCCGTACGGGGAATCTCTTCCTCAGAGCTGCTCCCACCACCTTCCTTTCCCTCACCCCAAGATGGGTCAAGGACCTCATCATCTACACTACCCTCTGCCCCCAACTGCTCCTCCTGGGTAGTCTCAGCAGCAGAGCACGCACCAGTAAGTGGCACCTGAGTGTCATCATCAGCTGATGCGGCCTGCGATGTGGTGAACGGAGCCACTGGCCCACCCGCCTCTTCAGAGGAAGAGAGAAAAAGCTGTTGGGCATCACTGCACCCTGCCTCTTCTTCCATTTCTCCAATGCTGCTTGGCTGGCCCCCTGTTTCCAAGCCAAGAGATTCAGAGAACAGAAGTAGAGACGGCTCCTGTCCTGGGCTCTCTGTCTGCCTGGGCAATTTGGCAGGTGGTGAAGAGACAGATGGCTGCTCTCCAGTGCTCTGTGTCTGAGAGGATGTGGCACTAATTGAAGTTGATGCATTAGCTGCCATCCATCCGACAACGGCTTCAATTTGTTCTTCACGCAGCAGCGGTGTACGGCGCTCTGCCACAAAACTGCGCATGAATGACTGTTCCCTGGTGAAAGTGGGTGCTGATGAGTCACCGGTGCCCGCAGCAGGCACAGAATCCCCACGTCCCCTCCCTGCTCCGCGCCCACGCCCACGCCCACGTGCCTTACTCACTGCCTTCTTCATCTTAGTTGACTGATAAAGATAAGCAGAAAAGTACTAACGGATTTGTGTGCTTATTCCTGAACAACTCCTCCTAACAGGTATAAGAAACACTAATTTTCTAAAGTGTGGACTAGACTTTAATATGAGCTAATGTGGCCTACACAAATGTAAAGTGGTGTCACTGGTGTGTTTGGTGAACTTTATTATTTATTTATTTTTTTGGGGCTGAACTGACAAGTGACAACAGATAGAGCTGCAGTCACACGGAGACCGTGCAGACAGACGTAAACGGCGCTGCAAGGCCCAAAAACCCTCCTCTACGTTATCCTATGTAGTGTTTTTCCACAATTTAGCTGGAGACGGGTGGAAAGACACTAATAGGAATTTTTTGAAAAAATGTGCAGCAGCCTGCACTACTTAAAACAAAATGAAAATTGATTTGGCGGTATGATGCAGTGAAGAACCCTGAGCTGGAGACAACCAGGCTATGGCTGCTCACAGACTACAGGGCGAGCTGCAGTCACACGGAGACCGTGCAGACAGCCGTAAACGGCACTGCAAGGCCCAAAAACCCTCCTCTATGTTATCCTATGTAGTGTTTTTCCACAAATTAGCTGGAGACGGGTGGAAAGACACTAATAGGAATTTTTTGAAAAAATGTGCAGCAGCCTGCACTACTTAAAACAAAATGAAAATTGATTTGGCGGTATGACGCAGTGAAGAACCCTGAGCTGGAGACAACCAGGCTATGGCTGCTCACAGACTACAGGGCGAGCTGCAGTCACACGGAGACCGTGCAGACAGCCGTAAACGGCGCTGCAAGGCCCAAAAACCCTCCTCTACGTTATCCTATGTAGTGTTTTTCCACAAATTAGCTGGAGACGGGTGGAAAGACACTAATAGGATTTTTTTGAATTAATTAGCAGCAGACTACACTACTTGGAAAAAAAAAAAAAAAGAACAGTATGAGGCAATGAACCACCCTCCCTGAACTGAATACAACCAGCTATGGATGGCCTATGTGGCTTCACTCAGACTAGAGAGTGGGCTGCACTCACACACACACACACACACAGACCTAGCAGATCGCTGTGAAAACAGCGCTACAAGGCAAAAGCAAGGTGAATAGTAGGTGAACACAGCGGTTGCTAAATTAGCCTTTGGAAAGCACAAAGAAGCAAATCGCTATCTCTAAACTGGCCCTCAGTCAGCAAACAGCGTCCTGTCACTAACTGAATTCACAGCAGAGTGATCGCAAAATGGCGCCAGCGACTTTTAAACTGCATCATGACATCATTTCAGCAGCCAATCACAGCCATGCCAGTAGTTTCATGCCCTCCATGCTGAACAGGATGTGCCCACACTTGGAATCATTCTCATTGGCTGAATTTGTGCATTTTGAATCTGGGAACTTCCGATTCCGGTATCCGATACACGGCAAGTATCGGAATCCCGGTATCGGAATTCCGATACCGCAAGTATCGGCCGATACCCGATACTTGCGGTATCGGAATGCTCAACACTAATCATTACACAATTTCTCAAAGAATTAATTAGGAAACACAGCATGATCAAATTTACGATGGTTTATTCCAATATGTGATTGATTTTTTTGGATACATTTGTATGTGTCACTGATGGACAACTATCAACTGACCTATATGCTAAAAGTACTGACATAAATTCACTTTTACAATATGGCAGATTTCATCCCTTTTTAAAGGTTAGATCCCTCTGAACAAGTTAATTCAAAAGAATAAATAGAATTTTGACAGACCCCTTTAGGATAAAAATGAGAATATGTGAGATGAACAAAAAATTTCAGGCCAGGTGCTACCTGAAAAGGGTTTAGCACAGGCTTCTAATAATGTGCCAGCCTAAAAAATAAATAACGGAGTAAATGTTTACCTTTTTTTTCAACATTTTGTCCACATAGCTACAAGATTGGTTTAATTTTATGCAACTATTGGCCTACAGTCATGGATTACATATGAGGGTTAGATGAATTTAGAGAACAACCAATCATGACTAGAGTTGAGCAAATAAGTTCGGATTCGGTCGCCAAATATGAATTTGCCATATTCGTGCCATATTTGTTCCATATTTGTGCCGAATTTATTTTTGATTTTCAGTTCTGACATACAGTATATTCATTCATTTCCAGTTCCATTGACTCCAATGATGTTTGGCTGTGTTTGACGAATATTGCAAAAGCAATATCTGGCGCCAATCATAATCGGAACGGAATTTTTAAAAATTTGCTCAACTCTAATCATGCTAAATTAGATCATTGTTGGATGAACCTATAAGAGCAGATTTTTGTTCTAGAAACAGCAGACATTTTTTATCACAGCCTAAGATGCGCACTTTTCCTTGTCTGTCATGCTGCAATTGTAACAGTGTAATCAAATACAGAATCTCAGGAACCAATATAATAATAGTAGTCTTTAAGACCAACTCATAAAGCTACTTTAGGTAATAACATGTGATGCTTCTTACTGATCACCAAAACACGAAATTGAAGCATAAAGTCACATCAAAAGGAGTAAAAGTAAAAATACACTTTATTTTACACTTATAAAAGATACAAAAAAACTGTGCAAAGCTTATATATGACAATCAAAGTACAATTCACACAACCAGAGCAAATTTGAATCAGGAGCAAAGGTGCACCCACTAAAATGTGTAACACCACAGAACTATCATGGGTATATGGATGGAGGGTCCAGGCTCAATACAACCAGTAAATAAAGAACTAAAGTGCCAGTGCATAAAGAGTCATAGTGGTTGCAATCTAAT